>NC_041227.1:116198601-116209709 GCF_002837175.3 Physeter macrocephalus
GTGGCCTCTCCCGTTGCGGAGCACAGGCTCCGGACGCGCAGGCTCAGCGGCCATGGCTCACGGGCCCAGCCGCTCCGCGGCATGTGGGATCTTCCCGGATCGGGGCACGAACCCGTGTCCCCTGCATCGGCAGGCGGACTCTCAACCACTGCGCCACCATGGAAGCCCTCGTTGGCTGATTTTGAACGTTTTTAGTGGGAGCCTGAGAAGAATGACCTGTTGGCAGAGGGGCAATTTAAACACCTTTGCCTCACATCCCCACGGTTCCTGAAACCCCAAAGTAACTTCCTGTGGAATCTGAATCAAATTGCACTGATGTCTAATACAACGCAAGAAAAGAGAGTGGTCTTTGCTGAGAAGAAAGAGGAATGTTAAAATAGAAATGAAAACTAAAGGGACACTTTTCTTGATTAGATAAGAATTTTAAAACAGAGTAAGTGCCCTGTGTCATATTCAAAATCTTCAGTTAGGAGCAAAGTCTTCTTTTATTTCACATAATTGATAAAATGGAGAACTCCACCTTTCTGGTATGACCTGGGAGCAGGTACGATTGCAATAAATTTCAGTTGGGGGCAATAAAACATTTTATTACTGTAGAGATGGTTTCTGAACTGCTTGCTGATGATAATCAGATTATTAAACATTTTAAAGACATTTTAAAATCCACTTATCATTAAGACCAATACTCCTGCCCCCATTTCCACCCTGACTCACTTTATCATAGAAATTTATGATCCAGTATTCTGGATCATATTGTAATACTTGTATTACAACTTTTATATAAATGAAAGGAGGAGAATCTCTAAAGTGACTGGGGTTTTAAAAGTTGATGGAAATTAGGTAAAAAAACTAAGAAAGATTTATTACCACATAAAAAAATTTGAGATCTTTCCAGAAAAAAAATGTTCACTATACACTTAGTCCTGACTTGGTAAACTGTGACAAAAATACAGATTATAAGCCTGGAGGATAAAATTTTAATATTTTGTATGTAATTAGATTATTTTTTTTAATGTATGGTTTACAGTCAACCTATTATGTAGTCAGGTACTCCAGCTCCAAGGGTAGATGATAGAATATGCCATCTTTATAGATGTAGCATTTAAGCCTGATTTGCTTTACAATGTCCATTCAGACCCACCTAACATATGTGCCCTTCTTGATGTATGATGCAGCTGAACAGTGGAGTAGAAAGCACAGGTGTCAGGCCTCACCTGATTTCACAGCTCTTTGATTTGTTCCAAATATGCACTGTGGTCCCGACAGGTGCCAGGCGTGTTGGTTTCATACCAGTGCTTGATCTGCAGTTCAAGTTTGGAGTTGGACTGCTCCAGGGACCGCACTTTTTCTAGGTAGCTTGCTAGGCGGTCATTTAAGTTCTGCATGGTCATCTTCTCATTGCCAACACACAGGTTCCTTCAGCGAGGTCATTCCCATAGCTCACCATGTGTCTAGAGGTCGAGATGCGGGTGCCGTGGCCTCCAGCCCCCCCATACACACTGGGTGCGACCCTGAGGTACTCTGTGCCCCCCTTCCTATATATGGAGCTGCTCAGGCTGAGTGCAGGGCCTTGGGAGGAGGTACTCAGGCTTCGGTGGAAGCTTCTGTGATTGAAATCCATTGGGGATTCTAGGAGGAAGCGGCTGTAGCTTCAGAAGGGACGGAGCAGAGTCTGTCTCTCGGTTGTGGATGAGCTGACCTTTTATAGAATTCACAGGAGAAACGCCTCCTCTGCTGACACGTCACCCTACGATAGACACCATAGTCCACCTTGCTTTGCCTTTTTTTTCCCCTTTGTACAGCAATCTATTTAATACCATTCCAGAAATTACCACTAGAGGCCTTTCTTAGAGGCTTTTCTCAGGGGTGATTTCTTTTTTTCAACAGAGGAAACAAAGGAAAACAGGAAGCTGTATTCTTTTAGCCCTTGCACCTGCCTTGGCACATTTTCTTTCATCCTAAGATACACATAAAGCATATTTGCAATCTCCATGAATAATTTATCTAAAAAGACAGATGTGGGTACGTAATAGTAAATCACACTAACGATAAAAAACACTGTTTAAAAATTAAAAAAATATCTTTTTCTCTTTTTGGTGAGAACATTTAAGTTCTACTTTTTTAGTAAATTTCAATTATATTTTCAACTATAGTCACCATGTTTTAAATTACGTCTTCAGAACTTACCTATCTTATAGGTAAAAGTTTGTACCCTTTTACCAGCTTCTCCCCATTTCCTTTAACCCTCCTCCTCCAGTCCCTGGCAGCCACTTTTCTAGGCTCTTTTCTATGAGTTTGACTTTTTTTTTCTTTAAGATTCCCCATGTAAGTGATACTATGCAGTATTTTTCTTTCTCTGTCTTGGCTATTTCACTTAGCATAATGCCCTCAAGCTCTATCTATGTTGTTGCAAATGGCAGGAGATATATATATATATATATATATATTCTTATATTCTTCTTCCTCTTTATCTGTTCATCCATTGAATGACACTTAGCTTTTTCCATATCTTGGCTATTAAGAATAATGCTGCAATGAACATGGGAGTGCAGATATCTCTGAGACAGTGGTTTCATTTTCTTTGGATATACACCCGGAAGTGGAATTGCCTTATTGTAGGGTAGTTCTATTTTTATTTGTGTGTGTGTGTGTGGAACCTCCGTATTGTTTTACACAATTGCTGTACCAATTTACATTCCCACCAACAGTGCACCAGTGTTCCCTTTCCTCTACATCCTTGCCACCATTTGTTATCCTGTCTTTTTGATGATAACCATTCTAATAGGTGTGAGGTGATATCTCATTGTGGTTTTGATTCGCATAAGAACAATGGTTTATATGTATTGATAAGTCACTCTTCAGAGTCTCTGTTTTACGTTTTTTTGGGGGCTGAGTTTACCCTGTTTAAAGATCATATTTTATAAGATGATTAAAATACTTCTTACAGACATAAAACCTCTAATATTTAAAACAGGAATAAAACATTTATACATTGGGAGATATAACTGGGGAAAATGAATAAAATGAATTTAGGTGGATACATGATTTTGAAGTTTTTTTCCTAATTCTAATGTCCTAAGACTAGATAATGCATTTAAATTTCTTAGTCACTGCCTGGCTTTAGGTCTTCTCTAGAAACTTAGAATAGATGCCATAGTGCTTTGCACCTGACCTGGTGAATGGGGGAGTCTCTCTCCCTGTGTAAGTTCAGCGCAACACCCACTGTGACAGACGGTGCTCCATCCATCCTAAAGCTGTAGCTGCTCCCTCCTAGAATCCCCAGTGGATTTCACCAGCAGAAGCTTCCACAAAAGCCAGATCTTTCCCACAGGTCTCCCTACTCACCGCACGAGCAGAGCAATTCCATGCACAGGAGGACTGTGCTCAGTGCCTTGGGGCTACACCCAGCCTCCATAATCGCACAGTAAACCACTGCAGGCGTGTTGACCTCCATACTCATGGTGAGCTGGGAGTGTGATCTCACCAGTGGGGATCAGATGAATGGAATTTGTTTATTTGCTCCACCTCATTCAAACTGCCTGGACAAAGAATTCATACCTCCCCTGAAACATTTAAATTGTTTCCTTTACCAAATTAAATCGAAGGGATTGGAAATGTCACAGAAAAATCCTCATTAACACTCATCCTGATCATTGAGGTTTGTATATGATTAAAGCAAGCAAGCAAGCAAAGAAACAAACAAAAAAGAAAAAAGAAAAAAACCTAAAAAATGGCGTATCAAAAATTCCTGCACTTTATTTCTGAAAATTTTGGAATTTACTTGTTTTAGTGGCTCATTTTTGTTGTTTTTTTTTTTTACTGAAACTAATGGCTTTTTTACTTTTGAGTTTGAGGGCTTTTTTTTAAACAAACATCCTTCTTGCAAAAGGAGATGATACTATATTATTTCTCTTTTGCAAACAGTATACTTTAAAATAATACTTTGTATTAGACTCTGCTTCAGTTATATTATGAAAGTAAAAATTACAAGACAGAGTTAAACCTATTTCATGCACTTTATGGTTTATGTGTGGACAGTTCTTATATTTTTATCCATTCATATATGCATCAGTCAACACTCACTGAAAGTTCACCACCAATGACAGAATGTGAAATAAGCAGACCTTACTGTTTATTACAGAGCTGTAAATTACCCTGTACGTAGATGTCACAGCTAAAATCTGCAGTGAGGAACTTTTTATAAACACATGAACTGTGTTCTTTTTATATATGTGTATTCACAAATGTAACATGTTTTTTGGTTGTTGCTTCATGGGGGAGTAGGAGGTTGTTTGACTGAAGTCATTGGAACAGCATAGTGTTTAAATTTAATGTTTTGCCACAATAGTTTGAGCTAAGACTTTCATCCACTAACACATGTGGTCAAGGTAGGTAGAAGCCTTATTTAAATCAAGAGTTAGTTTTATAACTAGAAAGGAATATAAGCTGCAGTTATTAAACATGATAATTTTACTCTCTTCTTTAACACAATTAATTCTTCCTATGGCTGGAGCCAATTACATTTAAGTGAAAGAGTTAAAATGAGGAAAATCATTTTTAATTTTTTGGAGAAATAACTTTGTCTATGTGTTATACCATGAAATTTTGGCTAGTATTTGTAAGCTTTTGAGACTTAAAATTTAAACTAAAATACAACATAGTAGGGTTATTAATATGGGGTTCAGTTATCCAACCTACTTATTTGCCACAGTAGAAAAATTCGTATTGAGAAGATTTCCACATGTTTCTGTAACGGCAGGAGAATTTGATATCTCCTTTATCACACTGAGTTTTATGCTTTGATAGATTATTATATCTTGTAATGTGACCACAGGAAACCAGGCTAGTTAGTATTTCACAGCAATTAATTTTTCTGAATTATACCTAAGGACTAGATACAGATCCTATTAACTCTTGCTCATATACAAGTCATACATTTAGAGCCCCTGATATTCCAGTCTGTTGGA
The DNA here is from genome assembly GCF_002837175.3 of Physeter macrocephalus. Lineage (NCBI taxonomy): Eukaryota > Metazoa > Chordata > Mammalia > Artiodactyla > Physeteridae > Physeter > Physeter macrocephalus. The sequence continues at coordinate 116,203,569 of NC_041227.1, forward strand.
TGACTGTATCTGTAAATAAATATTTTTTATATCCCAACTTCCATATAACTAATAGTAAGTGCATTTTGCCCTCTGAGACAGATTCCGCTAAGGGCGTTAATGATTAAGTATAGGTGGTAATTTGGAGAGTTATCATAAGTACTATAGTTTCCAGAGGACTTTCAGTTTGTTGTTTTTTTTCCATCACGGAGAAGCTATTGCAGCCCAGATGTAGTAGATGTAGAGTCTGCAGTCTCTGGGGGTGCGGTGTTGGTGGAGGGGGTGTTTTCTTCCCAGACATCTTAGTTAGGATGCATGCTTTCACTGGTTGAGAAGGATGACATCTAGGAGCTGTGGGTGTTTGTAGGCATCGTGGTTCTAGACATCACACAGTTAAGTCAGAAAAAACCATAGCCTCTGTGCTTTAAAAACTGATGTACTGGGGCTTCCCTGGTGGCGCAGTGGTTGCGCGTCCACCTGCCGATGCAGGGGAACTGGGTTCGCGCCCCGGTCTGGGAGGATCCCACATGCCGCGGAGCGGCTGGGCCCGTGAGCCATGGCCGCTGAGCCTGCGCGTCCGGAGCCTGTGCTCCGCAACGGGAGAGGCCACAACAGGGGGAGCCCCGCATACCACACACACACACAAAAAAAAACCAAAAAAAAAAAACTGATGTACTTACTGAATTAGTTACAAGTCAAATGATACAATGTCTCCGATTTCCTTCAAAATAATATGAGAGGGAGAAAGAGGTTGGGAGTATCGATGATGAAGGAAGTTTGGGTATGACTTATTTGTTGAAGCTGGGAAATAGGTTCGCGGGGATTTGTCATACTGTTCTAACTACTCTAGTATTTGTTTGGAAATTTCTATAATGAAACATTTTGAGATGCTGATATAGTAAACTTACATTATTGTGTTTTACACGGTTAATCTCCTATATTCAGGTTTTGATTTGTACTTACTTGGTGATCCTGCCCTGCTGTGCTTCAATGAGTTGACAGATTTATTGTCTCACAGTGACTCAAACCTAGTAGGCACTCGATATGACTTGCCATGTAAATGATAAATGAAAGAATGAATAAAAGTGCTGATTCCCAACTTGGAGGAGAGAAGAAACATTTGCCAGTGTGGAGAGGTTCTTCCTGACCATTGGCTGCTGTTTCTGCTAGTCATGTTAAGAAATTAAAAGAGTTGCAACCCAGGAGTTCATGTCATGGAGTATGGCATACTGGGTACATCTAATGCCCCTCTCCCGAATGTTTCCAATGGATACAACTAAAGTGCATTATACTATTAACTCCCTCCCCGCTCCCTCCCTCCCTTCCTTTGTCTATCTATCTGTCTATCTATCTACCTACCTATCTATCTTTCTATCATCTATCTATTTATTTTTTCAAACTTATTGAAGACCTATTATGGAAGGAAAGATTTCTCAGAGATCAAAAAGGAAATGAAAATAGGAATCTTAGGAGAGAAGTAGGTGAGAAAGTTGTCTTGCACCCTGTGAGTTTTGCTCTGTCATGGAGACATTGAGGTTACTTTACGATGTCTATAAGGGCACAGGAGAGACCAGCACCTGCTTAAAGTGGGAATACTAACAGGGAACATCTATGTAAACCTAGTATCCTGAAGAACTATGCCTTCAGAGTAAGGGTACATATAAAGAAAGCCACCATGCAGAAGGGTACCATGAGGAAAATATTCTGTCTCAGCCTTGGTGCTTGGTGCAGAGGAAAAATAAATCTTCCCTGAGAATTTGTAACCACAGCTGGCCCAACACAGTTTGTTGTCTGTATTTACATGTGTCTGTGTGTAATCTGAAAACCTGAAGTGGAGCATTGAATTTAAAGTGGTCCTTGTGGGCTGAGTGATGCCCTCAGCCAACTGGCAGCAGGAAGCTGAAATCTTCTCTAAAATAATGCAACTTCAACAGAGGCTCAGAGAATCCCTACAGATAAAGTTGTGTGGAGTGTGAGCACACCAACAAACAGTGGAATTGGATCCACAAAGACTTTAGCTGTGGAATTATTGGAAGGAGAATATAATCTACTCATATTAAAGTGTTTTAGTAAATGAAAGGTAACCTTGAAAATTGGGCAAGTACTAAGAGATTACAAAACTTACCAGAAGCTTTGAAAAAGAGCCCAGAAGAAATGAATGCTATAATTAAAATTAAAAGTTCAGAGGATGAGGACTTCCCTGGTGGCACAGTGGTTAAGAATCCGCCTGCCAATGCAGGAGACATAGGTTCGAGCCCTGGTCTGGGAAGATCCCACATGCCGCAGAGCAACTAAGCCTGTGCACCACAACTACTGAGCCTGCACTCTAGAGCCCGCGAGCCACAACTGCTGAACCCACGCACCACAACTATGGAAGCCCGCGCGCCTAGAGCCCGTGCTCCACAACAAGAGAAGCCACCGCAATGAGAAGCCCGCACACCGCAACAAAGAGTAGCCCCCTCTCGCCGCAACTAGAGAAAGCCTGCGTGCAGCAACGAAGCCCCAACGCAGCCAAATAAATAAATAAATAAATAAAATTTTTCTTAAAAAAAAAAGGTTCAGTGGATGAGTCCAACAATGGATTAAGCAAGGCCAAAGGGAGAATTATTGAACAAAAAGATAGCTCTGAAGACCTTATCCAGAATGCAGCTAAGTGACAAAAGAGGAGTCAAGAGACATGAAGGCTAGAGTAAGAAGGTCTAAATATGTCTGCTCAGAGTTCCAGATGGAGACAAGGGAGAATGGGAAAAGAAAACATTCAATGACACATGAGGTGAAATTTTCCAGAATTGTTTAAAGAAACACGTTCTCAGGTTACGAGAACTTAATGCATTCCAAGCAAAATGAATAAAAATAAATCACATTTGTACACATCAGAGCAGAAAACCAAATAATAAAGAGAAGATCTTGTAAGCATGTAACAAGAAAAGAAAGACAAAGGAATAGTGATTAGACTGATGGCTGATTTCTCAAGAGCAACAATGGACCCCGGAAATGGAACAGCGTCTTCAATGGGCTGGGAGAAAATAACTGCCTGGAATTTTCCTTCTCAGTGATAGTATCTTTGAAGAATGAGAGTAAAATAAAGACATTTTCAGGATAACAGAAACCAAGTTTGCCCTCAGCAGGCTCACTAAAAGGAATGCATTTTAAGCTGAAAGAAGATGATCTCAGATGGAAGATCTGAGGTGAGAAAAGGATGATGAATAAATAAAGTGCTAAAATGTGACCAAATTTTAGTGAATATTGGCTATAAAATATGTCTTATGAAGGAAAAACAAAATAGAATTAAACTAGATGAGAGCTGGAAGGGATAAATGGAGTTAAATTGTTCTAAGGTTCTTGACCCTTCAGGAAAAGGGTAAAGATACAGATGAACTTTAGACTTTGACAAGTTAAGAGTGCATATTACAATTCCTAATTTTGTAGTTTTGCCCTTCAAATGATGAGTAATGGCTCCTAAACTGACCTGAAAATAAACCAACGGACCAGCACAAAGAGCTCAGAAACAGGTCGGCATATGGAAAATTAATTTGTAACTGGTTCAGCATTACAAACCAGTGTGGAAAGGAATAAGAGTATTTCCAGATTTAAAAGATGGAAATAGTATTCCTGTCTCAGACAAAATTACATATAATATACACAGATATATTCCAGATTCATTAAAGACATAAATGTGAAAGGTAAAATACTATACAATGTTTAAAGGAAAATACAGAATAATATCTCTAGGAATCAGGGTAAAGGAGTATTTCTTAAGCAAGACAAAGTGCAAACTATAAAGTACAAAATTGCTACTAATGTAACAATCTTTGTTCATTAAAAGATATTGTAATTATAATGGAGAAAGCCTCAAACATGGAGCAGATATTTAGAATACATGTAACTGACAAGGAATTAGTTTCCAAATCAATAAGGAAAAGAAAAACAACTCGGTGGGAAAATGGGCAAAAATATGAGTAGACTTGCACAGAAGAGGAAAGCTAAATGTCCTGTTTCACACCTGCCAAATTGTTGTTGAGGAAAATTCTCATCCATTGACAGTGGCTGTGTAAATAGGCACAATTACTTTGGAAAACAGTTTGACAATATCTCAAAAATGTGACCGTGCACATACCTATCATCCAGTAATTCCATTCTTGTTTATATATTCCAGAGAAACTCTTGCACGTATTTATCTGAAGACATGTACAAAAATATTCACAGAAGCATTGTTCATGATGCTAAAACGCACACACACGCACACACACACGGAACAACCTAAATGTCCATCAACCGTAACGTGAATAAATATGTTGATGTATTTTCATACAATGGAATAGTATGCAGCAGTTTAAAATAGATAAACCACATTCTTGCATTCTTGACATGGGAGAATCTTAAGAAGCATGATGTCTAATGAAAGAAACAAGACACAAAATAATGTATCCAGACAATTCAATTGATGTAAAGTACAAAAACAGGCAAAACTAAATTACATGTGATGAAGGGTTATATGTAGATGGTATGGCTGATTGCAAATGATGGCCACAGAATCCTCCTGCAGCTGTATGCACAATCCTTTTGCAAGTCCTTTCAGAATTTGAAGGGTATCTGGACCATTTCCATATTTGAGGCTCCTGATATATTAAATAAATGAAAAAAAAATCCAAACCAAAATTATCATGTTTGTGTTTTAATTTCCTACATATTACCATTTTCAACACAAAATATAATACAATATATGTATCAATTACAGATTCATAAAAAATACTAACTTTTTTTTTAAGTGCAGTATAGGCTGTGTGGTCCAGTGCTGGGACACAGTTTGTTTTTTGTTTTTTTTTTTTTAAAGATTTTTTTTGATATGGACCAGGAGGGTGGCCTTGGGATGCCAGTGTGTAATAAGGTAATAAATCCTTAGATAAATCCTGCTTGGGTGTTAGAGAGTCAGGAGGAAACAATCCCATTGTGAGGAGTCCTGTTTAACCTGATTTAGAAAAGTGAAGGTGGAAAACTACCATCATCACTACAAGATTCAACAGTGACAATAACCACTGCAGATAGCATAGCTTTTTGCAGTTTTGAGTTTTGCTCCTGTGATATGTTTCCTACCCTTATAACCAGGGGCTTTATACCTTTCTGGGGACTTACTAGGTGTCAATGGAGACTTGGCTTATCAACATTTTTTTCAGGAATGAGTTGCTACTATTCGACTCTCACAATGCGAGTAATAGTTTTGATGTCCTGTGTTCCACAATGGTCTCTTTGTTTGGTGTTATCTACTCTTTTAAGCAATGAAAATGTAGAAAAAGCCTGGAGCAATTTCTTATATGTTTGACACATATAATGAGCGATACTTAATAATTGCTACCCAGGGCAAAATATAACAGGATTTTATGGCCAAGTCTTCTGCTGATAGAGTGGACGGGCTGGTAGCCACACACACTTTTTCAAAATAAATGCATCTCTGTGAAATGAGCTGTCAGGAGGACTACAGGCTTTGAAAGCCTGGAGTAATTAAGGAGCAATGTGTTGGTTCTGAGGAACTGACATTAATGTTGACACATGATATTTCTGGGCAATTTGATCTGTACCAATAATTCATTTTGTTTCTTACTGCAGGACTCATTCTGTGTCTAAGTCAGATGAGGCTTTATTAAACATTTACCTGGTGGCCTTTTAAAAGCACAGTATTTAATGTGGTGTGTGTTCAGTCATCATTTATGTGTATTGAACATCATAAGTATGACATTTGACCAAAGTTCAGGTTTTAAATGTCTAATTCAGATCCTTTTCCCTCCTAGATTACACTGACATAGTGCCTTAGCATTATCAAAATGGCAAAATTGACCCTAGAAGCAATGATCAACTAGTTGAAGAGTAAACATGGAAACTGATTATTCTGGCCTGTCACACATGCTAAAACCATGATCCCTAATCTGTTTCATCACAATGATTATGATCATTTTGTCTCCATCATTTTGCATCTCAATATTCCAGGAATTTTATCCAACATTTTTTTTTTTTTTTTTTTTTTTTTTTTGCGGTATGCGGGCCTCTCACTGTTGTGGCCTCTCCCGTCGCAGAGCACAGGCTCCGGACGCGCAGGCCCAGCGGCCATGGCTCACGGGCCCAGCCGCTCCGCGGCACGTGGGATCCTCCCGGACCAGGGCGCGAACC
>NC_041227.1:116209719-116215437 GCF_002837175.3 Physeter macrocephalus
CTGTTGTGGCCTCTCCCGTCGCAGAGCACAGGCTCTGGACACGCAGGCCCAGCGGCCATGGCTCACGGGCCCAGCCGCTCCGCGGCACGTGGGATCCTCCCGGACCAGGGCACGAACCCGCACCCCCTGCATCGGCAGGCGGACTCCCAACCACTGCACCACCAGGGAAGCCCCAATCCAACATTTTTATGTGGAAACTTGAATGAAACATTTTTTGGTAGAACTACAAGAAATTTTTAGAAGATTTTGTCCTTTTTACAGTCCTGTCAGAATGGAATTAACAAGTAGTTTGTATATTATTTCAAATCTTTAATGTTTTAAAATTGTATACATATATACACAGGTGATCATCTCTGAAGTAAAACTGTCATCATTAAATCTTCTTTTCTGGATGAACCAGCTGTCCAACATTTTTATGTGGAAACTTGAATGAAATATTTTTTGGTAGAACTACAAGAAATTTTTAGAAGATTTTGTCCTTTTTACAGTTCTGTCAGAATGGAATTAACAAGTAGTTTGTATATTATTTCAAATCTTTAATGTTTTAAAATTGTATACATATATACACAGGTGATCATCTCTGAAGTAAAACTGTCATCATTAAATCTTCTTTTCTGGATGAACCAGCTCTTTTGATGAAGAAGGAATAAAATCATTAGAAAAAAAATGACTTCAAAACTGAAACTGATGCAAAAATTAAAAGTCTGTCTTTCAAAGACCATTCCAAAACTTGTGCCTTCATCATAAAACAATTCATTGGTAATTGATTTTGAATTATTCTTCCATTTTTCCTTATAAGCCGATTTGTCCAATGCATCAGTCTGATATGCCCCTTATTAATAACTGAAATGCAGTGTATGTGTATATACACATATTTGTATACAATCCGTATTTATGTGTATACACATGTTCACAGCAGTCTGGTATAAAGGCAATGTCAGGTTTACATGTTCCTTGATTTGAAGGAAAAAAGGTAGATGACATTTTTCTATTTTCTTATTTACTGAGAAATGTGTTGTACATTTTAAAAATAGACCCAGAAAAAGAATTAAAGTATCTTTGTCTTGGTGTGGATATTAAAAAGCACTCTTCAAAACATCCAACATCACTTTTGCCTCTTTGCTGCACAGACGATCCTGAAAACGCTGCCAGTATTATAGATACCAAGGATTGAACGTACAATCCTTTGGAGAGCTGGATGAAATCCCATTTCTGCTGCTTGCTTGCGGTATGAACGTGGGCAAGGTTCTTAACCTTTCCTCATATGGAAAGTGGAGGGTAGGAATGATGCCCAGCATAGCATTGTCATGAGGATTGAATGAAATGACCTTTTCAAAGTGCTTAGCCCAACACCTGACAAGTAGGAAGCACTCAGTGAGTTGTAGCTACTAGTTGCATCAGTGATCATAGTAGAAGTGCAAGAATTGTAAACTTGGTGATGGTGACAAGGAAAGGGCCACTAGCACCATTCAATATACACTAGGCTAATAACATTGTGAAATTGATGTTGATTGATGTACCTAACACTAGATAAGCTGAACAGCAGCCTTCTGGATGAAAATGTAATTGAGAAAGCATGATAACTTTGAAATCTACACAGTGACCCAGAAGTATTGGGTTGGCCAAAAACCCAAATGAACTTTTTGGCCAACCCAGTATCGTAAGTGTGGGGAGTTGTGAATGATTTACATGGAGCATCAGTGCATCAGATACTCATAGATTACTTAGATAATAGGCTCTGTGCTGTGCGCTGAGCATAGACAAGGTCCTGTCCTCAAGTCTTCTCTACGCCTGTGTGTGTGTATTGGGGTGGAGGGAACCAGAGAAACAAACTTGGTGTGGTGAGACCTTGAGAGATGAACTCAGCTATCAAGTTGTTCCCTCCATGGCGACGTCCAGGGCTGGTCCCATGCTCCCACCCCAAGAAGTTTATAACCAAATGGAGAGGATGGATAAGCTCCCCAAACAGAGTTGTCCAACAGCGAGCCACATATGTCATTTAAAGTTTTCTAGGAGTCACATTTTTTAAAGTAAAAAAAAAAAAAAAACAAAAAAGAAAACAAAAACCCCCCACAAAACCTAGGTGAAGGGACTTCCCTGGTGGTGCAGGGGTTAAGAATCTGCCTGCCAATGCAGGGGACGCGGGTTTGGTCAGGGAAGATCCCACATGCTGTGGAGCAACTAAGCCCGTGCGCCACAACTACTGAAGCCCGCGTGCCTAGAGCCCGTGCTCCGCAACAAGAGAAGCCACCGCAAAGAGAAGCCTGCGCACCACAATGAAGAGTAGCCCCTGCTTGCCGCAACTAGAGAAAGCCCGCGTGCAGCAACAAAGACCCAACGCATCCATTAATTAATTAATTAATTAATTAATTAATTAAAAAACCCAGGTGAAGGGAATTCCCTTGCGGTCCAGTGGTTAAGACTCAGCGCTTTCATTGCTGAGGGGCCGGGTTCAATCCCTGGTCAGGGAACTGGGATCCCAAAAGCCGAGGGATATGGCAAAAAAAAACCACAAAAAATCCAAAATACACAAAACAAACAAAAACCCAGGCGAAATTCATTTTAATAGTATATTTTATTTAAGCCAATATATCCCAAACATACAATCAATATAAAACTATTAATGAGATATTGAATATTTTACCTTTTTTATTTGGGGGTCTGTCTTTAAAATGTGGTGCACATTTCACACTCACAGCACGTCTCCATTTAGATGAGTCACATTTCAAGTGCTCCACAGGTCCGTGAGGTTAGTGGCTACCTTAGCGGAGGGGACGATCCTAGAGCTCTGCTCCTCAAGGTGTGGTCCTCAGTCTCGTGGTGTAGGTGCCCCTGGGTCCCATACCCACCTCCTTAATCAGGATCTACATTTTAACAAAGTCCTTGGCCAATTGTTGAAGTTTGAGAGCTGCTGCTTGATGACTTGAAAAGCTTGTTATTTGAGATCACACACCGCCTCCTCTAATGATATTTGTGCTGTATGTTCCCTTATCATAGATTAGGTAAATCGTCTTATCATAATCAAACCAAAGGTAGGGTTCAGTTTAGCGCTTGTTGGAATCAGTGACATCTAGTTAGGCTTTTCTTAATCAGAAGGTTGATTAGTTTAGCAAAAATGGAAGGAAGGGCAGGCCAAAGATGAGACAAGAATAATTTTTTATTCAATGATGTGATGAATGACAGCACCGTTCTCAGCAGAGCTATTCTTTTCTGACATGTTTTGAGAGGGAGAAAGGAGGGAAGAGAGTGAGGGAGGTCTGGCTTGTTTTTAATTCATGGGTTTTTCATTATGTCAGAGTCTCTCCTGCAAGGTTGGCTTCATAGACAGATGGCCTCAATAGACAGTTGGACTCAATAATGCATTAGACAGTGGTGTTCCAAAGCTGGATGTCAATGAAGGCTAAATGCTATAAATATGTAACAAAACACCATTCACCATGGGACAAAGAGTAAGTTTCTAAATCAACATGTATAAGCAGTCCCACCTGCCTGGCCATCTCCACCAGGGTTACTAGTATCTACATTGTTTGCACAGAGCTCAGGTACACCTGGGTAGCTCCAGTGAGTCAGCTGGGCCCATTCATGATGGAAGTTTTTTATATGGATGGAAGTTAAATGTTAACTTGCTTCTATTTTGTCAAAAATTTTAATAAAATGTTAAAGTGTATTGGAACTTCTAGCGCTCAGACCCGAAATCAAATGCTTTGAACCAACTACAAGTTTTGAGACCTAAGTCGTTTAATCTTATACTAATCTACTTGATAACAGTTTGTAATGCCTTAACCTCAGTTTGTTTCCTGCACCAACCACATTGGCTTTATCTGGGCGCTGGTTAGAAATGCAGATCTTGGGCCTCACCTCAGATCTACTGAATAAGAACCAGCATTTTAGAAAGATCCTCAGGTAACTTGTGTGCATATTAAAGTTTGAGAAGGGCTGTAATCATGTACTCAGCAGCTGGTTAGCTTGGTTGGGTTGAGGGGTGGGACATCTAACCATTCACAGGGGCTTGAACTTAGTGCCTGAGCCCTCCTGGAGAGTGATGGGGAAGCAGGGTTCTCAGGGTGTGGTCCCCAGATGGGCAGCATCAGCATCACCTGCGACCGTGTTACAAATACGAGTTCTCTGGCCCTATGTGTTCCTCCGAATCAGAGACCCTGGGGATAGGAGCCCAGCAATCTGTGTCTTAAATCCTCTAGGTGATTCTTTGCGAACAACTGCTGGAAAATTACAGTAGTAGTGATGTAGGAGGATGTTTCAGTTGGTTGTACATTGCAGTTTTGAATGCTTTATTTTGTCAAGTGGAGCCTAATTTTTTTTTTGCAGTAAAAAATGCTTTATTTTTAGAACCATGATGCTTAATATATATACAATATATAAAGAGAAACGAACATATACATGTATGTGTGAAATATTCTTCTATTTGTATTTTGTCAAGGGTTTTTATTGTTGTTTATTTTTTTAAATCAGGAGTGGACTTTATTTTTAACATCTTTATTGGAGTATAATTGCTTTACACTGGTGTGTTAGTTTCTCCTTTACAACAAAGTGAATCAGTTATACATATACATATATCCCCGTATCCCCTCCCTCTTGCATCTCCCTCCCACACTCCCTATCCCACCCCTCTAGGTGGTCACAAAGCACCGAGCTGATCTCCCTGTGCTATGCGGCTGCTTCCCACTAGCTATCTTATTTTACATTTGGTAATGTATATATGTCCATGGCACTCTCTCACTTCATCCCAGCTTATCTTTCCCCCTGCCCATGTCCTCAAGTCCATTCTGTACATCTGTGTCTTTATTCCTGTGCTGCCCGTAGTTTCTTCATAACTTTTTTTTTTAGATTCCATATATATGTGTTAGCATAAGGTGTTTGTTTTTCTCTTTCTGACTTACTACACTTTGTATGACAGACTCTAGGTCCATCCACCTCACTACAAATAACTCAATTTCGTTTCTTTTTATGACTGAGTAATATTCCATTGTATATATGTGCCACATCTTATTTATCCATTTACCTGTCAGCGGACACTTAGGTTGCTTCCGTGTCTTGGCTATTGTAAATAGTGCTGCAGTGAACGTTGTGGTACATGGCTCTTTTTAAATTATGGTTTTCTCAGGGTATATGCCCAGTAGTGGGATTGCTGTGTCATATGGTAGTTTTATTTTTAGTTTTTAAGGATCCTCCATACTGTTCTCCATAGTGGCTGTATCAATTTACATTCCCACCAACAGTGCAAGAGGGTTCCCTTTTCTCCACACCCTCTCCAGCATTTATAATGTCTATTTAGGTGTTCTGCCCATTTTTGGATTGGGTTTGTTTGTTTTTTGATATTGAGCTGCTTGAGCTGCTTGTAAATTTTGCAGATTAATCCTTTGTCAGTTGCTTCATTTGTAAACATTTTCCCCCATTCTGAGGGTTGTCTTTTCCTCTTGTTTATGGTTTCCTTTTGCTGTACAAAAGCTTTTAAGTTTCATTAGGTCCCATTTTTTTATTTTTGTTTTTATTTCCATTTCTCTAGGTGGGTCAAAAAGGATGTTGCTGTGATTTATGTCATAGAGTGTTCTGCCTATGTTTTCCTCTAAGAGTTTGATAGTGTCTGGCCTTACATTTAGGTCTTTAATCCATTTTGAGCTTATTTTTGTGTATGGTGTTAGGGAGTGTTCTAATTTCATTCTTTTACATGTAGCTGTCCAGTTTTCCCAGCACCACTTA
>NC_041227.1:116215887-116217305 GCF_002837175.3 Physeter macrocephalus
CAATCCAAGAACATGGTATATCTCTCCATCTGTTTGTATCATCTTTAATTTCTTTCATCAGTGTCTTATAGTTTTCTGCATACAGGTCGTCTGCCTCCTTAGGTAGGTTTATTCCTAGGTATTTTATTCTTTTTGTTGCAATAGTAAATGGGAGTGTTACATTAATTTCTCTTTCTGATATTTCATCATTATTTTATAGGGATGCAAGAGATTTCTGTGCATTAATTTTGTATCCTGCAACTTTACCAAATTCATTGATTACCTCTAGTAGCTTTCTACTAGAGGTGGCATCTTTAGGATTCTCTATGTATAGTATCATGTCATATGCAAACAGTGACAGTTTTACCTCTTCTTTTCCAATTTGTATTCCTTTTATTTCTTTTTCTTCTCTGATTGCCGTGGCAAGAACTTCCAAAAGTATGTTGACTAATAGTGGTGAGAGTGGACCTTCTTGTCTTGTTCCTGATCCTAGAGGAAATGCTTTCAGTTTTTCATCATTGAGAATGAAGTTTGCTGTGGGTTTGTCATATATGGCCTTTATTATGTTGAGGTAGGTTCCCTATATGGCCACTTTCTGGAGAGTTTTTATCATAAATGGGTGTTGAATTTTGTCTAAAGCTTTTTCTGCATCTATTGAGAGGATCATATGGTTTTTATTCTTCAAGTTGTTAATATTGTGTATCACACTGATTGATTTGCGTATATTGAAGAATCCTTGCATCCCTGGGATAAATCCCACTTGATCATGGTGTATGATCCTTATAATGCGTTGTTGGATTATGTTTGCTAGTATTTTGTTGAGGATTTTTGCATCTATATTCATCAGTGATATTGGTCTGTCGTTTCCTTTTGTTGCAGTATCTTTTTCTGGTTTTGGTATCAGGGTGATGGTAGCCTCATAGAATGAGTTTGGGAGTGTTCTGTCCTCTGCAATTTTGGGGAAATGCATTGTTGGATTATGTTTGCTAGTATTTTGTTGAGGATTTTTGCATCTATATTCATCAGTGATATTGGTCTGTCGTTTCCTTTTGTTGCAGTATCTTTTTCTGGTTTTGGTATCAGGGTGATGGTAGCCTCATAGAATGAGTTTGGGAGTGTTCTGTCCTCTGCAATTTTGGGGAAGAGTTTGAGAAGGATGGGTGTTAGCTCTTCTCTAAATGTTTGATAGAATTCACCTGTGAAGCCATCTGGTCCTGGACTTTTGTTTTTTGTAAGATTTTAAATCACAGTTTCAATTTCATTACTTGTGATTGGTCTGTTCATATTTTCTATTTCTTCCTGGTTCAGTCTTGGAAAGTTATACCTTTCTAAGAATTTGTCCATGTCTTCCCGGTTGTCCATTTTATTGGCATGGAGTTGCTTGTAGTAGTCTCTTAGGATGCTTTGTATTTCTGCGGTGTCTGTTGTAACTTCTCCTT
>NC_041227.1:116217556-116217892 GCF_002837175.3 Physeter macrocephalus
ATTTCAATTTTCTTAAATTTACTGAGGCTTGATTTGTGACCCAAGATATGATCTATCCTGGAGAATGTTCCGTGCGCACTTGAGAAGAAAGTGTAATCTGCTGTTTTTGGATGGAATGTCCTATAAATATCAATTAAATCTATCTGCTCTATTGTGTCATTTTAAGCTTGTGTTTCCTTATTAATTTTCTGTCTGGATGATCTGTCCATTTGTGTAAGTGAGATGTTAAAGCCCCCTACTGTTATTGTGTTACTGTCAATTTCCTCTTTTATAGCTGTTAGCAGTTGCCTTATGTGTTGAGGTGCTCCTATGTTGGGTGAATATATATTTATAATT
>NC_041227.1:116218102-116218913 GCF_002837175.3 Physeter macrocephalus
TGCTTTCCATTTGCATGGAATATCTTTTTCCATCCCCTCGCTTTCAGTCTGTATGTGTCCCTAGGTCTGAAGTGGGTCTCTTGTAGACAGCATATATATGGGTCTTGTTTTTGTGTCCATTCAGTGAGCCTGTGTCTTTTGGTTGGAACATTTAATCCATTCCCATTTAAGGTAATTATCAATATGTATGTTCCTATTACCATTTTCTTAATTGTTATGGGTTTTTTTTTTTTGTACGTCCTTTTCTTCTCTTGTGTTTCCCACTTAGAGAAGTTCCTTTAGCATTTGTTGTAGAGCTGGTTTGGTGGTGCTGAATTCTCTTAGCTTTTGCTTGTCTGCAAAGCTTTTGATTTCTCCGTCGAATCTGAATGAGATCCTTCCTGGGTAGAGTAATCTTGACTGTAGTTTCGTCCGTTTCATCTCTTTAAGTATACTCTGGCACCCCCTGTGGCTCGTAGAGTTTCTGCTGAGAAATCAGCTGTTAACCTTATGGGAGTTCCCTTGTATATTATTTGTCATTTTCCCCTTGTTGCTTTCAATAATTTTTGTCTTTAATTTTTGCCAATTTGATTACTATGTGTCTCGGCGTGTTTCTCCTTGGGTTTATCCTGTATGGGACTCTCTGTGCTTCCTGGACTTGGGTGGCTATTTCCTTTCCCATGATAGGGATGTTTTCGACTATAATCTCTTCAAATATTTTCTCGGGTCCTTTCTCTCTCTCTTCTCCTTCTAGGACCCCTATAATGCAAATGTTGTTGTGTTTAATGTTGTCCCAGAGGTCTCTTAGTCTGTCTTCATTTCTTTTCATTCT
>NC_041227.1:116218933-116222845 GCF_002837175.3 Physeter macrocephalus
TCCTGAGGTCCTGGATCATCTTCACTATCATTATTCTGAATTCTTTTTCTGGAAGGTTACCTATCTCCACTTTAGTTCCTTTTTGGGGGTTTTATCTTGTTCCTTCATCTTGTTCCTTATCTTGTAAGGATATCCTTGTAAGGATATCTTGTTCCTTATCTTGTTCCTTGGTACATAGCCCTCTGCCTTTTCATCTTGTCTGTCTTTCTGTGAATGTGGTTTTTGTTCCACAGGCTGCAGGATTGTAGTTCTTCTTGCTTCTGCTGTCTGCCCTCTGGTGGATGAGGCTCTCTAAGAGGCTTGTGCAAGTTTCCTGATGGGAGGGACTGGTGGTGGGTAGATCTGGCTTTTGCTCTGGTTAGCAGAGCTCACTAAAACTTTAATCCCCTTGTCTGCTGATGGGTGGGGCTGGGTTCCCTCCCTGTTGGTTGTTTGACCTGAGGTGACTCAACACTGGAGCCTACCCGGGCTCTTTGGTGGGGATAATGGCAGACTCTGAGAGGGCTCACGCCAAGGAGTACTTCCCAGAACTTCTGCTGCCAGTGTCCTTGTCCTCTTGGTGAGACACAGCCACCCCCCACCTCTGCAGGAGACCCTCCAACACCAGTAGGTAGGCCTGGTTCAGTCCTATGGGGTCACTGCTCCTTCCGCTGGGTCCCGATGCACACACTACTTCGTGTGTGCCCTCCAAGAGTGGAGTCTCTGTTTCCCCCAGTCCTGTCGAAGTCCTGCAGTCAAATCCCGCTAGCCTTCAATGTCTGATTCTCTAGGAATTCCTCCTCCCATTGCTGTAGCCCTGGGTTGGGAAGCCTGATGTAGGGCTCAGAGCCTTCACTCCAGTGGGTGGACTTGTGTGGTATAAGTGTTCTCCAGTCTGTGAGTCACCCACCCAGCAGTTATGGATTTGATTCTATTGTGATTGCGCCCGTCCTGCCATCTCATTGTGGCTTCTCCTTTGTCTCTGGATGTGGGGTATCCTCCTTGGTGAGTTCCAGTGTCTTCCGGTTGATGACTACTCAGCAGTTAGTTGTGATTCCGGTGCTCTCGCAAGAGGGAGTGAGAGCACATCCTTCTACTTCACCATCTAAATCTCTCAGGTTTTGTTATTTTAATGGCTTAGATATAAGACTGCTTTTACAGACGACTGATATCTAGCTCCAAGTGAAAATAGTGAATCATAAGGAGGTTCCAATTCTGTTGTGGCTGATGGATTCTCAAATGGCAGAAGGGAGTGTTGACAGAGAAGGGGGACTCGTTTCAGCCCTCACACTTGGCTTTCTTGCAGGCTGGAAGAGAATCATCATCTACTTCTGATGTCCGAGATTTCTTCACCATGAAAATAATTCCAAAAGCAGTTTTTCTAGTTTCTCCCTCCATGCAGAAGCACCGCTTGGCAGTTGGTGGACACTGCAGCCTTGGTGTCACTTTCCAACAGCCCAAACAGCAACTCTAAGTTTGCCACATCATATGGTCCTCTTATTTCTAAAGGCCTTTCAGCAGCACTAGATATAATTACATTCTTTCCTTTGCAGACCTGCATCAAATTGAGGGCGTTGGAAATTGTGTACCTTCTCATTGTGGAGTCTTTGATGGGGGGCTATAGACAAGTTCAAAGCCCACGCCTCAGTCAATTGCCACTTTAATAGGGGGTCTTTTGAAGTAAAATGGTAGCTTCTCTGTTACAGTTATGCAGACTAAATCCACATCTAAATGTGAATTTAGATGAAATATGAAAAAGTTTTTCTGTCTTCAAAAAACTGCAAAGATATCATACAGCTGGACTCTTGAAGAAGTTGCTCTCAAAACATTGCGGTGAGATGGATCTGAAACGATAATTGTCAGCCTAGTTAAAATCTTAATTGGTTTTGATTTTCCCTGTACAATTGGCAAAGTTGTAAAGAGTTCAGAAACAGCTACTGGTTTTTCAATTTCCTGTTTCTTTTCCTTAAATTCGACAACATGATTGATGGCAACAACTGAATAGCCCAGGTGAGCAGCATTCTCCACGAGCCGGTACAGTGCCTTCAGGTCGGAGCCCTCCCACAGATCCAAATCCACAAACGCCACCATGCCTACAGAGCTTAATGGTTTTTTTTTTTTTTTTTTTTTTTTTTTTTGTGGTATGCGGGCCTCCCGCGGCATGTGGGATCCTCCCAGACCGGGGCGCGAACCCGGTTCCCCTGCATCGGCAGGCGGACGCGCAACCGCTGCGCCACCAGGGAAGCCCATAGAGCTTAATGTTGAATCAGACATTTCATAAAGGCAACATTTCTAACTTTGAAGGAAGCCATGGTGCTCTGACTGATTTAACTCTTTTAGTTGAAATTTATTTTAAAACTTTTATTTATTTATTTATTTATGGCTGGTTTGGGTCCTTGTTGCTGCGTGTGGGCTTTCTCTAGTTGTGGCGAGTGGGGGCTACCCATTGTTGCAGTGTGCCAGTTTTTCATTGTGGTGGTTTCTCTTGTTGTGGAGCATGGGCTCCAGGCACACGGGCTTCAGTAGTTGTGGCTCGCGGGTTCTAGAGTGCAGGCTCTGTAGCTCCGGCGCACGGACTTAGTTGCTCCGCGGCATGTGGGATCTTCCCGGACCAGGGCTCGAACCCGTGTCTCCGGCATTGGCAGGTGGATTCTTAACCACTGTACCACCAGGGAAGACCAAATTTTATTATTATTTCTGATGGAGACTTGAACAAGAAAAAGGAATAGAAAGAAGCGAAATGGTTGAAAAATGAAGTGAATGAAATGACCTGGCATTAGTTAGCCCTGGGAAGTGTACAGTGAGAGGAAAATCAGTTGATCCTCACTTTATTTCTGTAAATAGTGAGAGTGTCTTGTCATAAGGGCTCCCCTGGGACAGGAAGTTGTTTCTCTCTTGCTTCAAAGTGACAAGCAGGGCTGTGTGTCCTTCATTCAGAACTTCTTGAGAATCTATTACAATAGGTCTGATGCTGTGAAAGACAATGGGGCTCAGAGATGACCAAGACACTCCATGATGCCAAGGAGGCTGTAGCCTAGTTGGAGAAGCTGATTAATGTCAGTAATTATAAATCAGTCAGTGTAAGTGTTAATGAAAAAAAGTTCAGGATATAGAGGAGAGATTCCCAAGTACAACTGGATGAAAGGGAGTTATTAGATGTTACCTGGCAGTGGCCACATGCCAGTGCAGTGCCCAACCAGCCAGCCAACCCGAAGGGACATGGGGGACAGCCAATGCATCCTGAGAATGCCGTAATGAGTGACTTGTGGGCAAGTCACATACTATAAAGCTGAGAATTAATTCATTTATTCCACAAATATTTATTCAGTGCCTACTATGAGTGTGACATTGTTCTAGGTCATAAGGATACTTCAGCTAGCAAAACAGACACAAATTTCTGTTTATGGAGCTTCATTCTAGCTAGAATTGTATCTAGAGGGATTGTATTGTATCAATCAATTGTATTGATACATCCAGTTGTACCATTGCATCAAGAGGGATATAGACAAGACCCATATAAGTAAATTATAAGATAATGTGATATAATTCTACTAGGAAGGTGAAGAAGTGGGGACTGGGGGTCTCAGGTTGTATAAGAATCCTGTATCATCTTCCACAATAGGAATTTGGGTCTGCGCGTCCGGAGCCTGTGCTCCGCGATGGGAGAGGCTGCAAAAGTGAGAGGCCCGCATACCGCAAACAAGCAAACAAACAAACAAATAAAACAAACCCATAACAATTAAGAAAATGGTAATAGGAACATACATATCAATAATTACCTTAAACGTGAATGGATTAAATGCTCCAACCAAAAGACACAGCCTTGCTGAATGCATAGGAAAACAAGACCCATGTCTATGCTGTCTAAAAGAGACCCACTTCAGACCTAGGGACACATACAGACTGAAAGTGAGGGGATGGAAAAAGATATTC
>NC_041227.1:116223997-116224414 GCF_002837175.3 Physeter macrocephalus
TCATTCTATGAGGCCACCATCACCCTGATACCAAAACCAGACAAAGATACTACAAAAAAAGAAAATTACAGACCAATATCACTGATGAATATAGATGCAAAAATGCTCAACAAAATACTAGCAACAGAATCTAACAACACATTAAAAGGATCATGCATCATGATCAAGTGGGATTTATCCCAGGAATGCAAGGATTCTTCAATATATGCAAATCAATCAATGTGATACACAATATTAACAAATTGAAGAATAAAAACAATACAATCCTCTCAATAGATGCAGAAAAAGCTTTAGACAAAATTCAACACCCATTTATGATAAAAACTCTCCAGAAAGTGGGCATAGAGGGAACCTACCTCAACGTAATAAAGGCCATATATGACAAACCCACAGCAAACTTCATTCTCAATGATGAAA
>NC_041227.1:116224565-116232805 GCF_002837175.3 Physeter macrocephalus
CTACCTAAGGAGACAAAAGACCTGTATGCAGAAAACTATAAGACACTGATGAAAGAAATTAAAGATGATACAAACAGATGGAGAGATATACCATGTTCTTGGATTGGAAGAATCAACATTGTGAAAATGACTATACTACCCAAAGCAATCTACAAATTCAATGCAATCCCTATCAAATTACCAATGGCATTTTTTACAGAACTAGAACAAAAAGTGTTAAAATTTATATGGAGACACAAAAGAACCCGAATAGCCAAAGTGGTCTTGAGGGAATAAAACGGAGCTGGAAGAATCAGACTTTCTGAATTCAGACTATACTACAAAGCTACAGTAACCAAGACAATATGGTACTGGCACAAAAACAGAAATATACATTAATGGAACAGAATAGAAAGCCCAGAGATAAACCCATGTACCTATGGTCAACTAATCTATGACAAAGGAGGATAGGATACACAATGGAGAAAAGACAGCCTCTTCAATAAGTGGTGCTGGAAAAACTGGACAGCTGCATGTAAAAGGATGAAATTAGAACACTCCCTTACACCATACACAAAGATAAACTCAAAATGGATTTGAGACCTAAATGTAAGACCGGACACTATAAAACTCTTAAAGGAAAACATAGGAATAACACTCTTTGACATAAATCACAGCAAGATCTTTTTTGATCCACCTCCTAGAGTAATGGAAATAAAAACAAAAATAAACAAATGGGACCTAATGAAACTTAAAAGCTTTTACACTGCAAAGGAAACCATAAACAAGACGTAAAGACAACCCTCAGAATGGGAGAAAATATTTGCAAATGAATCAATGGACAAAGAATAATCTCCAAAATATATAATCAGCTCATGCAGCTCCATATTAAAAAAACAAACAACCCAATCCATAAATGGGCAGAAGACCTAAATAGACATTTCTCCAAAGAAGACATACAGATGGCCAAGAAGCACATGAAAAGCTGCTCTACATCACTAATTATTAGAGAAATGCAAATCAAAACTATAATGAGATATCACCTCACACCAGTTAGAATGGACATCATCAGAAAATGTACAAACAACGAATGCTGGAGAGGGTGTGGGGAAAAGGGAACCCTCTTGCAGTGTCGGTGGAAATCTAAATGGATATAGCCACTATGGAGAACAGTATGGAGGTTCCTTAAAAAACCAAAAATAGAATTACCATATGACCCAGCAATCCCACTACTGGGCATATACCCTGAGAAAACCATAATTCAAAAATAGCCATGTACCACAATGTTCATTGCAGCACTGTTTATAATAGCCAGGTCATGGAAGCAACCTAAATGCCCATCGACAGACGGAATGGATAAAGATGTGGTACATATATACAATGAAATATTACTCAGCCATAAAAGGAAATGAAATTAGGTTATTTGTAGGAGACATGGATGGACCTAGAGAGTTTTATACAGAGTGAAGTGAGTCAGAAAGAGAAAAGCAAATATCGTATAATAATGCATCGTATATTAACGCATATATGTGGAACCTAGAAAAATGGTACAGATGAACTGGTTTGCAGGGCAGAAATAGAGACACAGATGTAGAGAGCAAACATATGGACACCAAGGGGGGAAAGTGTCAGGGTGGGTGGTGGTGGTGGTGTGATGAATTTGGAGATTGGAATTGCTATATATACACTAATAGTATAAATGGATAAGTAATAAGAACCTGCTGTATAAAAAAATAAATAAAATTCTTAAAAAAAAAAGAAAATGCATAGGAATTGTTACCGAACTAAACTTGGGTCCGTTTGCCCATGGGCAGTAAAGCCAATCTATTGACACTGGGTTGTGGTGAAGTAAAGTGCAGGTGCCAAGCAAGGAGTCTAGGCAGCTAGTGCTCAAAAGACCCGAATTCCCTGATGGCTTTCAGGGAAAGGTTTTTAAAGACAGGGTGAGGGAGAGGGTTGTGGGGTGAGTGATCAGCTCATGGCCGTTCTTCTGACTGGTTGGTGGTGAGGTACACAGGAATCAACATCATAAACCTTCTGGTTCCAACTGGTCTGGGATCTGTTTTTTGTGGTCAACATGGAGTTAACTTCTTCCACCCGGTGAGGTTTTCAGTATCTGCAAAACAGATCAAGGATATGGCTCAGAATATTATCCCCCTGAGCAGGAACTAAAGGTCCTTGACTTTAATGGCTAAAGTATTATTTTGTCTTGCTTGCTTTCCTTTGTTTCTGTGTTTTCTCACTCTCTGGTTAAATTTATTCTCTGGAACTTGGGAAAGGCCTAGGAGGCTAACGTTCTTCTACAAACAAGAGGTAGGTGGAGGACATGGGGGAATCTGTCCCAGGAAGGCCCCGTAGGGTCCTGCTTGGTTACAGGATCTCTTGTTAATGGGGTTTATGTGACTCCATTTCCTTAACTCCTATCAACCTTGAGCAGACTGATAAAGTCAAATTTCTGAACCTTGAAGTTTGAGGACTTTGCCAACAAATGTGTTGAATGAGTAAGCCTGTAAAGTGCAGTGACTCTGGAAAGCTCATCCGGAAATATTATCTCCTTCATATCTGCTGTAAATACAAGGATACACCTACAGCCACAAGTGTATAACACTGACAGCCACATAAGGAAACACAGCACAATAATACCCAGTATTGGGTCCCACGAAATGGGCTATCTTAAGAAGGGGCTAAAATATCCCAAACTTCAGTACAGGGCTATGGAGGGATCTTAGGTGAGGTCTGGATACAGTGTCTAACATAGCAAGTACATGGTTGATGGTTAATAAGTGAATGAATGAGCATGAGGGGTCCAATTTATCTGTTTTAAAGAGGAAGAAATTTCTTTGTATTTTTCTTTAAAATCCTTCCTGTTTTTATGGTGTCTACTGACAATTAAAATGTATTTTACTATGTTCCTTTCGCTACACAAGGAATTTGATTGCATGTTTCTGTAGGTAAATGAGCATGAAACAATCATTTCACATCAGCTTCGTCCTGGGAAAGAACACAGGACGAGGAGTCAAGATTCGCAGGGTTTTATTCTCCGTGTTACTATGACCAAGTTTCTTTATCTTTCAGGAAATAAAATCATTGCAGATAAAATGAATCATTTGGGCTCTTAAGTCTTAAGATCCCATTTTATGGCTTTGAAAGAAGTACCGTATTTATTTACCTGTTGCTCACTCTGCTGGATGATTGGCTTTCTGCTTTGCTCTTACAATGAATATACTGTGTAGCTGTAGGATTTTTTTCTCTTTTTGTAGTTAAAAATCCCCAAGCTTATATTGAATTATAATTAGATTCAAGAGAAACCCTTTGACCCAGTGGTTCCCTTCCTTCAGATGCACCTTGGAATCCCCTGGGGGCTTGATGTTATAGGCTAAGGATATATTCAGGCTTTTACTGTGTTCAGTGTTCCTGTCCTGGAGGATGGCATTTGGCCACAGTTTCTTCAAATCCAAGTACTCAGAAGCCATGGTTCTTTGTGTTTTTAACCTGGGGACCATTGCCTTAAGTCATCATGGACACTTTAAGGAATGTATCCAAGTATTGGACCAGCTCAGGGTATGGGCACCCCTACTTTCTCCTGACTTGATCCTTCAAATAAGTCTACTTGGAATTTGCCTTCAAGGTCCTTCCTGCTAAGTTCTAAGACTGTTGTGTGACAGAGTTGCTGTCCCACCCTTCTACTTTCATTGTTATTTTACTTCAAAGTCTTCCTATAACTTTTGCGGTTTTTGTGACTCTTGTAACTGACACTCCTGAAAAAGGAGCCCACAGGAGTACTTATTATCTAGGACATTGTGGTCATGAAATCCATATTCACATTGATTTTATTACAAAACTCAGATAGCTTAACAAGTCTATATGTTAATTTGCTTAGTATTCAGATTTTTAAAATGTTTTAGCTTCCCAGATTCTCCCACTTCAGATCAGAAGTCCCTGCCCTCGTAATACTTGGTCTGTGGCACTTGTCTGCATCTCTGCAAACCTCGACCACCCCTGGTCTCCATAGCATGGCATCCCCCTGCAGTCAGTGACAGTCAACAGGGGTTTTACTTCACCTCTTAGCAAACAGAGAATGAGGCAATGTGAGATCATGATGTGAAAAATCTCCTTTTCCCTGAAGCTCCTTTATTAGGATGCTTGCATTAAAAAGAAAAAAAAAAACCTAATTAAAAAATGTTTATGTATCACGTGGAGCAGAGTTGCCTAAATGAGCAAAAATACTTTAAAATTCTAGCCTCTACTTTCATTGGTCAGAGGAATTCAGAGGCTGCCCTGGGGAAAATTGTGAGGCCAGAGGGTTTATGTCCTGCATCCCCAGCCTCCAGTCAAGAAGGGAAGCCTGCCAGCTCCATACCTTCAGGCTGTGCTGTGTATCTTTGTCAATTGTCAATGAAGTCATTATATTCAGGCTGTTTGTGGGTCAAACAACTGGAATATCGGCAATTTCATAGGGTTCGACCTATTTTGCTTGCTGTTTAATTAATTAATTAATTAATTAGGCTGCGACCGCGTCTTTGCGGCATGCGGATGTTTAGTTGCGGGATCTTTTAGTTGCCGCACGTGGGATCTAGTTCCCTGACCAAGGATGGAACCCGGGCCCCCTGCATTGGGAGCGCGGAGTCTTAACCACTGGACCACCAGGGAAGTCCTTGGTTCGACCTATTTTGAACAAAACCCTTGGTCAGTATTCTATTTCAAATGAGGAAATAAGTTCTTTTGCTCATTGTTAAGGTAATTTGTGTCAATAAGCTGTTGTAGAAGGCTGCAGTTTAATTTTTATTTTTAGTGGGAAGAGAGTCTTACGGGAGAGAAGTGAAAACCTGGTGATTCCATTTTGGTGGTCGTTCTTTGCTACCGTACCTGTCATACAAATTACTGAGATTTAAAGTTGCTACCATGCCTTGGGCATGAACTGTGAAGGTTTGGTATTCTTTTTTTCGGTACGCGGGCCTCTCACTGTTGTGGCCCGTGGCAGAGCACAGGCTCCAGACGCGCAGGCTCAGCGGCCATGGCTCACGGGCCTAGCCGCTCCGCGGCATGTGGGAATCTTCCCGGACGGGGGCACGAACCCGTGTCCCCTGCATCTGCAGTGGGACTCTCAACCACTGCGCCACCAGGGAAGCCCGGTTTGGTATTCTTTTACTCCCTCAAGAGGCTGTGTGGATATTGATTTCAGTTCAACCCGAGAGCCCTGATCAGGAAAAAGAATATTGAGTTCAGGCCTAAATTGCCTCTCTGGTCAGCAGGGGGAGCACTTGCCCTTCATATCTCATCACGGCTAAAGCAACCACTCCAGCGCATCTAGGGAAACCCGTTTGTGAGTCACCATTTCCACCCTTCCGACTCGGTTCAATAGGCACTTTGCAAAGAGCAGCATTACTTCTCGGTGAGCAACAGTTGGCCAGTCACCTCGAAAAGCATTTGGCAAACTAGACAATTTTAAAAGTAAAAAGCAAAATATATCCTTTACCTTATTTTTATTTTTTTGCCGTAAGCGTGAATGACCCACAGGAAAAGCAGATTCTTTTCCGTCTTTTAGATTATTACACCAGCCTAAACTATCCAGGTGTTCTTTAAATTAGCTGCGTTTGTGTTTGGTTGTGTGCCAAAGAGTCAAAGGCCCTCTCAGCTGTAGGAAAGTTTTAATGGTCTGTCCCTTTTCCTGGCAGAGATGTTGGCATAGATGGACCAGACCTTTCCTGCTGTAATTTGAACTCATTTTACCCTGCTGTAATACCTATAGACGGGGTTGGCACATTTTTTTTTTTTTTTTTTTGCAAAGGCCAAATGGTAATTATTTTAGGATTTGTGGGCCAGAGAGACTCTGCTGTAACTACTTAGTTCTCCTGCTGTTGCCCAAAGTTGCAGACAACATGTAAGCGAGTAGGCGTGGCTGTGTTCTAATGAAACTTTATTTATAATTTGACCAACCTGTAGACATCTAAAATATTAAAAAGCCAGTTAATATCTTACTTACATATCTGTTTTTTTGTTTGTTTGTTTGTTTGTTTTTTGCGGTACGCAGGCCTCTCACTGCTGCGGCCTCTCCCGCCACGGAGCACAGGCTCCGGACGCGCAGGCCCAGCGGCCATGCCTCACGGGCCCAGCCGCTCCGTGGCACGTGGGATCCTTCCGGACCGGGGCACGAACCCGCGTCCCCTGAATCGGCAGGTGGACTCCCAACCACTGTGCCACCAGGGAAGCCCCATATCTGTTATTTTATGTTTCTTATAAACTCAAACTCTTTTATAGTTAACAAGAAAATAGTCAAATCGGAATGTCTATCTTGTTCCATTCCTATTTGGAATCGAAGCCTGGTCCCCCTTACAACATTCCTGACAAGCGTCATTGCCCTCTGCTTGCAAAGCTCAGGCTTTCTGTTTTCCCTGTAAGCAAAGCAGTGGCCCCAAAGAGCTGAGAGGATGATAGAAGTCCATGGAAGTTTTTAAGTAGATAACACAGCAGTTTAGAAACCAGTGCTGCTGGAATTGTGACCTTTTAATCTTTTCAATCATCTCATTTAATCCATATGTTAAAGGAAAGATGCCACAGTATAAAGCAACAGGCACTGACTGGCCTGAAATATCCCAGGAAAATCTGGTTTAAGATTTTTCTGGGTGTTGATCCAAGAACATTTTTCTTTCTGCCTTTTGATCTGTTGAAAGATACACGAGCTACTTGGATGCCTTGAAGACATAGATGCCAGTATGGAAATACTTTCTGACAAGTTGTCTTGCAAAGGGAACCAGCACTTAGAGCATGGGTAATTGTAAAGGCAGGAACTGGAACTTTTTTTTCTGCTGCCTGACCTCAAACCCATTTTTGTACTTGTTCTGTAAATGGATTTTGTCTCTTACAAGCCTGAGTGGGTTTAGGGGAAATCGAGGTAACACAATTGCTGCCTGCAGCTTTAATTCCTCTCTGGTTCCTCCTAACTTCCCCTCCCCCACTCTGCTTCTGAGAAACAGAAGGTTACATGCTCCTGTCCCTGCCCTCAAAGAAACATTTAGCTGGAGCTGACCACAGAGGACAGGAAATGAGAAGTGACCAAGAGAAGGAGAACCTCTGGAGGTGCTTTTATATTGAGATGATTTTATGTAAATATGTAAATGTCAGAGGTTACTTGGAGGCACCTAAACAAAGCTGGCCGTGTGGAGAGCAGGAAGCAAATAACCTGCGAGCCCCAAGCCTCCCCTGCTCTGGGACCCAAACAAGCACAGGGGTGCCTTCCACACATCATTTGGATCCTTTAAGCGTAGCAGAGACCACATAGAAAGCTTTATTTCTAAAGGGTTATGGGAGAAGGCTCTGAATTCTCCCGCTTACACATTCCTGGTGTGGGGGAAGTGAGGCAGATCTGATTCCAAGCACTTCCAGGAAGATCCTGGAAGAGTGTATTTGTGTATCAAAGTCTTGAACTCCCAGCCCCGGACTCCACTGTTCCCCCACTTCAGGTGTCTGTGTATCCCTCTCATCAGCTTCCCAGCATCTGGGCCCCTAGAAGGGTCTCAGGCTGTGGTTTTAACCCTGTGCCTGCTGTACAGATAGTTAGTGGACCTGCACTTGTCACTGCTGGGCTTTTCTTCCTTCTGCCTCCTGTGATGGGGGAGGGAACCGACTCTGGACATCTGCTATTTGAAGGCAGCACTAGTGTGGTCTGACACAGAACCTGGCCTGGTCACTCTGACCTCTGGTTGGCCCAGGGACAGTGTGGCTGGAGTGGAAGAGAGGAGACTTGAGTGCTATCACATCCTCCCTTGGGCCATATTGGCCTCAGGGGCATCCACACGAGAGGTGGGGGCAGAGGAGGAAGATAGATGATGCCTTGTCTCCTGTAGAGAGCCCTCTTCCAGAACCTTCCAACCACCTAGCATTGTAGAGGTAAGAAGAAAGGACAGGATGAGAAATGGAATCACTCATGTCCCTACAAAAAGGTCTCTTACCAGTGGTCCAGCCCCTTGTATATGCAGAAAAGATTAAAGATGCTGTCTCCTTCCCCAGAGCTGCCCATCTATAGGTGTGTTACCTCTCCCAACAGCACTGTAGCAAATGCTGTTCATAAACTTTTAGGTGACTATTGTCTTTGTGTGTATGTTAGACCTTCCTTTGAGAACCAAAAGTTAAATAAATTTAGATTTTTTTTTTTTTTTTTTTTGTGGTACGCGGGCCTCTCACTGCTGTGGCCTCTCCCGTTGCGGAGCACAGGCTCCGGACGCGCAGGCTCAGCGGCCATGGCTCACGGGCCCAGCCGCTCC
>NC_041227.1:116232874-116263114 GCF_002837175.3 Physeter macrocephalus
CCCTACATCGGCAGGCGGACTCTCAACCACTGCGCCACCAGGGAAGCCCAAATAAATATAGATTTTCCATGGCTTCCCCAAACACTTGGATTAATGTTTTCTTGGAATGCCCTTATTTGATTTGCCAGCTGATTATAATTTTCGGAGGACACTAATGACAACCCAGGTGTGATGTCTACAAAGCTCCACGTTAAGGCAGCTTGCATCGCAAACCTGCCATTCAGGTAATGACTGCCACCCTCTGGAAAAACAGGCTGGGGCTTCATGGGGGAAGTCCATGTGGTAATGCCTGGATGCTTGGGAAGGGTGTGAGGCCAGCTGTAGGACTTGACTTGGTGGAACTGGGCAGACGGGTCAGGGATGGCTGTATGAAGATTTTGTTGAGTGTAGGAGAAAATTTCAAGAGGGTGGAAAGAGCTTTACTGAAGAGACATGACTTCTTTTTTGTCTCTCAGCTCAAATTAATTTCCTTATCATGATACCAGCAAAGGTAGTAATTATCATGACTACCTACCATGATTATGGGTGCCAGGAATTGCAGTGGGGCAAAGGTACTGTTTTGCATATTTTAATTTCCTTCTCTGAAGTTCTGACTTTATGAACTTCCTTGTTTTGTCTTCCTCATAGTGACTGACTCCATAGTGGACATATGCTAGGAACATCATCAATACTTCTTTTTTTTTTTTTTTTTTTTTTGCAGCACGCGGGCCTCTCACTGCTGTGGCCTCTCCTGTCGCGGAGCACAGGCTCCGGACGCGCAGGCTCAGCGGCCACGGCTCACGGGCCCAGCCGCTCCGCGGCACGCGGGATCCTCCCAGTCCGGGGCACGAACCCGCGTCCCCTGCATCGACAGGCGGACTCCCAACCACTGCGCCACCAGGGAAGCCCCGGGCTTACTTTTTTCTTGCAGTTATTGGCATTTTGACAAATAGGTTCCAGCTTAAGAGCTAATACCTTAAATTATTTTGGCTTTTCAATAATTCATGCATTTGCTATGAATTTTAAAAATTATGTGATGCTTTCTTCAGTTCTGATATTTCCATATGTCAGAGGTGCTATATGTAGGTAGGAATGAGATTTGAGTTCTAGGAGGGCTTGGCTAACCTTTCTAGACTTTACCTTCCTCATCTCTTAAACAAGTGGATTCAATCAGTTGCTTGCTATGTTTTCTTCTAATGCTACTATTTTTTGATTTGAACTTAAGCATGATGCCTAATTAACTATTAGAGAAATATAAAATGTGCATTTAGGAAATACTAAAACAATCTGATATTTCATTAAGGACAAATTTACTTAGGTGTTTCTGATATTAAATCTTTTAGTTGCTTGGCTTAGAGACGTTTTCCCTAAGGAGCCTCTTATCTGCATATGTTAATATTTTACTTTGCTGTGAAAAAATTCTAAGAGGTAAAAGAAATGAAGAGGCTAAAGTAACATGACAATTTTTTTGTCATAGAAACTCATTATAGGAGCTTAACGCTTTGGGAAAATATTTGACTAGGCACCTGAAAGATATCTTACTAAACTTAGGTGGAAGTAAGTTTGCAAAATTTTGTGAAATATTTTTTAGTATTTATCTTTCTTTTAAGTTTTTATTCGGCTGTCCTTCCTGGATGCAGCTCTCTACAATTCTGTAAAATGAAACTCTGTTCACAGCATTTGGGAGTGACATGAAGGAGGTCTTATTTTTCCATTAGTTAATTCTTATAGGATTAATAAGAATTAATTAATTCTTATGGGAGTATTAAAAAATTAATAATATGGGGAACATGCAAACAAATACAAAAGCACTCACCTGAAGCTGCTAAAGCAGTAAGTTCTCAAAATTAGTTGTACGTTGTAATTACTTGGGAATCTTTAAAATATATGGATCCCTAGGTTCTAACCTTCAAAAACCTTGATTTAATTGATCTATAATGTAGCCTAGGCATCAGAATTTTTTAATCTCCCCAGATGATCCTGAGGTGCAGCCAAGTTTGAGAACCCCTGTGCTAAAGTAACTTTTTCGGATCCCTTTCTCTTACCTACCTTTTCCCACTGTAACTTGTAATTCAAGTCCTTGCTCTCCTCTCAGCTTTATGACCTTTCCACCTATATACAATTGCTACATTCCTTAATAATGAATTTTTATGAAGTTTAGTTTCCAACTTCACACATCATTAACAGGGTAGGTGTGTAAGAGCATTACTGGAAAAATGAACTTTTAGTAAAGGCATGCATTTGACTGGATTGAAAAATATTAAATGGATCTATCCATTCAACCATGTTATTATGGTACTATTGGAAAATATGTTGACATAAATATTCCAAAATAATACTTGATACCTCTCTGGATTAGCGAAGTATTTCTTTAAGTGGATTTTGGGTAATGGAATAGCTGTTATTTACTTAAAGTGTTTCTGTAATGGAAACAATAGAATTTGTTACCAACTCCTTTAAGTGGATTGGGTGTGTGTGGGTCAAAACCAAATACAAATGAAAACTTCTTTAGCTGGCAACTCGCCTGAACCTACAGGCACTAATCAGGTTGTAATGGGTATTTTGAAATATTTTTGGACTTATTTAGATGTGGGAGAGATGTTATTCTATATTGCCTAGAGCCTAAACTCATGCAATTGTCTCTTTATTCAGGAAAGTGGTTTAATTTCTCTCTACTTGTCTGAAAAATTTATATGTTGAAATCTTAACCCCCAAAGGTGATGGTTGTAGGAGGTGAGGTCTTTGGGAGGGGCTTAGGTCATGAGGGTGGAGCCTTTATGAATGGGATTAATGCTCTTACAAAAGAGACCCCAGAGAGTTTCCAAGCCCCTTCCTCTAATGCTACTATTTTTTGATTTGAACTTAAGCATGATGCCTAATTAACTATTAGAGAAATATAAAATGTGCATTTAGGAAATACTAAAACAATCTGATATTTCATTAAGGACAAATTTACTTAGGTGTTTCTGATATTAAATCTTTTAGTCGCTTGGCTTAGAGACGTTTTCCCTAAGGAGCCTCTTATCTGCATATGTTAATATTTTACTTTGCTGTGAAAAAATTCTAAGAGGTAAAAGAAATGAAGAGGCTAAAGTAACATGACAATTTTTTTGTCATAGAAACTCATTATAGGAGCTTAACGCTTTGGGAAAATATTTGACTAGGCACCTGAAAGATATCTTACTAAACTTAGGTGGAAGTAAGTTTGCAAAATTTTGTGAAATATTTTTTAGTATTTATCTTTCTTTTAAGTTTTTATTCGGCTGTCCTTCCTGGATGCAGCTCTCTACAATTCTGTAAAATGAAACTCTGTTCACAGCATTTGGGAGTGACATGAAGGAGGTCTTATTTTTCCATTAGTTAATTCTTATAGGATTAATAAGAATTAATTAATTCTTATGGGAGTATTAAAAAATTAATAATATGGGGAACATGCAAACAAATACAAAAGCACTCACCTGAAGCTGCTAAAGCAGTAAGTTCTCAAAATTAGTTGTACGTTGTAATTACTTGGGAATCTTTAAAATATATGGATCCCTAGGTTCTAACCTTCAAAAACCTTGATTTAATTGATCTATAATGTAGCCTAGGCATCAGAATTTTTTAATCTCCCCAGATGATCCTGAGGTGCAGCCAAGTTTGAGAACCCCTGTGCTAAAGTAACTTTTTCGGATCCCTTTCTCTTACCTACCTTTTCCCACTGTAACTTGTAATTCAAGTCCTTGCTCTCCTCTCAGCTTTATGACCTTTCCACCTATATACAATTGCTACATTCCTTAATAATGAATTTTTATGAAGTTTAGTTTCCAACTTCACACATCATTAACAGGGTAGGTGTGTAAGAGCATTACTGGAAAAATGAACTTTTAGTAAAGGCATGCATTTGACTGGATTGAAAAATATTAAATGGATCTATCCATTCAACCATGTTATTATGGTACTATTGGAAAATATGTTGACATAAATATTCCAAAATAATACTTGATACCTCTCTGGATTAGCGAAGTATTTCTTTAAGTGGATTTTGGGTAATGGAATAGCTGTTATTTACTTAAAGTGTTTCTGTAATGGAAACAATAGAATTTGTTACCAACTCCTTTAAGTGGATTGGGTGTGTGTGGGTCAAAACCAAATACAAATGAAAACTTCTTTAGCTGGCAACTCGCCTGAACCTACAGGCACTAATCAGGTTGTAATGGGTATTTTGAAATATTTTTGGACTTATTTAGATGTGGGAGAGATGTTATTCTATATTGCCTAGAGCCTAAACTCATGCAATTGTCTCTTTATTCAGGAAAGTGGTTTAATTTCTCTCTACTTGTCTGAAAAATTTATATGTTGAAATCTTAACCCCCAAAGGTGATGGTTGTAGGAGGTGAGGTCTTTGGGAGGGGCTTAGGTCATGAGGGTGGAGCCTTTATGAATGGGATTAATGCTCTTACAAAAGAGACCCCAGAGAGTTTCCAAGCCCCTTCCATCATGCAAGGATACAGGCTATGAACTAGGAAGGAGGTCTTCACCAGAATGCAACTGTACTGGTACCTTGGTCTTGGACATCCCAGCCTTCAGAACTGTGAGGAATAAATTTCTGTTGTTTTCATAAACCACTCAGTCTGTGGTATTCTATTATAGCAGCCTGAATGGACTAAGACAAGAGCAATTCTTTATCAATAGGGTGACCAACCACTCCAGTTTGCCTGGGACTGAGGGGTTTCCTGTGCAAACTGGGATGAGTTGATCACCTTAATTGGTACAGAGAAAATTAATACTTTAAGAATATTTTATTATTATTTTTTTAACATCTTTATTGGTGATAATTGCTTTACAATGGTGTGTTAGATTCTGCTTAGCTCCTTGAATGAAAAATTATTATGTTTTGATTTATGATTACCAATCCTATATAAATTATGATAGTAAATGGAAGGTTAGTGATTATTTTCTGGGTCTAGTATTATAACTTTCCCTTCAGCTTGTTGTTTTTTGAATATTCTTCAAAAAATTTTGCTAGCAGTGCTCAAATTTCACCTTGAGAAAATATGTATATTTTATGTCTAATTTCTAGATTTCAGGAAAGAGATAATAATGTCTAAAATAGCAGAGTGAATTGATGCTAAAGTAGAGAAAAATATTAATTTTAAGATCTGCTTTGAGACTGAAGTACCCTGTTAACATAAAGATGTTCTCCTAGTAGAATGAAATAGAAAAAGAGAACTAATAACGTCTAATATGGATCTCTTCTTGCCCCTCAAATCATCAGAAGTTTGCACAGAGAAGTACTGCACAAAGAAAACTCATTGAAGATGTTATAAGTTGGTTATTTTTGAAATTCTTGGAAGTGATCACACAGTAAAGATAAATATATAATTTTACCCCAGAGAATTAATGTATTTCACTTAAACCAGTAATACATTTTTGCAATGATGTGATTAACATGGGTTCCTTTTGCCTAATTTCAGATTGTTAGGGGTTGGTTTTCTATTCTTTATGCACTGAGAATCAGAAACACCAATTATTCCCTTAAAGGGAAGACTAATCCAGTTTTAACACATGCCCAGTTCAGAAAATATCAAAAGCAATCCTTTCCAAGCGAGTATTCAAACACAGAGACAAAAAATATTCAGGGCATTGCCAAAAAATATCTTGGAAGCGATCCTTTCCAAGAGAGTATTCAAACATAGAGGCAAAAAATATCTGAGGCATTGCCAATGTGTTAGATGACCATGGAACTAAATGACACCACTTTTAGGTTAACAACTGGAAATGGAGTCAAGGGTCCCATATCTAGACCCAGATGTGATAATCCAGTGACTGTTTGGGTCAATGCCTTTATTGTTCTGGGCCTCAGTTTATTTGTAAAGTGGGAGAGTTTGACTAGCCTGTGCCTATGGGCCATTAAATTGTTAATATCCTATCATTCCATGTACAACATTCTGATCATGTCTTAGTGAACATGGGGATTTCTGTCTTCCTTTCCTCCAGCATTACTCCTCTGTACCAGCCTTGGAACAATGGTTTACATGGCTACAATCTGAGAAAAAGGCATCTTCTTCAGAGGACAGAGGTGCACAGTCTCTGTTTTAGTCCCTGCTATACCTCAACATAGTAGGATGGATCCTAATGTTTGCAATTCAGATCTTAGATGAGTTGCTCCCCCTCTTAGGGTCTTAGTATCTGTCTGTAAGGAGGATCTTTTTTTCCTGAATTTCCTTTTCTAGCTTTAAGTTTCTTTTAGGCCCTGAAGGTTATTTATTTATTTATTTATTTATCTATCTGTGAGATAGAATAGTTTTTGGTCATCTCGCATTCTCAGTGAGGCCTTTCTGTGTGTCTCTTTCTCTATCTCCACCCCGCCTTTCCTGCAGGCAGAAGTCTAGAGATCTGGAGAACTTTATGAACCACATCTTGTCCCTAGGTTGCATGGCTGCAGGTGACAATTCTGCCCAGTGTTTGGTTGCTGCAAACACATTCAAAGCATTAACTTCCCTCTGGCCCTTTTGTGCACCATGAATGCTCTGAGAATCCATCAAGATGAGACCTTGAGGTCTTGTCTTGCCTTATGATATAAATAAAATAAAAGACATGATTCAGCTGATGTGGAGTTTTATTGGCTACAAAACAGATGCACAATAATGGGAATCTGACGATTGTATTAGGAAAGTAGAGCTTTAAGCTCATGAACTCATACTCTGATTGAAAAAGTGCAGCCGTATATTAAGATCATTTTGGAACATCTGGTGAGATTGTTACAGAGAAAATAAAAGATTCTAAGTTTGATAACTCCAAGGATACCTCTTAGAATTCACCCATTTGTGTCTGGGCAAGGACTTTCCATTGGAGGAAAATAGTTTTTACAATTGGCAGAAACTTTTATTGACCTCATGCGTACTTTTAGATCTCATTCACCTGAGAAAGAATTCTTCTTCCATTGATGCTGTCCTGTATGATGACCTTGATCTTTCGAGCTGCAGGTGAAAAAAAAAGAGGAACAAACAGGCCACTGCCATGCTCTACCCACCATCTGAACTGTACTCCTTTTCAGTTCCCTGTTCTTAGTACCCAAAGGCTCTCTGTGCCTTCCAAAATGATCACTAAGCCAGATGGTAGGCTCCGCTGGAGTGAAAAGGGATCTTACCAGGAAGATTTTTCCTCCTACCCTCCAGGAAATGATGGTATCTGAACAGTGTCACCTTCTAGCAGTCAAGACCTTCATCCTAGGTGTTCCTGATACAGAATCTAGTCTCTGACCACAAGTGCTGGAGGGGGCCTTTCTGCTTATATGGGCTTTGAGCACTTGCACCACAGATCCTATGAGCTTATAGAGCACTAAATGCCATTCTGGGGACCTCACTTTAAGATCTAGAAAGCATGCCTCATGAAGGATGGGTGAGAAGCCAGGAATGTTTATCATGGTCTCAGTTTTCAACGATATGATTTATTTGAATAAGTGCTTTGTTGATACATCAATAAACCGATTCCAGACCAAAGGGAAGACTTGAAACCATTAATAGAGATCCAGGGAGAACTTTGTTAAAGTCAAACCTCTCCAATAGTAGATTGGACCACCCCCTCCAGTAATGGGTTCCCCATCCCTGGACATGGCCAAAGAGAGGCTGAAGGACCATCTGTTGGGATCTTGCAGAGGGATGGCAATGAGACCAGCTCTTCTGTGATGGTTACTTGGACTCTGAGTCCCTGAACCTCTAATGCCTTAGAACATTTTTATCATAAACTAATCAGAAAGTGCCACCTGTCCCAAACTGTGGTTTCTTAGAACTTTTCTGTGAGATGTTAAAAGTAATCTGAGAGGGCTTCCCTGGTGGCGCAGTGGTTGAGAGTCCGCCTGCCGATGCAGGGGTCACGGGTTCGTACCCCGGTCCGGGAAGATCCCGCATGCCGCGGAGCGGCTGGGCCCGTGAGCCATGGCCGCTGAGCCTGCGCGTCCGGAGCCTGTGCTCCGCAACGGGAGAGGCCTCAACAGTGAGAGGCCCGCGTACCGCAAAAAAAAAAAAAAAAAAAAAAAAAAAGTAATCTGAGAAAATAGGGTTCCCAGGTCAAAGGTATTTGGGAACACTGGGTTAAACAAAGTAAAATTTTTGCTGTGGTTTCTTTCTCTTTCTTTTTCCTTTTCTTCCCTGCAGCAGTATTTGTTCCATCGTTAATACTGAAATACAGCCTGATTTTTCACAAAGAGGATAATAGTACACAGTATTCCCAGCCATATCAGGCCATAGAACACATCTTTTATAATACACAATTAAAATCTCACGGGACACTAGTGTGCAACAGAATATAGTTTGGGGAATTACGTGAAATCACTTCCTCTTAATTTTCTAGGGGTTTGGTCAACAGATCCCATAACTTAATAGAGATATAATAATATTAATGATCATTTTTATCTACTGATTGCAAAGAGCTTTTATATATATTCTTTAGGACAATATTGAGAGCTCACTTTGTTCTGTCTTATCTAATTTGTTAATTCAATATTCCTGGCAATTTGGGAAGAAAATACAAATTGAACACAGAACATTCAGGAGTACATGAGGGGTTATGAGTACTGCAGAATGGATAAATGTGCTGATTTATTTTAAAAAAGTAGATTCAAACAATGAAAGAATTTTTTTTACCTTTCACACTCGACTTAGATTCTTCCATTGTCCTATAAAAGTGATAAAGGCTCGTTTTAGTATTGGCAACAATCATAAAAACTTCTCAAGATGAACTAACTTCTTTTTTTTTTTTTTTTTTTTTCGGTACTCGGGCCTCTCACTGTTGTGGCCTCTCCCGTTGCGGAGCACAGGCTCCCGGCGCGCAGGCTCAGCGGCACGCGGGATCCTCCGAGACCGGGGCACGAACCCGTGTCCCCTGCATCGGCAGGCGGACTCTCAACCACTGCGCCACCAGGGAAACCCCCTCCCCCCCGGGGCGCGAACCCGGTTCCCCTGCATCGGCAGGCGGCCGCGCAACCACTGCGCCACCAGGGAAGCCCTGAACTAACTTCTTTTGCCTGCTTGTAAATTCATAGCTCTTTCACGAGGATAACTGTCTGAGTTCTGTAGTCTCAAGGTCGTGAGTTCATGGGAGAACCTTCCTGGACGCAGAAGGCAGGGAGTACTGCCTCCCGCTGACCCTGGGGTCAGGAGAAGTCTGCTGGATCACCTCCATCCTTTCAGCCAGCTGTAGGCTTTGCCTTCACTAGGATCCTTTCCAGGGTCTGGGTCTGAATCTTGGAATCCTTCGGCTTTTCAGATTGTTCAAAGCTTGTTCCAATAACATTTTATTTATGTGTCAAAAAAACTTCTAGCCCTTTCTCTTGGATCATAGAACATACGTGCCCTTTTTGTGGACAGGTATACCAAAAGTCAGAGATACCAGATTGAAAATCTAGACATCTCAATCTCTTATGAATCTTTTCCTGCTGTTAGAATAAAACATTCCCCCCACCTTTCTTTTTTTTTTTGGAGCCAAAATTGTGTGCATTCCCACTGGGAAATACTATAGCCAAACCTTCTTGGTTCTTTCTAAAGATTTTAATATATTAGTTGAAACTGTTGACCTCATATCTTAGTGTCCTGGGAATAACAGCTGATGAATTCACACTTGCTACTTAATGGAATGCAACCTGATCTAAATATCTTCAGAAGAAATTCAGCATAAACCTTTCTTTCTCTAGAGTGAGGATGGCTAACAGGACCATAAAGTATGTGAATGCACACAAGGGCGGATACCCTTTCCGTTCTCCTCCCTGCCAGCCTTTGCTTTACCCTCCATTCTCTCCATCCAGGAGCTGGCGGTAGGTGGCGATTTCCTTCTCGAGGTGGGTTTTGATGCCCAGGAGGACCTTATATTCGTTGCTCAGATGCTCCAGATCATGCTGTGGCTGCATCAGTTCCTCCTCGTAGTGGGAGATGATTCTTTGTATGTCCTGGAGTTGGCAGGAATACCGAGACTGGGTCTCTGATAACGTGTTTTCTAAAGCAGATTTCTGAAAGAGGAATGATATATTTTTTTCATCAATTGATTGATGGCCTGATTCAATAGCCTGTGCTTGCTGAGTAGTGAGACTACACCAACCACTGTGCTGGGTGTCTTTGGTGGAGCTGGGACTGCGTGATGAGGAGCAGGCTGACTTACAGGTTTGGAGCCAGGCAGCGAGGCGTCAGGACTTTCTGAATCCCATTTTCTGGGCATAAAGCCTTTGTGTCAGGGAGCTCTCGGCAACTTCACCGCATTTCTGTAGTGCTTATTATTTACGTAGCTTGTTTGGGAGTGGGTATATGCCACCTTGCCCTGATCTCTTCCTTACCTCCTTATGCTTACATTTTGTCTCTGGCCAGTCTGAAAACTCCTAGAGGAAAACGGCAGCTGGACTGCTGTCTCTTTGTATCTTCAGAGAAGGGTCTAGGGTAGGGATGCCAGAAAAAATAGGGGGCACCTGACTCAATTTGAATTTCAGGCAAGCAACGAGTAATTTTTTAGTATAAGTATTCCCAAATATTGCCCCAATATTGCACGGGACTTACTTATACTAGAAAAATCATTTTGTTGTTTATCTGAAATTCAAATTTCACTGGGTGTCTTACATTTTAATTTGGTGAATCTGGCAACCCTAGTCCCAAGCAATGCTTTTTGATTATGACAATGGTAACATATGGTTATTTTTGAGGAAATTCTGAAAGCTGCAAAATGAAGGATACAGAGAACTGAGTTCAAGTCCCTGTTCTGTTTGAATTTACCACCTGCTTTTCTGGAGCACATAACTTTGATCTTAAAGAGAAACTCATAACTGTGCTATATACTCTCACTTTATCAAGGCTGCTAACTTTCAGGGGGCCCTTCCTGCTGCCTGGACATTAAGCCATATGTCCCTGGTCTCGTCACTCTCCTGTTCTCCCAAAGGGCTATTTCATTCCTTCTCCTTTGTCCTCAAACCTTCCTCCCCCCATCCTTTCGTTTAGCCCATGGCCTTGCTTCCTCTGTCGCCGGAGAGATGAAAGCCATCAGGAGAGGACTCCCACCAGTTCCCGCCATCACTTCCACCCGGAGATGTGAATCTGTGTCTGATACTCATTCCCCTCCTGTTACAATGCATGAGCTGTCCATGCCCCGGTCATTTCAGCAATTGCCCACCTTCTTGCAACGTGAATGTTTTCCTCTCTCCTAGATTATTCCCACCAGCTTTCAGGTAGAATAATTTCTCCCACCTTAAAATTTGTTCTCTCTTGAGCCCATAGCTACCTTCAGCGATCAGCCGATTTCTCTGCTCTCCTTTGTTTATGGCAAAGTTCCTCAAAGAGTTATCTATACCCTCTGTTTCAAATTCCTCCTGACCTTCCTCCAAGGGTCAAGGCTACAGTGTTACCCCAGGGCCTCCCCTTCTCTCCTCTCCTTTCTTCTTCTCTTTGTTCACTCACTGCAGCCACACTGGCTTCCCAGCTGTTCCCTCCACCTGGAACCGCCTCCCCATAGCCACATAATGCACCTCCTTATCACTTTTAGGGTTTTGCTCAACTGCCACCTTAAAAGTAAAGCCTCTCTCAACCATCTTGTTTAAAATGACTGTTCTTCACCTGGCATGCCTAACCTACCTCTCATGTTTCGTTTCTTTGTAGCACTTTCCTCCCTCTAACATGTTACATATTTTGATGATTTGTGCATTTTTTGTCTATCATCCACAGTAGAATACAAACTTCCTTATTATCGAAACTTCAGTACTTAGAATAGTGTCAGATACTAGGATGCGTGAAAATGGATTTATATGTCTTGCTGATCTCACAGGGTTGTGGTGAAATAGCTAATGTTAAAACGTTTTGAAAGCTATAAAACACTGTAATTATGCTTGTGTTCACTATTATCACCTTGACAGTGTACATTTTAAATGTCTGTTCATCGTCACCCATTCCTAAAGCATAGCAGTAATATACCACGTGCACCTACAACAAAATGAACTAATTATTTCTCCTCAAGACTGAGGGCAGAGTAGCACTCGGGAATGATATTGATGAGTGATTAGAAGATTCAGATCGGCTAAAAAGGGAATCCAATGATAGGTTTTATTTAATGAATTTTGAGCGCTTATGACGTGCATAAAAGCGTTTTACTGAAAACCATGATGATTAAAGAAATGACTTATACACAAGAACTTACAGTTTACTGGGTGATAAGACACACACATAATGAATAAAGCAGTACTTTGGAGTCAGCCAGGTCTGGATTTGCCTCCTATTCATGTTGGCACCAGAATTTCTCTTTATTGGAATTCGGGGGGCAGCATGGTTGTAAGTGGGGAGAGTACTGATAGAGTTTATGAGGGTGTAAATCTGCCCAACCCCCCTGCTACAAACCACCATATGGCTTCACCACTGGCCACTTACTAGCTGTGTGACCTTGGCCAATTCACTTAACTGTTTGGGGCTTTGGTCTCCTCATCTCTAAAAGCGGGACACCAAGACCTACCTGGAAAGGTTAATGTGAGGATTGGATGATATTTAATGTAATGAATATGGCACAACACGGACACCTCAATAAATGATAGCTCTTATTATCCTCATCATGGACAATCTGGATGGAGAGTGGGAATTTGGATGGAGAGATGTCCCAAGGGAGTTGGGGAGATGGGCCTGGGGGAGAGGTCAAGGAAGGCTTTGTGGAGAAGGAGGTACCTGACCCAGGATTTTCCCAGCTCAAACTGACCTTGTTGCACTGTGCCTGCGGGTCAATCTCCAGGGCCTGGAGAGTGCGCTTCAGCTCATGGATATCACTTTGGCTGCTCTGCACAGCTGTTGGACGGGCCACCTCCTGGGTCGTGGCTGCGAACTGTGAGACCAAGCAAAGAGCAGAGGCATTGGCATTGGGACCACTTGGAAATGGAACCTTTGGGAAGTTTGGGCATCTTTCTTTTACCTGCTCTTTATATCAGCTGTCCAAGTCTTGACGCTGCTTTATTATACACTCATGTTCCTGCCTCATGTCCCCCAGGACATTAATCAGATCTTCTCCCGGGGTTGTATCCACCTTCACATTGACCTTGAAGTCATTTGGCACATGATGTTCTTCCATTTCCTGTTTAATAACAGAGAGAGAAAATGAATCAGCTGTGACATCAGAAGGCTGGAAGTGTGTTAACGGGCAGCAGTTCACAGATCTTTAAAAAACTCAGCTGGAACTTCCCTGGCAGTCCAGTGGTTGAGACTCCGTGCTTCCACTGCAGGGGTCACGGGTTTGATCCCTGGTTGGGGAACTAAGATCCCACATGCTGCATGGCGTGGCCAAAACTAAAATAAAATACACATAAAATTTAAAAAAAAACTCAGCATATGTGGTTGCCACTCTTTCACTGGTTTGATTTGGTTTCTCATTTGTTGATGAAAAAACAATACGTTTTTTCTCTTATAATTTTATAAAGTAAAGAATAGCACCAGACAGGGTAATCAAATGGCCTCTGTGATTACTGACTTAGTCCCTGGCTGAAAACGTTTTGCAAAGCATTATGCTTACATAGCGTATAAAGAACTCTTCGGCAAATGTTCATACATGAAGTGATGACACAGTGAAACAGTTGGACATTTCAGGTTATAGGCCAAACTTTGGGGAAGCAGTTCCATAACCCAAAGCCAAAAGGTGTAGAGACTTTCAAAATCTTGTCAGTGAATTATGACTCTGTAGGGCTGACGCCCATAGGGTATTATAAAACCAAGAGACCACAGGAAAGGTTTCATTAACAATCACTGTCAAACCAGCTGTGCAGAAGCTGAGGCTCTTTGATGTTCATAAGCAATTTTGTTTGCCTAAAATGGGGATTGTTTTTCTATCCTTTCATCAGAGTCTCAGGGACTTTAGATGGATGGTAACTTTTTAAAAGTGAGTTAAATGTTTCTGGAAATTAGGACTCAGTTTTTGCCACCAGTTATATTTACCTGGATCAGTGGCAGATTCTCTTTATTCTATTGTCCCCAATTTGCTGCACGTTGGCTTAATGAAAGATAGATCCCACACATTTATTTTTCTGGTATATTTACAAACAGGTCTAGATAAACATTGTATATTAACAAAACTGTTGACCTATGTCATCGTTAATTGCGATTGTATTTTGGCTGTTGTATTTGACATCTGGGTAGATAACCCTGAACTTGGAAAAATTAAACATTGAGATGGTTCCTTTTGATTATTTAGCTTGAAGACAATAGGGCTGGCATTCTGACGGTGGTTTCTTCTGTAACTACTGAGTCACCTGAAATGTGCAGATTAAGAGCTGTGCTATTTACCTGGAGGTCCTGGGAATCCTACCTGCTCATGATGCTTCTTCATGAGGATGAGCTCTTTTCCTCACCCCCTCGACCTCCTGTTCCGGGTCTGTTGTGACAATGGTCAGACCATCCAAGTTATTTCGGAGACTCTCAACTTCAATTTCCAAGTTTTTCTTGAAGGAGTGTTCATTTTCATACCTTTGGTTAGAAGGAAGAGAAGAGTACACTTGCTGTTGGAAGGATTCACCTTCGTTTAGAGGTGAATATCTTACTTTTTACATTTAAGAAGAGCAAATGCATACAAGCTGTGCATCATTCGTATGTCTGTTTCATGAAGGTTTTTCTATGATGGTGACTCAACGTTATTTTTTTTTAATTAAAGAAAATGGAATAATAAACAGCCATATGCCCGTCACTTAGATTTAGCAACTATTAACATTTTACCATATTTGCTTCATCTATATTCTATTTTGTATTTTAAAGTAAATTATAGACATTATGACATTTCACCCCTAAATACTTCAGAATGTATCTTTTAACAAAAAGACAGTTTTCTAAATAAGCATAATAACATTATCACACCTAAAAAAATCAATAATAACTTTTAAATATTATCTAAGGGTTTGTATTCAAATTTCCCCATACCAAAACTATTTTTTTTAATTTTTTTATTTTTTGCGGTACGCGGGCCTCTCACTGTCGTGGCCTCTCCCGTTGCGGAGCACAGGCTCCGGACGCGCAGGCTCAGC
Source organism: Physeter macrocephalus (assembly GCF_002837175.3). Lineage (NCBI taxonomy): Eukaryota > Metazoa > Chordata > Mammalia > Artiodactyla > Physeteridae > Physeter > Physeter macrocephalus. The sequence continues at coordinate 116,247,849 of NC_041227.1, forward strand.
GGCCATGGCCCACGGGCCCAGCCGCTCCGCGGCGTGTGGGATCTTCCCGGACCGGGGCACGAACCCGTGTCCCCTGCATCGGCAGGCGGACTCTCAACCGCTGCGCCACCAGGGAAGACCCCCCAAAACTATATTTTATATCCAGGTTTTTTTTTTAACTAGGGTCTGGTCAGGTATTTGTTCTCATCATGCCTTTTCATTATAATTTCCTAAGATGTTACATGTGGATAATGGTGAGATAAGTTTTCCTTCTGCAAAAGAGAAACAAAAACAAGAGCAATCCCATAAGCAAAGCAAAAAAACACCAAACAACCCTCCTGCCCCGCAGCACTGTGAAGAAGGAAGTTACCTAAGGCTGAAGTCATCCACTGCTCTCCTGGCATTGTCAATGAGAAGGATTATCTGAACCTTGGTCATCTTGCCATCTACTATCTGTAAAACACACACCAAGAGTCATTTCAGTTGTATACAAGCACACAGGAGAGCTGCGTTTATGCCCAGTTCCTGGGAATCTGACTTGTCAGCAGAGATGACCTCTTTTTCTAGCAGTGGAATAATGAGTAGTCAAATCAATAAATATTTACGGAGCAAAGCACACGAATGATTTTATAGTCAGGATATGGTCTGCAGTCACATTCAGTGTCTTTTTTTACTCTGACTTTTGACAGGCTCGATGCAACTGCTCAAAGAATGATATAGGCGGGGGAAGGAGAGTAATTGTGGAAAATGCTTTTTAACTTTCCAGTACGATGCACACTCGTTGCTGTTTTGCTTAAGCTCATCCACGTCTGAAGGTGTTAAAAGAAGTTTAGGTTCTGACTTCCTATTGTGAATATTAATTGGCTCTCCTAAAGTGCAATAATTATTTTAGATGAACGTAATTCTTCCTTGTGATAGCATTCATGTTTCTGATCAGTGAAACATGATCTGAGCAAAGTGTCACTGATGCAAAGTATCCCTGATATTAGTTTGTCAGACTAACTTTAAATGTATTTTATAGTACATTTAAACTAATTTTAAATGTATTTCATAATAGTCATCACATACCATAATTATTTTTTCCCTAAATGACCATAGCCATACACATAACTTGTAGGTATGTGTATGTATTTAAATTATTCCATGATGAGAATGCCCCAATTGTAGCTATCAAAATGTTAACTGAACAGGAGGAGGGATAAATTGGGAAGTTGGGATTAACAGACACACACTACTATATATTAAATAAATAAACAACAAGGATCTACTGTATAGCACAGGGGACTGTATTCAATTTCTTTTTTTTCTTTTTTTTTTTTTTTTTTTGTGGTACGTGGGCCTCTCACTGCTGTGGCCTCTCCCGTTGCGGAGCACAGGCTCTGGACGCGCAGGCTCAGCAGCCATGGCTCACGGGCCCGGCCGCTCTGCGGCACGCGGGATCCTCCCGGACCGGGGCACGAACCCGCGTCCCCTGCATCAGCAGGCGGACTCTCAACCACTGCGCCACCACGGAAGCCCCAAATGGCAGCATCTTGAAGGGACTTTCGTGTTCCTTGGTCCAAGCCACTAATTTTACAGATGAGGAAAACTGAGGCCTGTGGGGCGAGGAGGGCGTGGAGGACAGATGGTGGGTTAGTGGCAAAGCCAGGGCAGGGTTTTTTCTGCCACATAGCATTGTAATCTTTGAGTCGAATCCTGATGGAGTCCTGTACCACACTTCTCTTTCATAATGGTGATAATGGGACTCCCCAGTTTACATAGCCCTTTGATATTCTTTATTTAATCCACACAACAACTCTTGATGTAGCCAGGCAAGAGTTATTTTTCCCATTTTACAGATCAGGGGCTCATGGAGGTGAGTGATGGGGAGCTGATTTGCATGTGTAATGTAAATCAACAAGGGAATTTGCAGTTGTTACGGACTTGGTCTTTGCTGTTTCCACTGCTTGGAAAGCCACGGCTTGTGCGGCCTAGGCCTGCTCCCCTGCCTTCCAGACGTAGTTCAAGGGTTACTGATTTCAACAATCGTTTTCTGAATCTTCTTGCATGAGTTGGGTGCCCCTTCTTTGAGGAAACTGCCTTTTCTAGATCCCAAGATGCTCCAGGGGGCAGACAGTATCCCCACCCCAGAGCAGAAGCTTGGGAGCCCCACTGGAAGCTGGGAGTCCCCCAGCGAGGTCCAGCCACCTCCGAGAGCTACGTCCACCCCCATTCTTTCACTCACTACATTATACTGCATTTGTTACACTCCTTGGGGACTGCAAGCTTCTTGAAACCAAGGATAACGTCTTCTATTTTTAAAGCACCAAAGTCTGGCTTCTCATAGGCATTTAATAAACATGTGTATTAACTCAATAACGAACTTTTTTAGAGTCAGGATTTTAACTCAGGCCTCTGATGCCATCACCTCCTGCCTCTTTTAGGAGTGTCAGTTGTAAAAACAGAGAGTAGGAGAAAGCCTCTCCAAGGGGGAACCAGCCAACCACAAAGGCAAAATCATTCCTAATTACAAATAAAATCAACTAAAGCACACCGGCTCTGCTTGTCCGCCCTAGCAACAAAACCTTGCAAAAGTCCTCTGGACCTTCCTCATCTCACTGTGTGAAAGATGGAAAAATTTAGTCAAGACTTAGAGGGAGTGCCGTTTTCAAGTGTTCTACAGCCACTTACATCTCTCAATGGGAAAGACAGAAGGGAGACATGAAGAACATAGAGCAAATGAGGGAAACACAGAGACTTGTTTAGACATGTGGTGGCAGTGTTCTGATGGACGCGGATGGTTCCCAATCGTTTGTTCGACTCAAGGTTAAGGTCGGCTCAGGTTTGTGTTCACACGGACCCAGCTTCACATTCATCTGTAGGACATGAAAGGCCCAGGCTGCGCTCATCTCCGTTTCCCTAAACTTCCTCACAAGCATCTGCGATGAAATTGATCGTTCCCTGCTCATTTCAGGTGTGTCTGAGTGGCAGTGACTTCTTAGCTCCTTAAATTTTGCCCATGAGCCATTTTACATCAGTATGTGGGAGTTTGATTTATAAGAGTTAACCTTAAGTGAAATATTTCTAGCATTGGAGCAGGACCAGGGAAAGGAAAAAACTGGCGGTGCGTTTTGAGAGGACTTGGGAGAAGTCATCTCTTCTAGGAGCATAATACAATGATTTTCCTTGTCACTCCCAGTGCGTGGAGTTCCAATGGACTTTAGAAGAAACAGTGGGGTTTTGTTCGTTTGTAAAAATGACACACGCTTGTTATTAAAAAAATTCAAGTAATATGTGAAAGTATAAGAAAAAAGATTTTTGAAAACTTTCTAATTTCACCACACAGACAGCCATTGGTAAAATTTGGTGAACATTATTTCAGATACTCTCCATCTGTATACACTGGTAGACATATGAACAGCTAGAATAATTTTAGAAAAATGACCTCATACAGTTTCTTCTATTTTAGAAGAATTAGGTTAATTTAAGAACTTTAGTTGACAAATAAGAAACTAAAATGAATTCACTTTAGTTACAGATTTTCTATAGGATTTAAAAACTTTCATCCTATTCTTTTAATTTTACAATTTTTAAGGAGAGTAAAATGACACCTAAGTGTCAATGGATCATTGTGGAATCACAGAACTGGGAAGAGGGCCAACTACCAGTCATTTGGTGTAGTTATCTGCTTTTAGGTAGGTTGACTGCAAATTGCGGAGCTTATTTTTAAACGATTTTTAAAGAACTCAAGGGATAAAGGCTCAGTTGCACTCTCAATAGACGTCCATCCTTTTAGTCACTAAGCATTTCACCTGTGATAGGGTTTCATGAATTTTGGGGGGATGGTATTTCTATGGAGTTCAAATTGTTCAGCATTTAAATTATTCTTCTTTGCATGACTTTCCAGGTAAAAGATTTGTAATTTTCACATTAGGTTCATCTTTCTGATAACCTGAGATGTCGTCATTAAAAGGGAATGGGTATTTTGCAGGAGAGGTAGGTGGTAAGTGGATGAATGGGGTTGCACGTGGGTGTATCAGGGATCAGAAGAGAGCCCTGTCAACAGTTAGCTGTCATTAACTGGAAGCACAGTGTGTTTGTGCCTTTCAAAGACAGCTGTTCATCAATGAAGCATTCCATAGTCACCCTCTTCTTTATAGTGAGAGAAGAGTGGTCAAAACAATCCCCAAGGGCTTCCCTGGTGGCGCAGTGGTTGAGAGTCCGCCTGCCAATGCAGGGGACACGGGTTCGTGCCCCGGTCCGGGAAGATCCCACGTGCTGCCGAGCGGCTGGGCCCGTGAGCCATGGCGTCCGGAGCCTGTGCTCCGCAACGGGAGAGGCCACAGCAGTGAGAGGCCCGCGTACGGCAAAAAAAAAAATCCCCAAATAGATTTTTACTATGCATGACATTTCAGAACAGATGAGTAGTAGATCTGCAGGCAAAATTGTTATGTCGTTATCCTATGATTTAGAGGGTTGCATAGAAAGGTTAGACATTTATAGAAATAAAACACAGCTTCCGCAGTGACACCAGGACAGACATTCTGTAAGTGCCTAAATTTATCAAACTGTGGCCAAATAAAAATAAAATTTTCTTGTATTTTGATTTTTCCTGGAAAAAGGTGCTGACAGCTAGAAGGTTTAAATTAAGAAGTATTCAATGTGGTATTTCAGACTAGGAGAGGAAGGCAAGCCAACTTAAAGTTGCTTCCAAATATATGTCTATATTGACTGACAAACCAGGAAAAATAATAAAAAACACATACAGGCAAAAAGAGTTTTAAGATCACAGAAGGAAATTTTCTCAAATGGTAGGTAATGAGACAACAATGTTGGAAACCCTTCTTTTTTTTTAATTTTTATTTTATATTGGAGTATAGCTGATTAACAATGTGTTAGTTTCAGGCGTACAGCAAAGTGATTCAGTTATACATATACATGTATCTGTTCTTTTTCAAATTCTTTTCCCACTTAGGTTATTACAGAGTATTGAACAGAGTTCCCTGTGCTATACAGTAGGTCCTTGTTGGTTATCTATTTTAAATATACCCTTCTTAATTTGATTTTTAAAAGCAGGAGAGAATTAGATAAGGAAGCAGAGGTGAACAGAGCCTTGTAAGTGACCACAAATGAATAATATCGGGGGCCTTAAGCGTTAGGAAATTTGAAGAAGAGAAGATATCAGAGTAAAGAAAGAGAAAGCAGATTTCAATTAAATAAGATCTGTATTGACAGAAATCTAAGTCAGTAAGTATTTGTCCGGGTCCTAATCGGTATTAGTATATTTCTGAGCAATTTGGATCACATAAAAAGTGAAAGACATGTTTGCTGCACGTGCTGTACATCAAGCACCTGCCTCATTATCCCAGCACTTAATTGTAAAGAAGGTTAAAGGCCCAGGCTATGGATGACTCATCTTTAATTTCTGAATACTTCCAGTTTATAGAGGGCTGTGGCAGGCCCTCCGTAAATGTTTCTTAACCTTGGTCTTGGGAAGAATATAAAACAGTGGATTTTGTACAATAGACAGATAGAAATATGAGGAAAAAGAAAGATGACAGGTGGCAGGTGTAGTTAAAAGATATAATCTCTGCAACAGAGTGAATACTTAAGGGACCCTCGTGGTCAGGAAGGAGCAAGGGTCCCAGGTAATAGAGTCAGAAAGAATGGATGGAAGGGAAGACAAATCCTGTAGAATTTCCCAAAATCTGGATTTTGCTGATTGCATCCCTGTGGTATTTTTTCACGTTTCCTCTGGCCCCTGTTTTTCTTGTAAGGTGGTAGTTAGATCTAATGGCTTTATTAGGTTCAGGTTTGGTATTTTTGGCAAGAATACTTCATAGGGAGTATTGTGTACTTCCTATCACTTGTAACAAAATGTCTTATATCGACCTTACTTGACCATGGATGCTTAAGCTCTTGTAGCTTCTGTATCCATTGGGAAGATTTCCCAACTGAAAACAAGACAATGCTTCAAGTTACACTGAGTTTTTTAACTTGGAATTCAGTGGATAGACTTCAGGAAGTTAGTAAAATCTCTTAAACAATATGCAGAATTCTCTCTGCATGGTCATATGTTTACTCTTCTGAGAGGAGATTATAACTTCCATTAACTTTTCAAAGGAGTATATACATAGAAAAAGTTAGGATCCAGTGATATAAAACTTTAAAGTTTCCTTCTTTCTATTGGTCTCTAGTAGCAATAAGACGTTGAGGATTTTTATGTTTTATAGTGACATACTATTGGACTTTGAAATGAGCCATATTTATCATCTGCCTCATGCCCATCATTTTACAGACAGGAAACAAAAGAAGGGAAGTACTTCTGGCAAAGGGCCCATGGCTCATTAACAGTGGAGTGAGGACGGGCATCAGAATTCCATTATATTATTATAGAGCTCCTTATTCTATTTTATTATTTACAAGAGGCTAGCTATGTTTATTTTAAAAAAATTTATTGGAGTATATTTGCTTTACAACATTGTGTTCATTTCTACTGTACAGCAAAGTGAATCAGCTGTACGTATACATGTATCCCCTATTTTTTGGACTTCCTTCCCATTTATATCACCACAGAGCACTGAGTAGAGTTCCTTGTGCTGTACAGTAGGTTCTCATTAGTTATCTATTTTATACATGGTATCAATAGTGTATAGATACTGTGTTGTACACCTGAAACTAATACAATATTGTAAGTCAACTATACTTCAATTATTAAAAAAAAGAAAAGAAAAATATGGACAGAGAAAAAAAAGGCTCAGTGGTGCTATTATTAAAACACATTTGTAATGCGTGTGTGTGTATGTGTTTGTATGTTAGAATACTCTATTTTGCACAACTCAACAACACAGAAGCAAGCAACCTGCTTAAAAAATGGGCAGAGGACCTGAATTGACATTTTTCCAAAGAAGACATACAGATGGCCAACAGACACATGAAAAGATGCTCAACATTACTAATTATCAGGGAAATGTAAATCAAAAGGACAATGAGATATCACCTCCACCCTGTTAGAATGGCTATTATCAAAAAGACAAGAAATAACAAGTGTTGAAGAGTATGTTGAGAAAAGGGAACCCTCATACATTGTTGGTGGGGATGTAAATCGATGCAGCCGCTATGGAAAACTGTATGGAGATTCCTCAAAAAACTAAGAATACAGCTACCATATGATCCAGCTATTCCACTTCTGGATATTTCTGCAAAGAAAATAAAAACACTAATTTGAAAAGATATATGCACCCCAATATCTGTATCACTCAGGATTGGGGAAGGGCAAGGAATGTTCAATTCTGTATCACTCAGGGTTGGGGTAAGGGCAAGAGATGTTGGAATCATACCTAATGCCTTATAGTAGGACAAATTAAAAATTGATCAAAAATTCAAATATGAAAAAATAATATAAATGTACTAAAAGAAAACATAGGAAAATCCTTTTATAAATTTGCAGTCAGAAGGCCTTTCTAATAATGACTCAAAATTAAGAAACCATATAAAACTTATACATTTAACATCAAATAACTTGTGCATGGGTAAAAAAACAACCTATAAAATCAGAAGAGAGATGACAAATTGGGAAAGAACATCTGCAATTATACCACAGATATGATCAGAAGGAAAATAAGGAAGGAACTTTTTAAAGTGCCTTAGAAAAAGTGTTCAATGTCACTAATAAAAAAGGAAATGTAAATTTAAACTACACTGAGATATCATTTTATTTTTCCACCTAAAAGACTGAAAAAAAGTCAAAGTTTGATAACATATACATTGTATTATGTACAACCTCTAATTTATTTCTGGTGGGAGTGTAAATTCATATGTTACTATAATGCTACTATAATCAAGGCAGTTTGATATTGGCATAAGGGTTGGCAAATAGATCAGTGAAAAAGAATATAGAGTCTAGAAATAGACTCAAATATGTGGTCAGTTGGTTTCTAACAAAGGTTCCAAAGTAAGTCAATGAGAAAAGGATAGCCTTTTCAATAAATGTTGCTCAATTAATTAGATAATTATATAGCAAAAACTAATACATCTTGAGCTCTACCTCACACTGTATACAAAAATTAATTCATGATGGATTAAACACTTAAATGTGAAGGTTACATGTATAGGCATGCCTTGTTTTATTGCACTTCACAGATTTTGCATTTATTACACATTGAAAGTTTATGATAACTTGCATTAAGCAAGTTTATCAGCATCATTTTCCCAACAGCATTTGCTCACTTCATGTTTCTGTCACATTTTGGTAATTCCCACAATATTTCAAACTTTTTCATTTTTGTTATATTTGTTATGGTGATCTGTGATCAGTGATCTTTGATGTTACCATTACAAAAAGATGACAACTTGCTGAAGGCTCAGATGTAGGAAGGTTAAAAGCCAAAACTAGAGAAATCATCTATATCCACAATAAATAATTAAGGGATACACAAAACAAAAAAATGTGAACTATAACAAAAACATTAAATGTTGGGGGAGGGAGAGTAAAAATGCAGGATTGTTAGAATGCATTCAAAGTTAAGAGATTATCAACTTAAAATAATGATCAAATATATATTATATATGTTATATATATATATGATATGGACCTCATGGTAACCACAAACCAAAACCTACAGTAGATACACACACAAAAAAGAGAAAGGAATACAAATGTAACGCTAAAAATAGTCTTCAAACCCACCAGAGAATAGAGCAAAAGAAGAAGAAACGAATAAAAAAGAACTACAAAACAATGACAATGAGGACTTACCTATCAATAATTACGTTAAATGTAAATGGACTAAATGCTGCAATCAAAAGACACAGAGTGTCTGAATGGGTAAAAAAACAAGACCCATATAAAAGCTGCCTATAAGAGATTCACTTCAGATCTAAAGACACACACAGATTGAAAATGAGGGGATGGAACAAAGTATTCCATGCAAATTGAAATGAAAAGAAAGCTAGGGTAGCAATACTTATATCAGAAAAAATGGACTTTAAAACAAAGACTATAACAAGAGACAAAAAAGGACATTACATAATGATAAAGGGATCGATCCAACAAGAAGAGATAACAATTGTAAATATATATGCACCCAACATATGGGCACCTAAATACACAAAGTAAATATTAACAAACATAAGGGGAGAAATTGACAGTAACACAATAATAAAGGGGAACTTTAACATCCCACTTACATCAGTGGACAGATCATCTGGACAGAAAATCAACAAGGAAACACTGGCCTTAAACAGCATGTTAGATCAGATAGAATTAATTGATGTATACAGAACATTTTACTCCCAAACAGCAGAATACACATGCTTTCAATGTTCTTTTCATGGAACATTCTCCAGGATAGATCACATGGATCTATGGATCTAGGCCACAAAACAAGTCTCAATAAATTTAAGCAGATTGAAATCATATCAAGCATCTTTTCTAAACACAACAGTATGAGACTAAAAACAGCTACAAGAAAACAACTGGAAAAACAACAAACACTGGAATCTAAACAACATGTTACTAAACAACAAATGGGTCACTGAAGAAATCAGAGAGGAAATCAAAAAATACTTGAGACAAATGAAAATGGAAACACAATGATCCAAAATCTATAGAAAACAGCAAAAGCTCTTCCAAGAGGGAAGTTTATAGAAATACAAGCCTACTTTAGGAAACAAGAAAAATCTCAAATAGACAATCTAACCTTACACCTAAAGGAATAAGGAAAAAAAGAACAAACAAAGCACAAAGTTTGTAGAGGGACAGAAATAATAAAGATCAGAGTGGAAGTAAATGAAATAAAGGCTAAAAAAAAACCACAATAGAGTAGATCAATGAAACTAAGAGCTCATTCTTTGAAAAGATAAAATCAATAAACTTTTATTCAGATTCATCAGGAAAAAAAAGAGAGAGGGCCCAAATAAATAAAATCAGAAATGAAAGAGGAGTGGTTACAACTGATACCACAGAAATACAAGGGAACATAAGAGATTGCTATGAACAATTATACACCAATAAAATGGACAACTTAGAAGAAATGGATATACTCTTAGAAATGTACAATCTGCCAAGACTGAATCAGGAAGAAATAGAAAATATGAACAGAAGCTTACCAATATTGAAGTTGAATCAATAATACAAAAAACTCCCCACAAACAAAAGTCCAGGACCACATAGCTTCACAGCTGAATTCTACCAAACATTTAAAGAAGAGTTCATGCTTATCCTTCTCAAACTATTCCAAAAAGTTGCAGAGAAAGGAATGCTTCTAAACTCATTCTATGAGGCCAACATCACCCCGATACCAAAACCAGACAAGACACCACAAAAAAAGGAAAATTACAGGCCAATATCACTGATGAACACAGATACAAAAATTCTCAACAAAATATTAGCAAACTGAATTCAACAATACATGAAAAGGATCATATACCATGATCAAATGGGATTTATCTCAGGGATGTAATGTTGGTATAGTACCTGCAAGTCAATCAACATGATACGACACATTAACAAACAGAAGAATAAAAACTATATGATCATCCCAAAAGATGTAGAAAAACTTTTGACAAAATTTAACATCCATTTATTATAAAACTCTCAACAAAGTGGGTGTAGAGGGAACATATCTCAACAAAATATGGGTCATATATGATAAACCCACAGCTAACATTTTACTCAATGATGAAATTTGAAAGCATTTCTTTTAAGATCAGAAACAAGATGAGGCCCACTCTTACCACTTTTATTCAACATGGTATTGAAAGTCTTAGTCACAGCAATCAGAGAACAAAAAGAAGTAAAAGGAATCTAAATTGGAAAGGAAGAAGTAAAACTGTCACTGTTTGCAGATGACTTGTTACTATATGTAGAATATCCTAAAGATGCTACCCCAAAACTATTAGAATTAATGAATGAATTCAGTAAAATTGCAGGATATAAAATTAATATACAGAAATCTGTTGCATTTCTATATACTAACATCAAACTATCAGAAAGAGAAATTAAGAAAACAATCCCATTTAAATTACATCAAAAATAATAGAATATCTAGGAATAAATTTAATCAGGAGGTGAAAGACCTGTACTCTGAAAACTATAAGACATTGATGAAAGAAACTGAAGATTGTGCAATCTTTCATGGATTGGAAGATATAAAATTGTTAAAATAACCATACTACCCAAGACAAGGTAGAGATTCAATGCAATCACTATAGAAATACCAAAGAAAATTTTCACAGAACTAGAACAAATAATCCTAAATTTTGTATGGAGCCACAGAAGACCCCCAAATGGCAAAAGCAACCTTGAGAAAGAACAAAGCAGGCAGTATCATACTCCCTGATTTTAAACCATACTAAAAAGCTACAGCATCAAAACAGTATGGTACTGGCACAAAAACAGATGCATAGATCAGTGGAACAGAATAGAGAGCCCAGAAATAAACCCACACCCATATGGTCAATTAATCTATGGCAAAGAATGCAAGAATGTACAATGGGGAAAAGACAGTCTCTTCAATAAGTGGTGTTGGGATAACTGGACAGCGACATGTAAAAGAATGAAACTAGACCATTTTTTTTCACGCCATATACAAATGCAACTCAAAATGGATTGAAGACTTACGTGTAAGACTTAAAATCCTAAAACTCCTAGAAGAAAACATAGGCAGTATGCTCTCTTTGACATTGGTCTTAGCAATATATTTTTTAATATGTTTCTTCAGGCAAGGGAAACAAAAGTGAAAATAAACAAATGGGAACACATCAAACTAAAACCTTTTGTGCAGCAAAGGAAACAATCAACAAAATGTAAAGGCTGCCTAATGAATTGGAGAAAAGATTTGCAAATGATATATCTGATAAGGGGTTAATATTCAAAATACGCAAAGAACTCAGACAAGTCAACATCAAAAAAAACCCTATCAACCCAATCAAACATGGGCAGAGGACCTGAATTGACATTTTCCCAAAGAAGACATACAGATGGTCAAAAGACACATGAAAAAATGCTCAACATCACTAATCATCAAGGAAATGTGAATCAAAATCATAATGAGATGTCACCTCACACCTGTCAGAATGCCTATCATCAGAAAAACAACAAATAACAAGTGTTGGTGAGGATGTGGAGAAAAGGGTTGTGGACAAATATAAATTGGTGCAGCCACTATGGAAAACAGTATGGAGATTCCTCAAAAGATTAAAAATAAAATGCCCTGTGATCCAGATATTTCACTTCTGAGTATTTACCTGAAGAAAACAAAAACACTAACTAAAAAAGGTGTATGCACCCACATCTTCATTGCAGCATTATTTACAATAGCCAAGATACAGAAGCAACTTAAGTGTCCGTTGATAGATGAATGGATAAAGAAGATGGAATGCTCAGCCATAAAAAAATGAAATCTTGCCATTTGTGACATCATGGATATATCTAGAGTGTATTATACTCAGTGAAATAAGTCAGAGAAAGACAAACACCATATGATCTCACTTATATGTCGAATATAAAAAACAAAACAAACAAACAAAAAACAAAATGAAAACAGACTCATAGATTCAGAGAACAAATAAACTTCCACTAGTTTATTTTGAGTATTTTCACTACTTTTTTGTTGTTGTTAAATCAGGAGAGTGCTATGTAAAAACATCTAGCATAAAATTTTAGGTCTCAAACTTGGCTTTTCTTTAAACCTACCGTGTATTAACTATTATTAGGTGCTTTATTTCTTAGTGCTCGAAAAAATAGAAATAAAATAGTGAAGAGAAGAACTTTTCTTCAGCTTTCTACTGTGTTTTTTAAAAACCTCTTAAATTTTAAAACAATAATAGATTCCCAGTAAGTTGTAAAGATAGTATAGAGAGGTTCCATGTACCCTAGTTTTCTCCAATGGTTATATCTTACTCATCTGTTGTACAGTTGTAAAATCAGGAAGTTGGCATTGATATAATGCATTTGTTTAGTTCTATATAATTTTTTCCACATGTGTAGATTAATGTAACCACCGCTGTAATCAAGATGTGCAGCAGTTCAACCACCACAAAGATGTCCTTCATGCTATATCTAATTTGTTCTGCATCTCTATAATTTTGTCATTTCAAGTGTGTCGAATCATACAGTTTATGACCGAGACTGCCTTTTTTCACTCAGCATAATGACCTTGAGATCTTGAGAACATTTTCATTGTTTGCAGTTGTTGACTATTACAAATAAAGCTTCTATGAATAATCATGTATTTTGTTTTGTTTTCAATCCCTTTACTTTCTTTTTAATTTTTAATATTTTTTAATTTTTTAATTTTTAATTTTTATTTTATGTTGGAGTATTGTTGATTAATAGTGTTGGTTAGTTTCAGGTGTACAACAAAGTGATTCAGTTATACATATACATGTGTCTATTATTTTTCAAATTCTTTTCCCATTTAGGTTATTACAGAATATTGAGCAGAGTTCCCTGTGCTATACAGTAGGTTCTTGTTGGTTATTTTAAATATAGGCGTGTATGTGTGTCAATCCCAAACTCCCAATCTGTCCCTCCATCCTCCCTTCCCCCCTGGTAACCATAAGTTCGTTCTCTAGGTCTGTGAGACTGTTTCTGTTTCATAAATAATTTCATTTGTATCACTTTCAACCTACCTATATCATTATATTTGAAGTGAGCTTCTTGTTGAAAGTATATAATGGTCTGTTTCCATTTGCTGTAATTATTGATATGGTAGGGCTTAAGTCTACATTTTATTTTTTGTTTTCTGTTTGTTCCCTGTTTTTTATCTTTCATTTTTCTTTGTTTTTCCTGCCTTCCTGTAGGTTACTTGAATATGTTTCAGAATTCTATTTTGATTTATCTATAATGTTTTAAAGTATTTCTTTGCATATCTTTTTAAGTAGTTTCTCTAGGTGTTGTATTATATATACATAACTTATCATGGTCTACTGGACTTGACGTTTTATCAATTCAAGTGAACTATAGAAACCTTACCTCTGTTTACCTCCCTTTACTCTCCTCTTCTTAGAGCATTTTTTTTTTCTGTCTGCACCAGCTGGTGTTTCTGGGTTGTTGGTTTCTCTAGCTTCCAACTCCAGGATATATGAGGCAAAAAGAAACCCCAGGGAACTCATCACTCTGTTGTTCCTTGGATATCAAGGGCTCTAGTTGGTTTGGCTTCTTACATATTCCAGAGTCTGCTTTTATTTTTTTTATATGTGATTTCTAGGATTTTTAGCCATACTTAGGAAGAGGAATGGGGAAATATACGTCTACTTCATCTTTCTGGAAATTCTCTACTTTGCTGTTTAAATGTGTGAGAATATTTATTCTTATATCCTAAATGTCCAATAACAGACGATTGTACCTTATGGTATTTTACACACCCACTCAAATAATGATCATGAGACAATCTTATATTTTTATTAAGAATGAAAATACTTAAGATAACATAGTGAAAATTAGGTCAAAACTATATGCCTATGCAACTATGATTGCTACTATATGGAAAAATTCATTGTAAGAAAGAAAACTAAAAATTCCCAAAATACTGACAATGGATGTTTGGGGTATGGAATTATGAGTAATTTTTCCCTTTGATGTGCCAAATTGAAAGAAAAAAAGAATCTAGTACTTTTATAATTAAAAGTAAAATAAAATACAATGTATTATATTCCTAAGTTTTTTCTCAGAATGATACATACAACTATCTTCCATGATATATGACATTTTACATTAATTAGCTAATCTATTTGTATTTGAGGAGTTACGAAATATTTTCCCCCCGGGTTTAGGCAAAATCAAATTACTGGCATGGGTTTGACAATTACCTTGGCATCAAATGGTTATTAACAGAAATAAGCATGTTGTTATACAGCAGAAACTAACACAACATTGTAAAACAATTATACTCCAATAAAGATGTTAAAAAAAACCCAAATAAACAAACAAATAGAACAGATAGAAAGCTTGGAAATAGACCCATGATACATAGAACTTGATGTACAAGAAAGGCAGCACCACAAAGGTGGCAAAGCCATCTTTATGAGGAAAGAATAGATTGCTTAGAAAGTATGTTGATAAAATTGGTTTACAGTATGATGAAAAATTAAGTTAAATCCCTACCTTACACTAAATACAAAGGTAAACTTCAGATAGCTTAAAGATACAAATGTAAAAGTAAAACAATGAGGCTAATGGAAGAAGAAGCAGGAGAATATCTTTGTGACTTAGGATGGGGAAAGGTTTCTTAAACAAGATCCAAAAATACAAAACTTAAATCACTAAGATGTATACTTTAAATATCTTACAATTTTATTTGTCA
>NC_041227.1:116270016-116273063 GCF_002837175.3 Physeter macrocephalus
TTTTTTTTTTCTGTCTGCACCAGCTGGTGTTTCTGGGTTGTTGGTTTCTCTAGCTTCCAACTCCAGGATATATGAGGCAAAAAGAAACCCCAGGGAACTCATCACTCTGTTGTTCCTTGGATATCAAGGGCTCTAGTTGGTTTGGCTTCTTACATATTCCAGAGTCTGCTTTTATTTTTTTTATATGTGATTTCTAGGATTTTTAGCCATACTTAGGAAGAGGAATGGGGAAATATACGTCTACTTCATCTTTCTGGAAATTCTCTACTTTGCTGTTTAAATGTGTGAGAATATTTATTCTTATATCCTAAATGTCCAATAACAGACGATTGTACCTTATGGTATTTTACACACCCACTCAAATAATGATCATGAGACAATCTTATATTTTTATTAAGAATGAAAATACTTAAGATAACATAGTGAAAATTAGGTCAAAACTATATGCCTATGCAACTATGATTGCTACTATATGGAAAAATTCATTGTAAGAAAGAAAACTAAAAATTCCCAAAATACTGACAATGGATGTTTGGGGTATGGAATTATGAGTAATTTTTCCCTTTGATGTGCCAAATTGAAAGAAAAAAAGAATCTAGTACTTTTATAATTAAAAGTAAAATAAAATACAATGTATTATATTCCTAAGTTTTTTCTCAGAATGATACATACAACTATCTTCCATGATATATGACATTTTACATTAATTAGCTAATCTATTTGTATTTGAGGAGTTACGAAATATTTTCCCCCCGGGTTTAGGCAAAATCAAATTACTGGCATGGGTTTGACAATTACCTTGGCATCAAATGGTTATTAACAGAAATAAGCATGTTGTTATACAGCAGAAACTAACACAACATTGTAAAACAATTATACTCCAATAAAGATGTTAAAAAAAACCCAAATAAACAAACAAATAGAACAGATAGAAAGCTTGGAAATAGACCCATGATACATAGAACTTGATGTACAAGAAAGGCAGCACCACAAAGGTGGCAAAGCCATCTTTATGAGGAAAGAATAGATTGCTTAGAAAGTATGTTGATAAAATTGGTTTACAGTATGATGAAAAATTAAGTTAAATGCCTACCTTACACTAAATACAAAGGTAAACTTCAGATAGCTTAAAGATACAAATGTAAAAGTAAAACAATGAGGCTAATGGAAGAAGAAGCAGGAGAATATCTTTGTGACTTAGGATGGGGAAAGGTTTCTTAAACAAGATCCAAAAATACAAAACTTAAATCACTAAGATGTATACTTTAAATATCTTACAATTTTATTTGTCAATTATACCTCAATAAAGCTGAAATTTAAAAAAAAAAACAGTAATAAGCTACAAGGCTGTATTTACCATGCTAAAAGAATGAAAACATTTTATTTGGAGATCAGCAAGAAAGCTTTATAAACTCCTAGGATATCACAAATAAGCAAGCAAAAGAGGAAATGATAAAACACAAATACATTGTGGATGCTTAGAGGAGAAATTTAGAATATGAAAGCCTTCTTGACTTGAGTTTCAAGTTTGGATGTCCCTGATTGAAGCACCATCTCCTTTCCAGGATGCTGCTGGCTTCCGTTCCTCCATCTGCCGTGCTGGGTATTTAACCTTCATGTACAGCAGTTTTCCATTGTTCAAATTATGTATGCCAAGCATGGCTCACAAGTGTTGTTTGACGTGCTTGTTGCAGAACATGGGTTACAGGGAAGCCTGTGGAAAATCCATTTTTAACTAAGCTTAACATGGGGAAGCTGGATAAAATGTCAACTCGGAAAAAAATCTGCTAAAATTTGCCCAGCAAATTATGTTCTGAAGAACACTCTACAGAGTAACATTTGACTGAAGTCTATTTTATCCCTAGACCCAGAATTGTCACTTCGTGCTCACTGAAGCATTAACAGTTGAATAAGTTTTATGTATTTTCTTCACTTGGCAAATGCCATCTTATGCGTGTTCTTGAGTTTCCTTTAATGGAAGACAGCAGCAAAGGGAGACTCCCAGCTTGAAATGTCATATGTAATATTTTTTTTACTTTAGAACTTTGGAATATTTTGCACATTTCTATTGTCATGTGATTAGCCTCGCTGCTTTTCGTCACTCTTTAAGATCTTTTAACACATTAAGGAGGTTTGACCTTGGCCAGATCTTGGGGAAACAGGATTGTCTTACATGAGTCTTTTTGTGACTGTGGGGGATTTTGAGAGTAATTGTGTGGAACTTGCCTGCAGTCCTCGCTCTCCAGCAGCCCCCAGTATGTGTTGATCTCACACTCCAGCCGGGCCTTGGTGTCCAGCAGCACCTCATACTCCTGGTTCTGCCGCTCCAGATCGCAGCAGATCTCGGCCAGCTGCTTCTCCACGTTATCAATCAGGCACTGTATGTGGGCCATCTGGGAGCTGTACTGGGCCTCGGTTTCTGCCACGGTGCATTCCAGAGATTCTGTCTGCAGAAGGAAAAGAGTGTAAAAAAAGCTGTTGTAACACAGTCTCTGGTGCTAGATCGCCTGTTTTTCAACCTTTCTCTATCCTTTTTTTTTCCAGTGTGACTTTGGGAAAATTACCTAGCTTCTCTGAGCCTCAGTTTTACTCTATGAAAAATGAGGAATGAAAAGCACCTATCTCATAGGATGTTTGGGAGGGTTAAATGAGTAAATATATATAAAGTATCTAAAACAGGGCCTGGAAAAAATTTAAGGGTAGTAAGTGTTATCATTACCACTATGACCACTGCAACCTGAAACATACTTGTGTAGCCCACAGAGGATCAAAAGCATTTGAGAGGAAACATTGTATATGTGCTCCAGGCTCCTAGTGTGGTTAAGAGAAGAGGCTCTGGGATTGAACCAATTGGATTCAGCTTCCACTTTTGCTGCTTAAGAATTGCATGACCGGGCTTCCCTGGTGGCGCAGTGGTTGAGAGTCCGCCTGCCGATGCAGGGGACACGGGTTCGTGCCCTGGTCTGGGAAGATCCCACATGCCGCGGAGCGGCTGGGCCCGTGAGCCATGGCCGCTGAGCCTGCGCGTCCGGAGCCTGCGCTCCGCA
>NC_041227.1:116273197-116296718 GCF_002837175.3 Physeter macrocephalus
CGGGAGAGGCCACAACAGTGAGAGGCCCGCGTACCGAAAAAAAAAAAAAAAAAAAAAAAAAAATTGCATGACCTCCTATTACTTAATCTCTCAGTTTTCCTCATCTGTATAATGGGGTCAGTAAAGGGATTTACCCCATCAGGTTATTGTGAGGTTTAAATTAGCTTTGTGCCTCTCACAAGATGAATGCTCAGCTATTATTCACCCAGGTATTCTCTATAGGACCTAATGTGGCACACACAGTGGTGTTTGACTGGAACTGCTTAGTGTAATCTTGAATACATGGTATTCTTGTTGCTTGGGTGGAGTGTGGTGCAGTGAAGGGTCCAGTTGAGGTGTGGATCCTGGGAAAGTTTAGGGTAGTTGTAGAATGCAAAGTATGAATATCTTTGTTTTAGATATGAGAGTGAGCTTGGAAAACTGGCCTGAATCAAAAGAGAGTTAGTGGGAGAAAATATTTGCAAATGATGCAACCAACAAGGGATTAATCTCCAAAATTTATACGTAGCTCATGCGGCTTAATATCATGAAAACAAACAACCCTATCAAGAAATGGGCAGAAGACCTAAATAGACTTTTCTCCAAAGAGGACATACAGATGGCCAAGAGGCACATGAAAAGATGCTCAGCATCACTAATTATTAGAGAAATGCAAATCAAAACTACAATGAGATATCACCTCACACCAGTCAGAATGGCCATCATCAAGAAATCTACAAACAATAAATGCTGGAGAGGGTGTGGAGAAAAGGGAACCCTCTTGCAGTGTTGGTGGGAGTGTAAATTGGTACAGCCACTATGGAGAACAGTATGGAGGTTCTTTAAGAAACTAAAAATAGAGCTACCATATGATCCAGCAATCCCACTCATGGACATATATCTGGAGAAAAACATGATTCAAAAGGATACATGCACCCCGATGTTCATTGCAGCACTATTTACAATAGCCAGGACAGGGAAGCAACCTAAATGTCCATCGACAGAGGAATGAATAAAGAAGAAGTGGTAAATATATACAATGGAATATTACTCTGCCATTAAAAAGAATGAAATAATGCCATTTGCAGCATGTGGATGGACCTGGAGATTATCATACTAAGTGAAGTAAGTCAGACAGAGAAATACAAATATCATATGATATTGCTTATATGTGGAATCTAAAAAAAAATGATACAAACAAACTTATTTACAAAACAGAAATAGACTCACAGACTTAGAGAACAAACTATGGTTACCAGGGGGAAGAGTGGAGGGGAGGGATAGGTTGGGAGTTCGGGATTGACATATACACACTACTATATATAAAATGAATAATTAATAAGGACCTTCTGTATAGCACAGGAAACTCTACTCAATACTCTGTAATAACGTAAATGGGAAAAGAATCAGAAAAAGAATAGATATATGTATATGTATAACTGAATCACCTTGCTGTACTCTTGAAACTAACACAACATTGTTAATCAACTATACTCCAATATAAAATAAAAATTAAAAAAATAAAGAAGTCAAGGAGCACAAATATACATGGAGTAAAAGAAATGTTGAAATTTTTTTTAAAAAGTGTTAGAATCCACTGGAATTATTATTTTTTTATTATTATTTTTTTTGTGTGTGGTATGCGGGCCTCCCTTTGTTGTGGCCTCTCCCGTTGTGGGGCACAGGCTCCGGACGCGCAGGCTCAGCGGCCATGGCTCACGGTCCCAGCCGCTCCGCGGCACGTGGGATCCCCCCAGACCTGGGCGTGAACCCGGTTCCCCTGCATCGGCAGGCGGACGCGCAACCACTGCGCCACCAGGGAAGCCCCCTCCACTGGAATTATTGAGTGCCTTTGGCTCACAAGTAGCTCTCTTGCTCTGCTCCTGTGCATTCTCTCTCTCTTTGTCTCTGGAGGGTGCTGCAGGATCATGCCCAAGCCCAGAAAGGAAAGTCAGGGCATCCTAGTGGGACAGTGCAAGGTGTTGACCTATCACTTATGCTTCTAGCTGGGTAAAAAGCGAACTTGAAAAAGGGAAGGAAATTCAGACCTTCTGCTACATGAACTGTGGGTCTCTCCTTTGGGTTATAGAATAGGGGATAGTATCTCAAGGCCTGATTCTGCAGTGACAAAACAGAGTTGTCTTTCCCTTACACACCAGGCTTTGCTGTGCTTGAAACTCAAGTTCCAGAGCATTGGCCCTGCATTTCAGTTCCAAGATCTCCGTCTGGCAGCCCTGCAGCTGCTCTGCGCTGGACAGCTACTGCTGATTCAGTTCCTATGTCTAAAATACAAGCATGATTAGAGAATGCAAATAAGGCAGAAGTCCGGATGCCTGTCATTTTATTGTCCAGGTACCAACCTAAACGGCAAACCATTCTTCCACATCTCTGCGGTCGTTGGTGAGCACGATTTCATACTGATGACGCATCTCATCCAGGACCCTGTTGAGGTCCATGATGGGGGGAGTGTCTAGCTCCACACTGAGTTGGTCACCCAGCTGTCCACGAAGCACGGTGACCTCCTGAGGTGGAAATGGCGTAAAGAATGTCAGACTTGTGCGAAAAAAAAATTCAACTTGACATCCCAAATGGCATCCCATTTCTGTTTTTTGGAGTAGCGGGTAAAGTGTGAGATTTAGATTCAGCTTGCGTAGCTTGAGTCTCCTTTCATCACTGAGCTTCCTCATCTGTGAAATGGGTATGATTTTACCCTTACCAGAGAGTTATTGTGAGATATATAAGAGTTAATGTACATAGAAAGTGCTTATAAAAGTCCTTGGTGCATGGTAAGTTCTCAATGTTATTAACATCAGCAAATGCTCAAAGGGAAGATATACTCTGTAACATCATTCAGCTTTTAATTTTTCAGCTTCATAAATACAGGATAATTGTATACTTCACATTTTATGATTTAAAAAAAATTTATAATTGCAGAATGTTAAAAAATATTGGGCCAAATATTACATGAGTCTTTATCCCCTTTTTGCAATGGCCCTCATACTCTGTGATTATCAGCCTGATTTTCATACCTTATGAATTGGATTAGAGTTAGGAGTAGCATAAAGCATCCAGGAAGGCCATTTGTGGAGTTGTCTCCTCCCCAAAAGCAATGGCAGGTGAAGGGTTTGGTTCCTCCATCTGGCACTGTCCAGTGGTCATTTCATATTTACATTCAGAGACGCACCAGAATGATCAGGCTGCCTAGAATAATTTTATTCCACGTTAAGCAACATCTTCCCAAGTTCCATTTATATACACAACATGAGCTCTACCAGTTTAACTTTGTCACTCTTAGATCCCTTCAGTGATTTTGCCATTTTCCTCACCCCTTCATGGTTTTTCTTAAGGCAAAGGAGATCATCCTCCAGAGACTCCGCATGGGCCTCCAGATTGGATTTGCACAGGGTTAGCTCACCCAGGATCCCACGCAGGCCACTGATGTCATTCTCTACCAGCTGGCTAAGAGACAGTTCAGACTCGTACCTTTCACAACAAAAGAGATATAGCCGATGCTTACTCTGCAGGACACTGCACAAAGTGCTGGGGCGTACAGATGAGTGACACATGACCTCAAGGAACCCGCGTGCCGTAATTTCTTCTACACCCCAAATCCTGAAAAATTCAAGTTTTGTGAGCATTCTTGGTTTGAAAAATATTATATAGAGATTACTTGTGATGTGTGTGTGTAGGTACGTGAGAGAAGGAGAGAAAGAGGCACCATAAACTATTTTCAAATTCAAATGACACTTACTTTGACCTGAAGTCTTCGGCAGCCGGTTTGCAGTTGTCAAGCTGTACAGCAACTCTAGAATTCTCTGCCTTTGTACACAAGATCTGGGAAGTAAGTTATTATGTCATAAATGGTTCTTTGAAAGAAACCCACATGTGTACATGGTTATCAACTATGCCATTATTTATCTTTTAAAAGTCTTTATAAGAAAATATAAAATAGCTTTCAGCCTGCTTTTATTAACCATGTCACTTCATGAAGCAAAAAGGAGTGCCAATTTATAAACAAAATAGAGAAATAAAAAGGTTTAGTTTTTTTAATGACCTAAGACATTTTGCAATATTCCATGGCCATCGAGCTCCGGTTTTTCTCCAGAGGTAGTTTGTATTATGACTATATCCGTATCCATGATAATAAAAATTCATCAGTAAGAAAAGGACATAATTACTAGGTAAAATTATATGATTAAAAAGATGACATTTGAAAAGCTTTTATTGACACATATACACTATTGATACTATGTATAAAATAGGTAGCTAATGAGAACATACTGTATAGCACAGAGAACTCTACTTAATGCCCTGTGGTGACCTAAATGGGAAGGAGATCCAAAAAAGAGGGGATATATGTATACGTATAGCTGATTCATTTTGCTGTATAGTAGAAACTAACACATTATAAAGCAACTATACTCCAATGAAAATTAATTTTAAAAAAATAAAGTGACTTGTGGAAATAAATGACATTTCAATACCTATGTTAAAAATAATGTACACGTACCGTGTTACATACAGAAGTAATTATAGATATAACACTGTTTTTCCTCATTCTCTAGCTGATAAAGGTAAATTCAGAGGTAAATGAGTTTATTATGGTCACTTACTAATTAGTGGCAGCACAGGGGCTAGTGCTGATGTTTGCTAACCTTTTGTCCAGTGCCCTTTCCTCTACATCACATTACCTCTGGGAAGTCCCTCACCTTTACCTGGTTTCCTTCCATAGAGCAGCCTCTTGTAGTATAAAGATAAAGTGCATCACAGACTGGGAAGGTGAAACATTTGGGCAATGAGATACTAGACCTTTTGCTGGATATCTTCAATGGTGTCGAAGTAACACTGATAATCAGGGCACACCAAGGGGACATGCTCTTCACACTGTTCTCGGATCCTGCATTCCAGCTCCGCATTCATCTCCTCCAGCCCCTGCACCTTCTCCAGATATTTGGCGAGTCTGTCATTCAGAAACTGCATCGTCTCCTTCTCGTTGCTGTTGAACATGCCATCCTCACACCAGGCACAGTTCCCCACCAAACACGGAACATTACAACTCCCAGCAAAGCAGCACGGCGCGAGGCACCCCGTTGGCACGTGAGACCTCGATAGGAAACTGGGGGCCTGGCATCTGGATGTAGCACAGGCACTGGGGAGACAAGTGGTTTCCACAGAACAGGTTGAAGCAAGTGCACAATCAGAAGCCCTGACACCCGACTCAGAACAGCAACAAGTAGAGGAATAGTCAGAAGCCATCCTATCAGAAGTGAAGGACAAGACTAATTGCAAAACTCTAATTGCCTGCCTTCAAAAGTCTCATTCCTTCCTGAGACTTTTATATAGCCCCTCAAATGGGTATTTACAGAAGGCACCGGATGTTTTCTGGTGCCATTTTTCATATGAACATTCATTAGTGTTGTTTTTTTGCTGAAGACGTTTTATCCCTCATAAAAGAGGCATAACTTCAGGTTACTAAATAAGGACACGATCTCCATGTGCCAATAGGATAAAATACTAGTTTCAGAAAATCTTCATAGGAAGCATTGTCCTTTTGACAGAATAAGGAAAAAAAGAAAATTTGGCCAATCAGTAATAGTAGATACAACTGATTACACATGAGGAAAATAATATTCCTGCAGATTTTGATCCTGTGCATTGAAAACTGTTTGTCTTCTTTTAAAATTAATATTGCAACTCATTTAAATGCCATTTATTTGTTTGTGCCACCACCTTAAAAGTGTTCTGTGTGATTAGCAATCTTTGCGATGCTTTTTGAGCTCGCGTGGTGGAGTGAGGTGTGTACTTGGTTTAAAGTGTGTGTGTCTGAACCATACCTGCCTGTGTGCAAATTGAAAAGTCACTTTACATAACTGATGGCATCATTTTTGCCCTCTAGGCCAAAATATAAATTGGTTCTCAAGACATGGACTTGTGATTTTTGATTTCCTGAAACTTGCTTTCTCCACATTTCCTATGCCTCATTTTCATAGCAGGGATACTATTTTTTACCTGTATCTCTAATAAGAATGAAATACAAATTGTGTTATAATCTTTTAGTCTCTCAGGAAACTAAACCCTCATTAATGACACTTCAGAGTAGGGGCAAGGAAGCTACAGAAGGCTTTTCTTCTGGGGCATGGAACCTGTTTTCTCTTATTTTCTTACTTATTTAATTTTGAAGGGCCAATTTCATGAAAATTAAAAATACTAGAACTTGGTAATAAAATTCTATAGTATAGGTTCCAGCAGTTCCATTGGATGAAATCCCTGGTGCAGTACTGAATGGATAGGGATTTGAGATATAAGTTTTTTGGATTCTCTCTTAAATTTTATCTCCAATTTTCACTTTTCCTGGCTTTAATTGTGGTATTTATTTCATTTAAAAAAGTGTACAGAACAAACTGTCTGCAGAGTCTTTAAGATATTTATGGGGAAAAAAACCCCATTATTCTGACAAAGATAAAATTTTCATGATTCAGAATAAATGATTTTTTTTCTAACTCTCAGCACTACTTCCTTAGATAGCTGATAATGGAAAAACAAACAAACAACTAAAACAAAACCTGGAGACTTTAGATACATGGATTAGAATAGTCTCTTAGGATTTATTATTCATTGAGCAGAGTTGGTTTTGATTTTAGTAATTCTCTTTATACTTTAACACTTTGGCTAAAAGTTCTTAACTGAATAGAAATTAGACATTCTTTTTCTCTTTGCTACCCTCTTTTTAATGTGTATTTCCCCCTCATCTTTTAAAAGATATTCTATTAATCTTTGTTAATTCAGCAGTTTGACTATGATATATCTAGATGGGGTGTGTGTGTGTGTGTGTGTGTGTGTGTGTGTGTGTGTGTGTGTGTGTGTGTGTTTAAGTTGTATTTATCCTGCTTGGGATTTGTTGAGATTCTTAGATTTGTGGGTTAATAAAATATATCACTAAATTTGGAAAATTTTCAGCTTCCCCTCCGCCCAATTTTTCTGCTCACTTTCTCTCTCCTATCATTCTTGAACTCCAATTTCATGTATGTTTGACCAGTTGATACTGTCCTAGAAGCTCAAGTTCTTTTCTTCTTTTTAGTTTTTTCAATGTTTTAGTTTTAACTAAAACATTAGTTAGTTAGTTTCAACTAACATTGATAATTTTGTTCTATTTTAAGATTATTTTGAGCTATCTTAGTTTATTGGCCTTACCTTTAACTAGCCGTTTCTATTATGATATTAAGGACATCTATTGAATTTTTGACTATACTCTTTAGTTCTAGAATTTTCATTTGCTTCTCTCTTACTTAATTTAAATAATTTAAATTTAATTTATTATTTATTAAGCAGAATTTTAAAATTTAACTTTTTCTGGTGAGATTCCTCATCTTGTCCACTCTTCTTCTTTCACATATTGTTCATCTTTCCCTTTAAATCCATGAACATATTTATATCTGTTTTAAGATTGTTGTCTGCTAATTCTAACATCTATGTATCTATGGACTTATTTTTATTGGCTGATTTTCTCTCGATTATAGATGAGATTTTCCTGCTTCTTCACATGTCTGGAAATTTTAAATTATATGCTGTCCATTTTAGGTGATATATTTTAGGAAATATCAATTATGTTGCAGAGTTTTAAGTGTTGAGTTTTGTTCTGACAGGAAGTTAAATCACTGGAAGATCCTCTTGATCTTCTCAGGCTTGATTTTAGGTTTTTCCAGGGCAGGAATAATTTGGTGTGTTTTTTACTCAAGGGTGTGATCCTTACTCTTTTGGGGTGTTCTTCTGGAATATCAACTGAATGCCTAAGTTACTCAGAGTTTTCCCACTCTGGATAGGCTGGAAATTCAAAGTCTGTTAGTAATGAATGACTTTTGGTATGTCCATTCAGCTCTTTATCCCCCAGCAGCCACTCTATGCTAACTTCATGGAATTTCATCCTGTGTGCCTGCAACCCAGCCTTCTGCAAGTACTTGACAAGATCTTTTACTCAGACTTCTGCACTTCCCCGCATACATCTTCTTCCTTCTAGAACACTATTGTGCAAATTCTAGCTGCCTAAACTTCATTTAGATTTGCCACTTGTGTCTTGACATGTCTAGAGCAGAACTCAGTATTTCCTTTTTTAATTCTCTTCTCTGTCTCTGCTCCCATGTTCAGTTGGTGACATAACACTACTACCTAATCTATCTTTGACTACATCTTCTTTTCCATATTCTTTTGATCTCCAGCTCCAGTCAATTTACCTTTGACTATGTCCTTCTCTTTATCACTGGGGCAGCAATCTCAATTTCTTAATTTTTCTCAATTTTGTGGTACTATAGCACTTGACTAATGCTACTGGTAGAGCACTTATATTTTTATTATTATATAAAGTGTGGCATTCAGTAAATAGTTATTAATTGTATGAGGGAGGGAGTGGGTATTGTGTGTGTATCTGCCTTACCTTCCAGACAGTCAGCTCATTTTTAGCAGGGTTAGTAAAATACAGGGTACATAACAGGTATTTAATATGTTTATTGAATGAGTGATATTATTGTTATTATTTTTTTGCACAAATAGATCAGGCATCTGGATTAGTTGATATATTAGGTCATGTTTGGTCTTTGGATCATATTCAGTATTTCCCAGCCTACCTTAAACCATTTTGCAGGGAGGACAAGTCAGGGAAATTATGCTAATATACTGGACCATTTTTTTTGTTGTTTATTTTTTTTTAAAGATTTTTTTTTTGATGTGGACCATTTTTAAAGTCTTTATTGAATTTGTTACAGTATTGCTTCTGTTTTATGTTTTGGTTTTTTGGCAGCGAGGCATGTGAGATCTTAGCTCCCCAACCAGGGATTGAACCCACACCCTCTGCATTGGAAGGCTAAGTCTTAACCACTGGACCGCCAGGGAAGTCCCAACTGGACCATTTTATGTGCAAGGCCATTTAGTTTTCTTAAAACAACAAGAACAACAAAAGCAAGAAATATTTGTCTGTACTGCCACCCTTTTCAGTTTTGCAGATGTTCTCTGTTTCTTAAAGTGCTGACCTTTGGAATTAAGAAATTCATTTAATGGCTTAACAAAAATAAACAGAAGTAATTGTAGACATTTGTGCTATGCCAGAGATGTAAAACTTATTAGGATAATCATGAAGAAGCGCCTCAATTTCCAGAAAGATACCTTTCAAGACTGGAAACAGAATTCCCAAAGCACCCAAAGAAAGGTACACTTTAACATGAAGGAACTGAACAACTTTGGGAAACGTATTATGCATCCACCTATTCCAACTGTCCTTGTTTACTGATATTTGCTACATGGCCCTTGAAAGTCTCTCGGTTTCTTTTTTGAGGGGTTTGTCAGTGATAGCGCCATTCTTGTTCCAACTTTGAAAGCAGAGCCAATTAGTTGCAGGTACTGAAACAGGTGAACACTTCTGGGTTGACTCTTTCCATGTCAGGCACTGAGCGAGGCAGCCATCAGTCAGTAGCACTTTGGGATGCAAGGCTCACAGCAGGGCTGAATGAAGGTTGTGAGGCTGATGCTTTCCAGGCCTGGGGTGGGCTGGGCAGAGTTGAGCAGGAAGCAGGTGGGCACACAGGGCTGAGGAATGTGGCAGGGTGGAGGGCAGTTGTCACAGCAGGTTGGCTCCAGTAACCAAACCGTGTGTGGGCAGGTGCTGGGCAAGCAGACTCCGCACCGACAGAATTTGTCAGAGGAGCAGACGGTGGTGGCAGGGCCTGTGGGGACGCTGCAGCAGTAGGGAGCACAGCAGGCCATGGCGTTGGGAATCTGTGTTTTTTATTGGTTTGGTTTAAAGAAAGATGAGGCTCCTGAGGTGCGAATGTCTCCTCTTGCTCTGGGGCTCTTATATACCCTCTCCAATGGGTGTTGGTCCAACCAGAAGGCTTCTTTCCTGGTTCTTGTTTATGTTAATGTACCCATTATCCTTTGATTGGTTTAACATTTAGATGCTTGTAAAGAGTTTTTATTTTCCTAATTAACCTTTATTTGAGTTCCTTGCTAAATCTGAACTGATTACTCTTGCTATTTGCCACTGGAACACAAGCTTTATGAGGTATCACCTAAGGCTTCTGCTACTGTAATTCCACCAGCCCTGGTGGGGAAATATGCATGACAGTACACCTGTAGTATGTAGGTCTTTTCTCTAGCGCTGGTCAGTTTTTATTCTCTTTACCTTTATCTGTTCCCAGTTGGTCTGATGAACTATTCTTGTTTTAAAGAGAACTTAATTTTAGTAACTCTCTTTCTTTTAGTTTTGGGAACTTTAAAAAAATTAACTAATTTTTAATTGATATATAATTGACATATAACATTGTATTAGTTTAGTTTTCAGATTTTTGAAGATCAAACTTACATTAATATGGAGAAATATGCTATTATTCCATTTTTACCATAAAATATCATAATACATATTCATTAAAAATTTGGACTGGGGCTTCCCTGGTGGCGCAGTGGTTGAGAGTCCGCGTGCAGATGCAGGGGACACGGGTTCGAGCCCTGGTCTGGGAGGATCCCACATGCCGTGGAGCAGCTAGGCCCATGAGCCATGGCTGCTGAGCCTGCGCATCCGGAGCCTGTGCTCCACAGCAAGAGAGGCCGCGATAGTGAGAGGCCTGCGCACCGCGATGAAGAGTGGCCCCCGCGTGCCACAACTAGAGAAAGCCCTCGCACAGAAACGAAGACCCAACACAGCAAAAATAAATAAATTAATTAATTTTTAAAAAAAATCTGGACTATATAGAAAAGTATAAAGAAAACAAATTATCCATAATCTTATCATCAAGAGAAATTCTCTATTAATGTTTACATATGTCCCTCTAGTCACTTTTCATACATTTGTTTATCATTTTATTACATCACTGGAATCACATTGTACATACGGTTCTATAACTTGCATTTTCACTTAAACATATACATTTTCATTATCTTGTATTCTTAAGTATATTTGATAATGTCATTTTTAACATTTCTTAGCGTTCGTCATATAATTTACTTCTAAGTTGCTTAAAAATCTTATATTATTAATCATTTAAGCTATTTGCAACTTTTCCCCATGATAATTGTGGCAATAGTAACGACTGTGTACATAAATCTTTATGCACATTTCTTATCATTTCAGAAACAGGGCTAATTATTGGGTAGAATTATTGGAGCAAATGTTAATTAATGACATTTTAAGGCCTTTGATATTCATTGCCATACGGCTTTCCAGAATGGTTCTATTTACCCATTTTTTTTTCTGTTTACATATTCCCACCAGCTGTGCTTGTGAATTCCTGTTTCCCTATACTTTTTTTTTTTTTTTTTTTTTTGTGCGGTACGTGGGCCTCTCACTGTTGTGGCCTCTCCCGTTGCGGAGCACAGGCTCCGGACGCGCAGGCTCAGCGGCCATGGCTCACGGGCCCAGCCTCTCCGCGGCATGTGGGATCTTCCCGGACCGGGGCACGAACCCGTGTCCCCTGCATCGGCAGGCGGATTCTCAACCATTGCGCCACCAGAGAAGCCCAATCCCTATACTTTTGATGGATATTTTATTTTTAAAGTGTTTGCCAATTTGGTGGGTGAAAAATGAAATTTCATTGTTGAAGTATTTACATTTCTTTCATAACTGTTAGGTTAAAACATTCTTTCATAAGGACATTTATCTTTCTATTGAGAACTGGCTTGCTTTATTTCTTTCTCTGCTGAGTGTGGGAAAGTTGAATTTTTAGCTTATGTCTACATACTAAGTAAAAGAATAACTTAACACCATGATACTAATATCACTACCAATGGAAAGTAAAGTTAAGGACCTAAGCTAATAGGTCCACAATTGATTTTGTTCACGTTTTTTTCCCCAAAGTAGTACATTTTCTCCCCAGATGAAACGTAGCTGTGGTAGGAAAGACGGATTCTAGCTCCAGTAGACCATTTAGACTTCAAGCATAGTTCAGCATATGAGAGGGAACACAGAGTGGGCTCCTGTCCAGGGTCACCCTGACAACTCAAAGCATTTCCATTCAACTTTGACTCACTCATCCTTCAAGCCATGGTTCTTCTGTCTTCCTTTAAGTCTACCTGAATCTCAGTGCATGATGGGAAAGTCTGTGTGATTTTTTCCGGAGGGGGTGTGAATTCAATAGGACCACATTAAGAGTTACAAGAGTTCTTTACTGGTCCCAGTGCTGTTGGCTACCTTTCTTGTTATGGCAAGCAATTAACTTTTTGGAGCCCCATCTTTCTCCTCTGTAAAATAAGGGTAATTATATCTACATTCTTCCACTCTGAAGATTATTGTGAGGCTTGCATGAGATAAAAATGGATTAAAGTCCGTACACAGTCATAAAGTGCTACACAAAGATAAATTATTACCATCATTATCCAAGCAAGTTGCAGGTCAAACTTAGGGGAAGTAGAAGGGGAAGAAAGTAAGTAAAAGAGCAACCTTACTGGAAATGGCAAACATTTACCTAAAAGTTCTCACTTACAGTTAGAGAAAATGGCTGGCACAGAAATTAATAAATTTCAAATTTTAAAAAATTCTCTATGGCTGTGCTTGGAAGAAAGGGTTCATGATCTTTGCCGGTGTCCCTGGATTTCCCCTAGATTGATCATTGAGTGAATACCTGCCAAATTGCTCACGCTTTTACTCAGGGCTGATTAATATTTTTTCAGTATTTAAAAAATAATTCAATAGACATTTATTGAGGTGTTACCATGTGCCAGGCACTGTGATAGAAGTTGGATATACAGCAGTTAACAATATAGACATCATCTCTTCTTTCATGAAACTTAGGATCTGGTGGAAGGTTTGTCATATACCTAATGTATTATTATAAATTACTGTTGTTATAATTTATGAAAAAGACTAGGTTCTAAGAGCAAAAAATAAGCAGAAGAAAATTATTTTGACACCTTAAGAAAAGCATTATAAAGGGGTTTGCAGACTCTCACTTTTTCCTCCCTCGATAAAAAAAAAAAAAAGTATGTGTCAG
The DNA here is from genome assembly GCF_002837175.3 of Physeter macrocephalus. Taxonomy (NCBI): domain Eukaryota; kingdom Metazoa; phylum Chordata; class Mammalia; order Artiodactyla; family Physeteridae; genus Physeter; species Physeter macrocephalus. The sequence goes on from NC_041227.1 coordinate 116,286,145, forward strand.
AGATAGTAAGCATATTTATTTTTAGAAACAAAGGGTACTTTTTTCTTTAAGCAAGTGCAGGAAAAACGTGATGATTCTTGAGATGGTAGATTTTCAAAGTGCTGAAAATTTACACACACATGCACACACACACACACACACACACACACACACAAGCACTAGCCCAGTTTTTTCTTTGAAGTATAGTTGATTTACAATGTTGTGGCAATCTCTGCTGTAAAGCAATGTGACTCAGTCATACACAGAGACATTCTTTTTTTTATATTCTTTTCCATTATGGTTTATCTCAGGAAATTGAATATAGTTCCCTGTGCTATACAGTAGGACCTTTTGTTTTAGCCTTTTATTTTATATTAGAGTATAGTTGATTAACAACGTTGTGATAGTTTCAAGTGTACAGCAAAGTGATTCAGTTATACATGTACATGTATCTATTCTTTTTCAAATTCTTTTCCCACTTAGGTTGTTACAATATTGAGCAGAGTTCCTTGTGCTATACACTAGGTCCTTGTTGGTTATCCATTTTAAATACAGCAGTGTGTACATTAGGTTGTTACAATATTGAGCAGAGTTCCTTGTGCTATACAGTAGGTCCTTGTTGGTTATCCATTTTAAATACAGCAGTGTGTACATGTCAATCCCAAGCTCCCTAACTATCCCTTCCCCCCACACTTCCCCCCAGGATCTTGTTGTTTATCCATCCTATATATAATAGTTTATATCTGCTAATCCCAAACTCCCAGTCCTTCCCTCTCCCACCCCCCTTCCTCTTGGCGACCATAAGTCTGTTCTCTGTGTCTGTGAGTCTAGGACTTGCCCAGTTTTAATTACACGTTTTTATGGTCAGTGGCGGTATATGGACAGTGAAGACATAAAGATTGACTTTCTGATGTTGATGTCATCAGAAAGTGTAATTCTGTTGGACATATTTATAGGTTTATGATGCATGCATGTGTCAAGAGTCAGGTAATTATGGCATTAAACATTGAGACAGCACATGGTTTGGGGAAGAGTGGTGTTTATTTAAAGTAAGGGGGTCCATGATAGCATTTTTTCCACTTCTAATTTGAAATCATTGTTCAAAACATAGAGAGAACACTTCTGCAAAACTGAAGGCACAGGGTCAGAACATTTTTTTTTCCAGAGCTTCTCATTAAAGGCTATTTGCTGGGCAGCTCTTAATGACAATTGCGGTCCCTTAGGGCAATGTGGGCAAGTTCGTTGAGATATCTTTAGCTAGCAGGATTCTGCTTCACACTCACAGGGCTGGACGCAGGTTGTGACAGAGATCCCGCTCAGGTTTGGAGTAGGGTGGCAGCTGTTGAGGAGCCAGCATGATGGCACACAGGACTCAGGCACACAGCAGGGTGGGGGGCAGGTGTCACAGCAGGTGGGCTGAAAGAGGCTGATCTCATGTGGGCAGGTGCTGGGCAAGCAGAGTCCACAATGACAGCACACATCAGAGGAGCAGGTGGCGGTGGCAGGGCCGGTGGGGACACTGCAGCATCCTTGGAGACAAGACTCACAGGAAGACATAGAGACAGTGGATCAGGTAGATTTTTGTTGCAAAGGAAGGTTTTCTTCTACAAAGTTGTCCTCTGTGAGTCTTTTATAGCCACCCATCTCAAGGAACATGGCTTCCGTCCATCAGAATGTTTCCTTGTTGTAGTTTGTATAATCCCATACAAAAAACTCACTAACTTATTTATCAGCCATGGGATGAGCACTCCTTCAGTTTTGTTTCGTTGGGTTGCTACATTCAAACTTGTTCCTGTTGCAGTTTCAAAATGGTGTTGATGTAGGTTCTCCGCTTATTCAGTTACAGGTAAATACATCAGAAGCTACCCTGACTTTCCTCTTTTTTACCAACCAGAATGTGTTCTTACAAGTGATCCCTGCTGAGGGTGAAGAATTAAAAGTGATTTCCCTGAGAAGTTAGAAATGATCCCTCTCAAAATGTGTGCCCTCGATATATTTGGGAAGTCAAAACCTGTGAGATGTTTTTTTCCAGCAGATTCACCTTGCTATCTTTTCATGGATTTGAGAAAATAAATGAATATCAAAGACATGCAACATGATCTTGATTGAAAAGTTCAGAGTCTGCTAGATGATTTTCTATACTGATCCACTACATTATCTACATATGCAATTATGTATAAACATAAGTAAGCTCTCAATTTCAGAAAGGACATCAGTTTTTTAGCCAGAAGTCAGAACATATTAAAACATAGGTTCATGAGACTATATATAGCCTGAAAAATGAATTTGGATCTCTTTGCAAAACAGCATGAAAAGTTCTTTTTCTAAAAGAAAACCAAACTGCCCACCTGCCCATTCCATTTTTCAAAACCACTGCCTAAGCTGATAATCACCGTCTATCAAAAGACAGTTAGTTACCTTGGGCTTCCCTGGTGGCGCAGTGGTTGAGAGTCCGCCTGCTGATCCAGGGGACATGGGTTCGTACCCCGGTCCGGGAAGATCCCACATGCCGCGGAGCGGCAGGGCCCGTGAGCCATGGCCGCTGAGCCTGCGCGTCCGGAGCCTGTGCTCTGCAACCGGAGAGGCCATAACGGTGAGAGGCCCGCGTACTGCAAAAAAAAAAAAAAAAGACAGTTACCTTTAAAAATTCCCTTCCATTTTACTTCAGTTATAATGTTAACATGACATGGCTAAAACTAGTATGTAACTAGAGCAAAGGAGGCTGATCAACAAACCCACTTGTTATAAGTCAAGTAGTTATTGAGTCTCTAACATATTCTGAAGAGTGCCTGTCCTCAAGGAGTATGTGGTCTGATGGAAAAGAGTAGAAATCCCTTTACATATGATTCAAACAACATATAATTAAGTACATGACAGGGAAATAAAAGAGCTTCAGAGATAGTTTTGAATCCTGATGATAACTTACATGCTGTGAGACCTAGATCAAGTTATTAAACGTTTTGCCCTTTAGTTTTCTCAACGACAAATTTTGGGAAAAATAATAATCACCTGCTATGGTCTTATTGCAAAAGTTAAAGATTGAGAATTACTTATGCAAATCATTCAGCATTGTGCATGCTACCGTAGAGTTATCTAATAAATGGCAATGTCTCTTCCAGGGACTGTGAGAATTCGCACAAGAGGAAATACGGTGAAACAGAGCTGAAATGACCAGACATCTTCATGGAGGATTTGGATTAAGCTGTTTTGAGGAGAAGCACTTAGAAAAGAGGTAAGTGCATTTGGGACAAGGAAAACAATGAGTTCTAAGACACTGTTCTGTCCCTACTCTCTGCATGGCCCCAGCAGAACTGGTCATGCCATCCTTTGTGCCTCCATGGCACCCCATATCCACCCAAATAACTTTGCTGCATTTTTTGTACACATGCTGGTTCTGTTTACCAGAATGTAATCTGCAAAGCAGGAACTATGTCTCATTTTTCCTGGTTTCTCTGTTACCTAACATAGAGCCTGGATCATAAGGTGGATTCTGAAGGCTGGAACACATGGAATAAATATGTAAGGAAGTTTGGAAAATAATGATAATCAGCATTTATGGAATGCTTCTGTATCTAGTTTAGTCAGGAAAACAAGTGAACTAGAACACCCTACCGAGAGATATTTCAACAGAGAGAATTTTAAGATAGGGAATTGGTTAAATAGGTATGGGAGGACTTAAAAAGAAAAAAAAATGGTTACAAACACAAGAAGCAGCTACCAGCTAGAGGGCTGGGAATGAAGAGAAGAGGTTCGGGATGACTGGACCTAGGAGCTTGGAAGAGTGGTTCTGCAGAGCTGGGCTCAGACCCCAGGTGTTGCCCAGCTGGTGCTCTTAACTCAGAAGCTCAGAGGAGAGGTTCCGTGAGGCCAGGGCTTAGACCTCTGTGGGAGGGAGGTGGGGAGTCACTCCCTGGCTGATGCTGGTATTTCTGAGGAAGTTAAATGATGTTGTTTTTTGAAGAGTGAAAAGAAGCTGGAAAAGAGAACCCAGTGCTGCTGCCGGATGAGGGACTGTTGCTGGAGCAACAAGACCCTTCTTTCTTCCTCAGGCCATATGGTCTTATCCTAGTGTCCTCTATTGGTGGAATCTAGTAGAAAACCAGCCAAAGGAGAAACAGTCCTCATCCCAGCATCACAGAGTATTAAAAGGTGGATTAGAGGTTGAGAGTCAGTACACACTCTTCTAAGGGCTGAACATGTTTTAATTAATTTAATATTCACTACAGTTTTAGGAGGTATATACTTTTTTAAAATTAGCTTTTTATTTTTGAATAATTTTGGATTTACAGAAAGGTTGCAAAGATAGTATAGCATTCCTGTATATCCCTCACTCAAGGTCCCTTAATGATAACACCTTATAATATCATAGTGCATTTGTCAAAATTAAGAAGCCAGCACTGGTACATCACTACTAATTAAACTTCAGACGTTATTTAGATGTTACCAGTTTCCCCACTAATGTCCTTTTTCTGTTCCAGGACCCATTTAGTCATCACGTCTCCTTAGTCTCCTCTGGTCTGTGATAATTTCTCAGTCTTTCCTGGTTTTTCACAGTCTGGACAGTTTTGTGGTGTACTGGTCAGATATTTTGCAGGGTATGTACTGTCTTTAATCTTACTTAACAGTTAAGAAACCTGAGGCATAAGGAAATTAAATGGCATGACCAAGAACACATAACTAGTGAGTGACGGAAGTACCATTTAAAGCAAGACAGTCTGGTTTCAGAGACCACTCCCTTGACCATTGAATAGGGGCCATTGCTCTGACTAGAGTATAGGATTCATGTTGCCCCAAGATTCGTAGCAAAGTAATAACTGGTGAAAATGATTGTACCAGGTTATTGAGGGTCTTAAGAGCCACACTGAAGAATTTAGACTTGATTCAGTAAAAACAAAAATAGTGAGTCATCCAAGTGTTTTGAGTAACTCAATTTAACCAATATTTGTAGACAGATAGAAGTCTATTCTGACAGAGATTTAGTTTGTGTGGAGGGAGAGTCATGGAATACATGACTCAAGGTCAGCTAGGAGACTGGCTGTGATCAGGGGTGTGGTGATAAGAGTCTAAATTAGGCTAGAGCCCATGAAGATAGAAAGAAAGGCCTGGAGGCCAGGAACAATCTGAAAGAAAAATGACATGGCTTGGTTTTCTATTTTATTCTCAAGGATAAACAACCATTAAGGGTAGTTTGTTTTATCTTAAAATAGGTCATTGAAACTCATTAGAAAATTGGAAATGTCTCTGAGTTGACAAACATTCTGCATTTTAATTAATGCAAGCTTAATGAGCCAGTCAATATTTTTCCTGTGCTGATGTTGCTCATCAGTATTTAAAGTTTGACTTTCAAAAAACATGATTTTTTTTCACCTTAGAAACATAAACAGTTTTTCCTAGACTCATCGTGTGCACTCACTTTGTCTTAAGCTCTAATCACCACAGAGGAAGCTGTTACCCTCTACAACCAAATAGACAATCTAGAGGGATAATAGAGTAGGTATTGTCAAGTAGCATATGCTTTCTCCTGGGTAAAGAGAGCCATGTGTGATCATATTTCTCTTGGGCATGTTGCTGTTTGCAGAGGAGGCAGATGCTTTGGTGCAGCGGAAAGAGGAAGGACTCTGAATTCAGAGAGCCCAACTGTCACTATTTATGTTACTTTTGCAAGTAAATTTCTCCATCTCAGTTTTCTCACCTAATAAAGTGGGGGAAATAATGGTAGTGACCTGTTAGTTTTTTTGTTAGGGATAAGTGAGATAACGTACGTACAACACATATGAGAGTGCCCAGGATGTATTCACCAAACGTTAGCTATTATGACTGAAAGAGGTAAAAGTAATATGGTGAGATGGGGTTGATTAGTGGCATGGAGTATTTGTTACTTAAAATGCTTCTGGATAATCTAGAGCCACAGAATGTTCAAACTGAAAGTGATTTTAGAAAGGATTTGGTCAACCAACCCATTTTACTGATGTAAGAGCTGAGACCCAAAGAGCTCAAGTGACATTATCTGGGTCAAAGAGGCAACCTGAGGCAGAGCCAGGACTGGAACACATATCACCTGGTTTCCATTTAGGGCTATTTAACTAGCCAAGGGCCCTTGAATGCATAAAGGCCGACAGTGGTAATAAAAGGACACTTAGAGTTATTTTCCATATTAAAAATAAAATCTAAATATTTATCCCTTATAAGCATGTATGAAAACATCAGACTTCTTTGCTTTTGGCTGAAAAAGAGGTAACTTGGCATGGTAACAAGGGTTATCTTTTATTAAGCCTAAAATTCAGACTATACCACAAAGCTACAGTAATCAAAACAGTATGGTACTGGCAGGAAAACAGACACATCGGTCAATGGAATAGAATAGAGATCCCAGAAATAAACCCACACACTTATGGTCAATTAATCTACAGCAAAAGAGGCAAGAATATACAATGGAGAAAAGACAGCCTCTTCAATAAGTGGTGCTGGGAAAACTGTAAAAGCTACATGTAAAAGAATGATATTAGAACATTTATATAAAAAAAATTAATTCAAAATGGATTAAAGACCTAAATGTAGGAGTGGAAAACATAAAACTCCTAGAAGAAATATAGGTGGAACGCTCTTTGACATAAATCATAGCAATATTTTTTTTGGCTCTCTCTCCTAAAACAAAAGAAATAAAAGCAAAAATAAACATATAGGACCGAATTAAACTTAAAAGTTTTTGCACAGCAATGGAAACTATTGACAAAACAAAAAGACAACCTACTGAATGGGAGAAAATACTTGCAAATGATATGACCAATAAGGGGTTAATATATCAAATATATAAACAGCTAATACAATTCAACATAAAAAACCCAAACAAGCTGATTAAAAAATAGGCAGAGTACTTGAATAGACATTTTTCCAAAGAAGACATACAGATGGTTAACAGACACATTAAAAGATTCTCAACATCATTAATCATCAGAGAAATGCAAATTAAAACCACTCTGAGATATCACCTCATACCTGCAAGAATGGCTAGCATCGAAAAGACCACAAACAACTATTGATGAGGGTGTGCAGAAAAGGGAACCCTTGTACAATGTTGGTGGGAATGTAAATTGGTGCAGCCACTATGGAAAACAGTATGAAGTTTCCTCAACAAACTAAAAATAGAACTACCATATAATCCATCAATTCCACTCCTGCGTATATATCCGAAGAAAACGAAAACACTAATTTGAAAAAATATATGAACCCCAGTGTTCATAGTGGCATTGTGTACAATAGCCAAGATATGGAAGCAACCTAAGTGTCCATCAACAGATGAATGGATAAAGAAGATGTGGTGTATATATACATATATATATATATATATATATACAATGAACCACGATTCAGCCATAAAAAAGGAATGAAATTTTGCCATTTGCAACAACATGGATGGACTTGGAAGGTAATATGCTTAGTGAAATAAATCAGAGAACAACAAATACCGTGTGATATCACTTATATGTGGAATCTAAAAAATAAAAAAAACTAGTGAATATAACAAAAAAGAAGCAAATTCACAGGTAAAGAGAACAGACCAGTGGTTACCAGTAAGAGAGAAGACGAGAGGAACAAGATAAGGCAGGGGATTGAGGTACAAACTACTCTGTATAAAATAAATAAGCTACAAGGCTATATTATACAGCACAGGGAATATAGCCAATATTTTATAATAACTATAAGTGAAGTATAACCTTAAAAAATTGTGAGTCACTACATTGTACACCTGAAACTTATATAATATTGTAAATCAACTATACCTCAATTTAAAAAAGGAAAAAAATCCTACAAAATGACCTGCTGAATTTTTCACTTTTCAACCTATCACAAAGAACCAGTATCTAATTTTTCAATGATTCCACCATGAGAGCTCTCATTCTGCTGGGGTAAATCTTGGGCAGTATGATGACCTGCTGTTCAGGTTTAGGTAGGCATTCCACTTTCCTAAGAAGAAATACAGTAATAAATAGTCACAAAGCCATATTTCCTAGGTAAGAATGAAGTTTATTAACGAGTAGTCAAAATGGTTCTTTTCCAAAGAACAGTCAAATACTCTAAAAGACAGAAAGAAGGTCTCCAACTCCACCCAAAAGAAGAAAGAATTAAGAAGTTGGGCAAATGCATGAAAACACCGCCCTGGCCATTGGGACTGATTTAATCTGATGTAGGTAGTAGCGAGTGCTGCCGGATGATGCATAAGACTTGAGCAGCACATCACTGAGCCTGTGCAAAGATGTGGCTGCTTAACAGCAGGGCTCACAGGGACTTTCACAGCCAGGCTGAATGAAGGTCGTCAGGTTGATCCCACTCAGTCCGGGAGTCGGGTGGGAAGAGCTGAGCAGCCAGCAAGTTGGCACATAGGTGTCAGGCTCACAGCAGGGTGGGGGGCAGTTGTCACAGCAGGTGGGCTGGAGGAGGCTGATCTCGTGTGGGCAGGTGCTGGGCAGGCAGACTCCGCACCGACAGAATTTGTCAGAGGAGCAGATGGTGGTGGTGGGTCCAGTGGGGACACTGAAGCAGTAGGGAGCACAGCAAGCCATGGTGTCAGGGGTTGGGTATTTGGTGGGTTGAGAAGAGAAGTCTCTTTGTGTCTCGATGCTTCTGCTTCTCCCCTGGCTCTTATATACCCACCTCCTAAGGCGTCAGCCTATTACCGAGATGTTTTCCCCCCATGTTTCACTTTATAGCTATCGCCATAAAAACATCTAATTACTGAAGTGTTTATAACTTAAGACACACTCCTTACCTCATGAAAGGGGTTTAGGTTGCTTCATTGTCAAATTAGGACTCTTTACATTGGCTGTTTGTCACTGCACAGACATTTCATTTGTCTTCAAAGGTACAGAGTCATTACCTTCCAATCATTACACATCACTAATGATGACCTGGTACGCTAGGTATCTGCACATCGTTCCCACATTTTTTGTCTACTTTTCAGATGAAGAGAGAACTAGGCTTTCCGATTGCTATTCTACCAGCAACCAAAGACTCTATGTGATGATTTAAGCCTTCTGGCTGAAAAAGTGATACAATTTTAAGATTTGTTTTTCATGGCTCCAAGAGGCTGAGTTAAGATGAACAGATGGAATCGACAGGGAAAGAGATCCTCGTTCTGTGTTAAGAAGCACCTTCTTACAGAGCTGTAACAAATCATTTATTCTCCATTCCCTTCATTTGTGCTTTGAATGATAACTTGTCAGGGGCATGTAGATGTGAGTTCACACCTACATGGGTGACATTGATGGATGCCCTTTAAAAGTCCATCCAATCATATTATGAATTAAGATTATTTATCACCTAAAAACTAGTTGTATTGGGCCATTTAGAGGCTAAATGGTGCAGTAGTTCCTAAAATGAGTTTCATGATCACTGGTTCCAAAGAACATTAAAGGGTTCTCTGGTAAAAAGGTTTGGGAAATACTGAATTCTTTGTTGGTGGACCTTTCAGAGCCTTTAATATGCTAAAGTGCTTTGTGACTTTTCAAAGGGATATAGCATGTATTTTTCTCCAAACTCACTTGATCATGGAATCATTTTTATTTTTTAGTTGTCATAGATTAGTGTTCTATGGAGCACACTTGGGGAGATCCCCCAATTACATTTAAGTCACTAAAACCTTAATAATAAAATTATTTAAATAAGTGAAGGCATAAAACAGTATAACGCTTTAGCATTACTTTAGACTAGGAAAAAGATTAAAGTGGTAAATCTTTAGAAACATTTTCCTTTGAAAATCTTTTTTTAAAAAATATATTTTCTTGATGCATCTTCAAATAAAATGACTCAGCCTCTAAAACTAAGTAGAAAATTGTACAACATAGATGAATCAGAAGCCAAAAGAGATGCAAATCACCACGACGATGCATCCAAGAGATGCTTAACGTTAAAACTGCTTTTATTTTAGCCATCTTCTTACTAGAATGATTTTATGATTTTGGATCCCTCTGCTAGAATTACGTTTGTTGTCCACATCACTTCAATAGATATCAGTCAAACACTCATTGCTTGAGCACCTGATGTAAGTCAGGCATTATGCAAAAAAGAAGCAAACAGGTTCCTGCCCTTGAGGAGGTCATAGAGAAGAAGAGACCCAGAGAAGTAAACTGACAAATGACAGACAACACAGGTTGTCCATCCAGGTTTTCTAGGAAAGATGTGGGAGTTTAGAGGTAGGTGCCACTGTCTTTCCCTGGAAGGTTTGGGGAGAGCTTGGTGAAAAGGGAACATTTGTGTGGGCCTTGAAGGATGAGCAGGAGCTTAGCAGGTAGAAGGGAATAGGAAGGGAATTTCAGCAAGTAAAGCAGAGAAACAAAATGCCATGGTGTGTTCCTGGGATGGCAAAATTGTCGGTTGATTAAAGCACAGATTCCGGACCTCCTGTAGGGAGGCACTGGAGGAGAATAAGGAGATTTGACGTTACAAAGGTGGGTTCGTGCCACAGTAGGAAGAATTTGCACCGTGCTTAGTGTCCTAAACTTGGGATTTTTTTTTTTTTTTTTTTTTTTTTTTGTGGTACGTGGGCCTCTCACTGTTGTGGCCCCTGCAGTTGGGGAGGACAGGCTCCCGTCGCGCAG
>NC_041227.1:116296925-116300253 GCF_002837175.3 Physeter macrocephalus
CACGGGCCCAGCCGCTCCGCGGCATGTGGGATCTTCCCGGACCGGGGCACGAACCCGTGTCCCCTGCATCGGCAGGCGGACTCTCAACCCCTGCGCCACCAGGGAAGCCCTAAACTTAGGATTTTTAATTTCATCCTATTGGCAATGGACATTAATTAAAGGTTTTTGAACATATATATGGCATGTTTCGGGTTGTATTTTAGAAAGATGACTGTAGTTTTTAGTGTAGGCTCAACATCATCATCACTAAGTGTCAGGCCTTGTGCTGAGTGCTTTACATGTATTATATGTTTCTCACCACGAGCTTATGATGTGTGCAGTGTTACTCTCCTTGCCATTTTACAGATGAGGAACCAGGCATGGAGAGGCTAAGTAACTAGTAAGTAAGTGATAGAGCTGGCATTTGAAGCCAAGCAGTCTGGCTCCAGATGCCCTGCTCTTAACCACTGTGCCATATTCCCTCTCACTGTGGGCATGTTGTTCTAACTAGAGTGAAGATGACCCTCAAGGTTAGTTGAGTGTAAGATTGTTGGGAGGATGGGACCAGGTTATTGAAGTTCTTGAGACCATTAGATTTTGGAGGCTATTTTCTTAACCAAGATACAATGCTGTAGAAAGGAGATAATTTGAAGGCAGGGACAGTGGTTGGGAAACTACTTGGATGTTCTGCAGGAGTGATGAGGGGGACATGATTTCTGTCTTAGAGGGTATGGTAGCTGGTGGGAATAGAGAAAAGGGGACAGATCTGGGATTTCTCATCACATCATTCAGTTTTCTGAGGACCATTATCTGGGTTTCCACAGTAAAAGGAATATTCTGTTTTTTAAGATAACTAGAACATGCTAATTTTATCCTCCACTAATAGTTATCATTTACTGAATGTAGACCACATGCCAAGCATAGTGCTAAGTATTTTATGCACATCTTCTTCCTTATTTCTTACACCTTTATAAGATCAAGACGATTACTATACCCATTTCCCAGATGATGAAACTGGGAGTGGGGATATTAAATAATAATTTAAAGTCATAGAGCTAGTGAATGATGGCTCATCTAACAGCAATGCTTCACACTTATTAATAAAAATCAGTATCCTGTGGAATTAAATTTTATATAATTATAAGTTATGTTCATTCATTTTTTCATTTATTAATTCATTCAGAAAAGTGCTTAGCACCATGTTAGATGCTAAGCATATAGACATAAACAGGTCAGCTAAGGTTCTTGTTCTCATGGTGTGCCTTCTAGTGGGGGAGACAGATAATAAAAATGTAAACAATAAATAATAACTTCAGATAGTGACAAGTGCCTGAAGGAAATAAAACAGAGTAATGTGACAGAGAGTGATTGAGAGATAGTGCAGGGAGCGTGTCTGCTGTGGTTAGGGTGGTCAGGGCTGGTCTCTGCCAGGTGGCTGGAGTATAGGGAAAGAGAAGGAGTGAGATCAGAGATGAGGTCAACAAGGTAGGCAGGTACCAGGCCATGTAGGATTTTGTCCGTTGTTCTGCAGAGTTTAGATCTTATTCTGAGGGCATTGAGAATCTACTGGATGATTTACAACAGGGAGAGATCAGATGTGAGTTATGTTCTATGGAAAATGAACAGGGCCAAAGTGGAAACAGGCAGAATAAGTAAGTGGTCCAGTTGAGAGGATGAACAGTGATGCCCGTGGTTGCTTAACTGGTAAGAGGTGGTAGAAATGGTAGGCCATCCTGATCAAGGATCACGTTTAGGTCTCCAATTTTTCTCCTATGTTAGAGGGGACCTGAACCAAAAACCTGCCATCTGGAGTGATAGTGAAGGGGTCTATGAAGAGTTCAGTGTAGGACCTGCAGAGAGTAAGCAGCCTGAAGCCCATGAGAGGAAGCAGGGCTGAAGATTTGGGAAGCTCCAACACATAGATGAAAAATGTGCTTACTACCAACTTCTTGGACTGAGATAAAAGATCTCTTTTATGTGTGTTAGTCACAGTTTGTTGTGAACCTGTGTGTGCCTTACCAGCATCCAACTCCCAACCACTCGGTGGATTTCTGGGTTGTTGTTGGGAAACCCCTCCCAAGACAGCACCTCCTGTGCAGGCAGGAATGTCAGTGGTGAGAGGCTTCACACCGTGTGGCAACACAGTTTTCTTTAAGCCTGACGGAGTACTTCATCCCTTCACAAAAGCAGGATATAGGAACCTTTCCAGTTTGTCATCCTAATAAAAATGCTTGTAAGTAAAAATATTTGGTCTTTATTTCCTGTATTGCAAGATCTTTTAAATTTCTGGGAACCCCTTTACAACATGGATTGGAAGAAAGAATGGCTAGTATAAGGCTAGTATAAGATTGACCTCAATCCTTTCATTGCGGAATGTCCACTTTGCTCTTTGATGAGCATGCAGGCAAGGAATTCTGGATTTGGGTTAAATGGTGGACTTTGGGGGCCTTTTCCAGTTGCGTCAGGAGATTTTGTTTAGTGCGTGGTTATAGTCGAGACTGGTATAACTCTTGCGCAAGCTTTCTAACGTGCATTGAAAATTATTCTCAAATTGGATTTCTTTCAAATGGAAGCAATGTTGTTTTGCCACTTGAGGACAGCTGATATTGGCTATATTTGTGTAGGTGTATATGACCTAAAGGGAGTGGCTCTTCTGCCCTGTATCACGTGAGCATGTATGTTCCCATTGCAACATGCCAGAGTGGCTCTGACAGCACTCCATCGCCCAGCACATGCAACTCCCTTTGGTTGGAAGTGTTGCCTATTTTTCTTGAGGATCTTAGGTTTTCAGTTCAATTCTCATGTATTACTGCAGGCTATAGAATATGCAGGTAGTAACAAGAATTATATGCAGTTAAGTAAGGTCTAAATATATTTGGTAACTAACATTAACTTGATTAGGAAAAAGAATGCTCAGTGAAGCTTGAATACCTAATATATGCCAGGCACTGGGAAAATAAAAATTTCAGCTGTTTACTATGTTAAATCTACGACTGAGATATTTAAACTTACAATCATTTTATCATAAACTTTAGATTTTTTGTCCTCGGAATTATTTGCTAATAATAGTTGTATCCTGTAATTTTATTTTGAATCAGAGATGTTTTTGTCCATTAGTTAGACAAATCTTGTTACTGGATTGAATTAAATAACCACTGGTTTTCCAAAGAGCTCCTGTAGTACTTGAAAAAAAAATTTTTTTTTTAAATTTTATTTATTTATTTGGCTGCGTTGGGTCTTCGTTGTTGCACGCGGGCTTTCTCTAGTTGCGGTGAGCGGGGGCTACTCTTTGTTGCGGTGCGCGGGGCTTCTCATTGCAGTGGCTTCTCTTGTTGCGGAGCACGGGCCC
>NC_041227.1:116300383-116313489 GCF_002837175.3 Physeter macrocephalus
GCGCACGGGCTTAGTTGCTCCGCGGCATGTGGGATCTTCCCGGACCAGGGCTCGAACCCATGTCTCCTGCATTGGCAGGAGGATTCTTAACCACTGCGCCCAGGGAAGCCCCCCAATTTTTTTTAAATGGAAAATTAAATGTTTATGTATTTAAATATTAGTGGACATTATGACTTTAAAATATATTTTGAATTGTTAGTTTAGTTTGCTAAATATACAACTAGTTATATAATATCAGCAAACACTTATGTAGCATTTACTATGTAACAGATACTGTTCTGAGTGCTTTACATACATTATGTCACCTAATTCTTACGACAACCCTATGAGGTTGATATTAAAGTTATCCTCTGTTTTACAGACAAGGGAAACTGAGACAAAGAGAAGTTAAATAAATTGCCTTAGGTTAGTAGGTGGTAAATAGCGGAGTTGGGATCTGAGCCAGGGTTTTCTGGTTCCAAAGTCTGTATTCTTAATTACATGTACACTGATACATCATCTCTCCATTACTGATTATTATATTCTTCAAGATAAAATAAATAATTTAGTTTATGTCAACCAATCTTTGTTGAGCACCTGCTATTTGCCTTGCACTGTGCTAAGAGATTTGGGGCATCCAAGGGCGAGCAGGAGATCGGTGTACTCTCAGTTATTTTAGATTCTGTGGGGTCTCATTGGACACACAGGACTGGAACACGAGGCAGAGGAGTCACTCCAGCTGTAGTGAACAGCAGCAATAAATGAACAGAAGTGGAAAAGAACAAATTGTCATTAGGAAGCAGTGCGTAGTGCACCGTGTCTAGAAAATAATTATGTGAGATAAAAGCTAGACACAGAGAGTCTTGACTCCTGGAACAAGGAGTTTGGACTCTATTAGGTAGACCATTGAGAGCCACTGGTATTTGTTTTTCTAAAGCAGGGAAGTTACTTTATTAATTTCTTCATATGTGAAATATGGCTAATGTTGCCATCACATTGATAGAATGTTTCAAGAATAAATTAAATAATGCATTAAAATGTTTAATGCAGTGTCTGGAACATAGTAAGTGCTCAAATGGTTCTAATAGGTGTGGTGGTTATTATTAAGTTAGCTGAGGGAAACTGGAGCTCTTTTCTCACCATTTTAGGTACCAATGATGGAGAGATCTAGGGGTAAATCTTGGAGTATAGCTTTCTAGTCTCTCATGTGTGCAAAATCTTCTGCCTGTTCATAGTCTTCACTATAACTTTTGTAACCAGCAGGGACCTTACCACCACAAAGGAAGGACTAGTGGCTCTCAGCCTTGCATTTCTGGGACCCTGAGAGACTCTTAGGGGGCATTTTCTGCTTCTCAAGTACCTTCCGCCATGTTGCCTTTTGTGGACGCAGTTATCCCAAATCCCCAGTAAGATTTACTACTCAGAGGGACTGATTTAAACCCCTATCAGCTTGAGTATCGAATTTGTCCCATTCTGTATTTCTCATTAATATCTGTGATTTATGTGAAGGGGTGATATTCACACTTAAATCCAGTTAGACATTTTAGCTAGAGAAAAATATGTATTGGAACAGCTTGTAATCATAGTTGGTCAGTGTCCCTCAGTGGAAATTTGGCTTCTTGATCAGTTGGGAAGAAGTGTTTGAAGAAAAAAAAGAACACAGTTTTTACTATGTAACAGATACAATTCTAAGTGTTTTACATATATTATGTCATTTAATTCTTACAACAGTGCAGATGAGTTGGATAAAGAAGGACCAACCAACTGGAGTAAAACATCACCCCGGGAAGTCTCCTTCTAGTTTTCTCAGCTTTTTCCCCACACTTGAGTATCTGGACATTGTTATTCTCCCAACAGTCAACAGGATTTTTTGTTTCTAAAGACGTACACTGAAATGAAGAAGAGGAAGAGAAAAAGAAAAAAATTCTTGAGCACCTACTATGTGCCAGGCATATTACTATTGATAAGTTTATTTGATACTCACAGAGACACTGTGAGATATTAGAACCCTCATTCGATAGACAAGATAAAAACTGTGATTCTGAGAAGCTACAAGATTTGTCTAAGGTCACAGTGAGTCAGTCAGTGGATAGATTTGGGATTTTCAACTCAGATCTTCTGATTCTTTTTCTCATCCTGCTCTCTGTCCCTCCCTACAGTTACTAAAAGTATCTTTAGAGTGATTTAAATGTACAAAATATACTTGAATATAACATAACAAGTTATTTGTTTGGCTTAGTACATGTTAACACATAAAACAATGTTTAGTATTACTCCCAGTCTCAGCTGGTTCACACCAATTTCTGTTCCCAACCTTTGTGTGACTCTCTCTCTCTCATTTGTTTGTCTTTTCTGTCCAATAAAACAATAAGTGTTGGGGTGAAGTTTCAAAATGCTAACCTCAGAGTTTCCTCAATTCTATCTTTAGGATTCTATTACATTGCCTCCCTCCTCCCCCCACTCACCACCTCAGGGAAGAACCACGAATTCTTCCTACTTTTAGATCTTTGTGACTAAATAAATGTCTGTCATCTTTGACTCTTCTCACATTTTCTCATGCTTCCTGACCTCAGTTGCTCTGAAAATCCTGAATTCCTTCACTTCTTCATCCCACAATGTTATAAATCTACTTTGATCTTTTTTTCCTAGGTATACAGGTCTCATCTTTTGAACAAATGAGTAGTATCTTACAAATTACATAATTGTATTACTTTAGTCTGGCCACATTCAGACCAAGATTCCTCTGATCCTTTAGGGAAAAGATTTGATTTGTCTCCTCCACCTAAAATAAATACTATATTAAAAAACTGAGAGGCCGAAAGTCTTGAAATTTTATATTTTAAATATTAGCCATTCAAAAGCCAGAAATTTTGATTTTAGGATCAGGAAGTATACCCATCCTGTTTCTCAGTCTCATATTTATAGTGCAGGAACAAAGAAGAAAAAAAAAAAAGAATGCTCTAGAAATGAAAATATTCACTATGGACTAATACTTGGTGGTTTGAATTAGTCTCTCTCAACCTCACAAAAATAATTTTACTTAATACTCAAATCCCCAGTCTTATCCAAATCCCACATGCTTCAGTTGATGTGATGATTCAACATTTTCACCCTTGAAGTTTCTCAAAATCCCTTTGTGTCCTTGGGCTTTTAAAACCGATTTTGCTGGGGCTTCCCTGGTGGTGCAGTGGTTGAGAGCCCGCCTGCCAATGCGGCGGACACAGGTTCGTGCCCCGGTCCGGGAGGATCCCACATGCCGCGGAGCGGCTGGGCCCGTGAGCCATGGCCGCTGAGCCTGCGCGTCCGGAGCCTGTGCTCCGCAACGGGAGAGGCCGCAACAGTGAGAGGCCCGCGTAACGAAAAAAAAAAAAACAACCGATTTTGCTTATTGACATTTAATAGGATAATCATGCTGGAAAGCAGGTTTCATAGGCCAGAGTCATGGTTTTGGGGGTAAGTCAGTAATTAACAAAGGGCACAGCTCACTTTACGTGGAAGATTTTTAATAAAAATGGTGGAAGTTACTTAACTACAGAACTAAATGGTGCTAAGTAATCTTTCTAGTTCTTCCACCAGATTCTCTCAGGCCTAAAATGTTGCAGTTCTCTGGCTGCCACCTCCAAAGCTCAGAGACTAATTTTTTCCATAAGCGTCTACTATGATTAAACAAAAGGAGCAAGTGAAAAGTCTGAACAAATGGTTCACTAAATAATCTGAAATTTTAAAGGCATTACGGGTATAACAGGGTCCAGTCTGGAGACAAGAACCACACTCATTATTTGAATCAAGTGAATGTTTCATGAAGAATTTTATTTTATTTTATTTTTTAAATTTTTATTGGAGTATAGTTGATTTACAATGTTGTGTTAGTTTCAGGTGTACAGCAAAATGAATCAGTTACACGTATCCACATATCCACTCTTTTTTAGATTCTTTTCCCATGCAGGCCATTACAGAATATTGAGTAGAGTTCCCTGTGCTATACAGTAGGTCCTTATTAGTTAATTATTTTATATATAGTAGTGTGTATATGTCAGTCCCAATCTCCCAATTTATCCCTCCCCGCCCTTACCCCCTTGTAACCATAAGTTTGTTTTAAACTAAGTTGTTAGGTAACTAAAAGAATAAAAGGGGGACGCTGAGATATTACAAATGTAGGAAATGCAGAAAGCCGTAGGAATGATATTTTCTTTAAAGAGAAAAGGGAAGGAATTAAAACTTAGAAATGTAGTTGGGGGGAGGTCATCCTGTAGAGCTGAAATGCAGGCGTTTCAGGACAACTGGCTGGCTGGTGCTGGCGATTCTAAACTGCATACCGAATTTCGGTGCTGCTGTGGGAAACATCTGTAGCTGCTGCAGTGAAGAAGTGTTACTGGGGTGATAATCCTCAGAACCGCTAGCATACGGGAAGCCCCAATTAAGCAGAAGGAAGCAAAAAGGAACAGTCCCTTCTTCTTCCTCCAGTCTTGCAGTTTTCCTCTGTCGCCCCCTAGTGGCAAAGCCTAACATGGAGCCGCTGGTGAAGCCGTAGTGCAATTGGCAGCGCCCTCTCTCAGCACCACAAAGCTGAGTACGGAAAGGAGCCTGTGAAGCTGAGACAGGATAACTTCACAGCTGGCACAAAGAAGCCCACAACTCCGAAAACAGCCATCTTTAAATCAGCTGAATCTCTCCACACCATTCTTGACTTCCAGTTTCTTAATTTCATTGTCTCCTTATAAGTTTTAGAGTCAGAGTTGGGTTCATATCTCAGTTTTTATGTAGGAGCTGTCTGACTATAAGCAAGCTATTTAAACCTCATTTATTTTATAAAAAGCACTTTATTGAGATACAAAGCTATAATATTTTATATATATATATAAAACTTGAGTTTGGAGATAAATATACACCCTTTACACACCATCAAAGCTATAAATATATCCGTTACCTCCAAAAGTTTCTTCCTGTCCTCTTTTTTTTGTGATAAGAATACTTAATATCTATCCTTTTATCAAATCTTTTAGTAGAGAGCACAGTATTGTTAACTATAGACACTGTGGTGTACAGCAGATCCCTAAGACTTATTCATCTTACATATGTGAAACTTTGTACCCCTTGACCATCACCTCCCCAATCCCCCCACCCACCAGCCTCTGGTAACCACCATTCTACTCTCTACTTCTATGAGTTTTAGATTCATCATATATGTGAAATTATCTAGTATTTGCTCTTCTGTGTCTGGCTTACTTAACTTATAATGTCTTCCAGTTTCATCCATGTTGTTATAAATGACATGATTTCCTTCTTTTTTAAGGCTGAATAATATTCCATTGTATGTAAATACCACATCTTCTTTCTCTATCATCTGTTGATGGACATTTAGGCTGCATCCATGTCTTGAATACTGTGAATAATTCTGCAATGAACATGGGAGTGCAAATCCCTTTGAGATATTAAACAATATGCTACTAAAAAACCAACGGGTCACTGAAAATATCAAAGAGGAAGTAAAATCCATCTGGAGGAAAATGAAAATGGAAACGCGGTGATCCAAAATCTATGGCACACAGCAAAAGCAGTACTAAGAGTGAAGTTTATAGTGATAAAAGCCTACCTCAGGAAACAAGAGAAATTTCAGATAAACAACCTAACATTACACCTAAAGGAACTAGAAAAAGAAGAACGAAAAAAACCCAAGGCTAGCAGAAAGAAAGAACATAAATAAAGTGGAAAGAAATGAAATAGACACTAAAAGAACAATAGAAAAGATCAGTGAAACTAAGAACTGGTTCTTGAAAAGATAAACAAAATGGATAAGCCTTTAGATAGACTCATCAAGAAAAAAGAGGGTCTAACAAATAAAATCAGAAATGAAAGTTACTTCCTTCACCTCTCTTCATACAAAATTTTTAAAAATATAATAAAATAAAACATGGGCCAAGACTCCAACTATCACCTGGCCATCATAAGCCTTAACTAATGGGTGGGTCCAGGTCCCCCCATGGCTGGCTGCATGGCCAAGGGGCTCCCAGGACTGGTGTCAACCCCCTGGTGGTTGGGTAAGCCCCTGGTGCTAGTAGGCTAGAGGGAGGACTCCAAAATGACACTTGCCAGTACCAGTGTCCTTGTGGTAGAACCAGTTCCCCAAAATGCTGCTGTCAGAGTCTATGTCCCCAGGGAGAGTCCCCGCTGCCCCCTGCCTCCCTGGGAGGCTCTCCAAGATCAGCAAATAGATCTGAACCAGGCTCCTTTCAAATTCCTGCCTCTGTGCTGGGACTTGGAGCATGTGTGATTTTATGTGCACCCTTTCAAAGCAGGGTCTCTGTTTCTGACTGCCCTGTGACTCTCCTGTTCTTGAGCCCTGTTGGCTTTCAAAGCCAGACATTCTGGAGGCTCATCTTCCCAGTGGAGGACCCCCTGGCTGGGGAGCCCAATGTGGGGCTCAGACCCTTTTCTCCTTGGGGAGACTTTCTGAATTGTGATTATCCTCCTGTTTGTGGGTCAGCCACCTGGAGGTTTGGATCTTGACTCTACTACATTTCTGCCCCCCCCCACCATCTCATTGTGGTTCCTTCTTAATATCTTTAGTTGTGGAAAATCTTTTCTGGTAGTCTTCAGGTCTTTCTCACCTGAAAGTTTTTCTGTAAATAGTTGTAATTTTGGTGTGCCCATGGAGGAAGGGGAGCTCACAGTCTCCTGCTCCATCATCTTGGCCACACCTCTCCTCAGCCACCACTTTCACTGGTAGATCAGAGTGATATTTTTGGTCTCTAAGAATTAGTGTCAACTCAGTGTCTAATAATCCCTGTGGTAGGCAGAATTTTGGCCCCCATGACCTCTGAGCCATTGTTTTAGGCCCATGAATTTGTTACTTTATAGTACAAAAGGGACTTTGTAGATGTAATTAAGGTGACTAATCAGTTGACTTTAAAATGCGGAGAGTATCCTGGATTATCCAGATGGGCTGAGAGACAATAATAACTTAACAACCTGCTCAAAGGAGGAAATTATTCTGAAGCCCACAGCTTCCAAAATAGCTGTCTTTAAATCTGCTGAACCTCCCCACACTTTTCTTTACATCCAGTTCCTTAATTTCATTCTCTATGAGTTTTAGAGTCAGACGGAATTGGGTTCAGATTTCAGTTTTCTCGTTTTAGTTTTGTTTTGTTTTTACTTATAAGAATATGTGACTTAAGTGAACTATTTAGCTTTGTTTAGACTTACTTTCCTCATCTACAAGCCAGAATAGCAATATCTATATCACAGGATTGATGTGTTATATAAAATAAAGTTTGCATGAAGTATATTTAGCAAGTGGCCCCACATGTGGTGCTAAACAAGGTCACGTTGGCTCCCATCTTTCTCCTTCATGTGTGTCTTCACCATCATTCTTCCTTGTTTTCTTTTCTGCCTATTGTCGCTGATCTTTTTCATCATGCCTTCTTTCTGAGTTTTCTCCTCTATGTTGTTCTTTTCTCTTCCTTTTCATTCTTTTCTCCATCTTTTATTACCATAAACTAAGCCCCACCCCATATTTTCTCCTATCCCACTTGTTAACCACCTACTCATGTTATGGTCAATGAACCTCAATAAAAAGTGTTCCCCACTATTGCTTTAACATCTGTAATTGATGTCCTTTTGCCATCACCCAAGTGTTTATGCATCTCAAGTCCTCTTAGGTGTCATATGTAGGAGACTGCCATTTTTGAGAGCTTACTGCAGTCTATTGCTTAGTGTAACAGTTAGGAATGTTCTAAGTTTCCAGTTTTGGAAAAGGCAACAGGGACTTCCTTGGCGGTCCAGTGGTTAAGACTCCATGCTTCCAATGCAGGGGGCATGGGTTCAATACCTGACTGGGAAACTAAGATTCCCCCCTGCCATGAGGCATGGCCAAAATAAATTTTTTTTAAAGGTATGGGAAAAGCGAACAAATATTGGCTTGATCAAAGGATCTATTCTTCTCACAGATAGGCATCTGCTAGCATTGGTTCAGAGGCTCAGCTATGTCAGAATCTCTTGGGGTTTTGTAGTTCTAGGAATCATATCTGTGTTTAAAGTAAGAAGAGTCAGGGTGAATAGGAAGTGGGAGCACCAGCTGTATGTGTCCTTTCTAACAACAAAGGGAAGCTTTCGCAGAAGCTCGCAGCTGGCTTCTGTTTAGATTTCTTAGGCCATTCCGGTGTCTTTATATTTCTGTAATTTTATTATTTTAAATCCATAAACTTGCATTTTAGTGTTGGACTACAGGCATCTGCAGGGCATAGCAGGCAAGACGCTTTGGCCAATTTTTATTGTCCTAAAGTTTTGCCTTTTTCAAAATGTCATTTATTTGGAATCATATTCTATGTAGGCTTTTCAAATTGGCTTCTTTCATTTAGCAATTTGCATTTAAGATTCTTCCATGTCCTTTTGTGGCTTGCTAAGTCATTTCTTTTTATCACAGAATACTATTTCATTGGATTGATTAATACAGTTTGTTTACACATTCATGTATTGAAGAACATAGTGGTTGCTTCCAATTTTTAGAAGTTACAGATAAAGCTGCTATAAACGTTTCATGTAGGTTTTATCATAGGCATATGTTTTCAGCTTATTTGGGTGAATATTCAGGAGAGAAATTGCTGGATTGTATAGCAAGTCTATGTTTACCTTTGTAAGAAATTGCCCAAAGGTCTTCCACATTAAAGTGGCTGTATCATTTTGCTTTCCCACCAGCCATGAGCAAGTGTTTCTATTGCTCCGTGTACATTTAACCAACGTTTAGTGTCATCAGTGCTTTGGATTTTATCAATTCCAACAGGTGTGTAGGTTGAGCTATTTATTTATTTAAAAAATTTTAAGTTGAAGTATAGTTGATTTACAATATTATATTAATTTTAGTTGTACAGCATAGTGATTCAGTATTTTATAGATGATACTCCATTAAAAGTTATTACAAAATATGGGCTTCCCTGGTGGCACAGTGCTTGAGAATCCGCCTGCCGATGCAGGGGACGCGGGTTCGTGCCCCAGTCCGGGAAGATCCCACATGCCGCGGAGCAACTAAGCCCGTGCATGGCCTCTGGGCCTGCGCGTCTGGAGCCTGTGCTCCGCGGCGGGAGAGGCCGCAACAGTGAGGGGCCCACGTACCGCAAAAAAAAAAAAAAAAAAAAAAAGTTATTACAAAATAATGTGCTGTACAATATATCCTTGTTACTAATCATTTTATACATAGTAGTTTGTATCTCTTAATCCCATATTCCTACCTTGCCCCTCACACCATCCCTCTCCCCAATGGTAACCATTAGTTTTGTATATTTGTGAGTCTGTTTCTGTTTTGTCATATACATTCATTTTTTTCTATTTTTTAGGTTCCACATATAAGTGATATCATACAGTATTTGTCTTTCTCTGACTTGTTTCCCTAAAGCATAATATTCTCTAGGTACATTCACTTTGCTGCAGAAAAGTGGCAGAATTTCATTCTTTTTTTTATCTGACTGAGTAATATTTCATTGTATATGTATATATACCCATCTTCTTTATCCATTTGTATGTCGATGGACACTTGGGTTGCTTCCATATATTGGCTATTGTAAATAGTACTGCTATGAACATTGGGGTGCATATATCTTTTCAAACTAGTGTTCTCATTTTTTCCAGCTATATACCTGGGAGTGGAATTGCTGGATTGTATGGTAGTTCTACTTTTCGTTTTTTGAGGAACCTCCATAATATTTTCTGTAGTGGTTGCAACAATTTACATTCCCACCAACAGTGTACAAGTGTTCCCTTTTCTCCACATCCTCACCAACATTTGTTATTGGTAGACTTTTTGATGATAGCCATTCTGATAGGTGTGAGATGATCTCATTGTTGATTTGATTTTTATTTCTCTAATAATTAGCTGTGTTGAGCATCTTTGCATGTGCCTGTTGGCAATCTGTATGTCTTCTCTGGAAAAATGTCTATTCAGGTCTTCTGCCCATATTTTGAATGGGTTGCTTGTTTTTTTCATATTAAGTTGTACAAGATTATCTCAGTAGGCACTCATGATAAAAACTCTCATCAAAGTTTCTATAGAGGGAGCATATCTCAACAGAGTAAAGGCCATTTATGACAAACCCACAGCTAACATCATACTCAACAGTGAAAAGCTGAAAATATTTCCTCTAAATTCAGGAACAAAACAAGGATGACTGCTCTCAACATTTCTATTTAACAAGTATTGGAAGTCCTAGCCACAGCAATCAGATGAGAAAAAGAAATAAAAGGCATCCAAATTGGAAGGGAAGAAGTAAAACTGTCACTATTCACAGATGACATGATACTTCCTATAGAAGACCTTAAAGTCTCCACCAAAAAACTATTAGAACTAATGAATAAATTCAGTAAAGCTTCAGAATACAAGATTAATACACAGAAATCTATTGCTTTTCTATACACTAATAATGATCTATCGGAAAGAGAAAGTTTAAAAAAAAAACCCGTTTAAAATTGTATCAAAAAGAAGAAAATACCTAGGAATAAGTTTAACCAAGGACTTGAAAGACCTATATTCCAAAAACTATAAAACACTGATGAAGGAAATTAAAGGTGAAACAAGGAAATGGAAAGATATCCCATGCTCTTGGATTGGAAGAATTAATATTGTTAAAGTGGCCATACTACCCAAAGCAACCTACAGATTTAATGTGATCCCTATCAAAATACCCATGACACTTTTCACAGAACTGGAACAAATAATCCTAAAATTTATATGGAACCACAAAAGACCCAGAATTGCCAATCAGGAGAAAAAAAGAACAAAACTGGAGGTATCACCCTCCCTGACTTCAGCCAATACTTCAAAGCTACAGTAATCAAAATAGCATGGTTCTGGCACAAAAAACAGACACATAGATCAAAGGAACAGAATAGAGAGCCCAGAAATAAACCCATGCACCTACAGTCAATTAATCTACGACAAAGGAGGCAAAAATATACAATGGAGAAAAGACTGTCTCTTCAATAAGTGATGCTGGTAAAACTGGACAGCTACATGTGAAAGAATGATATGAGAACATTTCCTTACACTATATACAAAAATAAACTCAAAATGGATTAAAGACCTAAATGTAAGACTGGAAACTATAAAACTCCTAGAAGAGAACATAAGCAGAACACTCTTTGACATAAACCATAGCAATATTTTTTTGGATCTGTCTCCTAAGACAAAAGAAATAAAAGCAAAAGTAAACAAATAAATAAACTTAAAGGTTCGGCACAGCAAAGGAAACCATCGACAAAATGAAAAGACAATCTACTGAATGGGAGAAAATATTTGCAAATGATATGACTGACAAGGTGTTTAAGTAACACTTTTCTTTCTATTTAGAATGACGTTGAAGGCCCACTTCAAAGATTACCTCCCTCATGGAAGGCTTCCCTGAAGCTTCCCCCAGGATATCCCCTGCTGGTCCCAAAGTGATCTCTTCCTTTTTGAAATCTTGTCTTTAGCACTTCTGTTTTCTTTGCAGTCTAAGTAACCAAGGTGTTACTTTCCACAGCATTGACTATCCAGATTCCCTCCACAATTTGTGAGAGTTCCTAAGGCATTACTTTCTTGTCGTCTCCCTTGCTCCATCTGGCTTCTGGGCTGTTTCCATCTTCCCTTGAATCAACTCAGACAGGATACTCAGCTCTTTCACTGGTTTTCACAGGAAAGTTGATCCATCCCCAAGGATTCTGTGAGTTTGGTAACTTAATGGGGTGGGATAATAGAGTAATATTCATAACTTCCTGACTAGATCGCTCCTCTTTTTTTTTTCTCCTGACTCCCTTTGTGGAGTAAAAAATGTTCCTCTCTTTGTTTCATGTGTAATCGTTTCTTATCCTTTTGGGGTTGCCAATACGCTTGTCCCATGTGGATGCACCTATTGAAAGTTCACTGTCAAGGAATAGTGGCCACAAAAGCATCTATCGCTAAGAGAGAAGGAATTTTCTTCTATCAACTGCTAAAAGAATACAATTTATCTTGTCATATTGTATGTAACTACTTTCACATATATACTTTTTCTTTTTGGATAGTAAGGTTCTCAAGGATAAGAATTAATTCTTCATCTTTCTTTTTAAAATTATTTTATTTATTTATTTATTTACTTACTTATTATTTATTTATTTTTGGCTGCATAGTTGCGGCGAGTGGGGGCTGCTCTTCGTTGTGGTGTGCAGGCTTCTCATTGCAGTGGCTTCTCTTGTTGTGGAGCACAGGCTCTAGGCGTGAGGGCTTGAGTAGTTGTGACATGCAGGCTCAGTAGTTGTGGCTCGGATGGGCTTAGTTGCTCGGCAGCATGTGGGATCTTCCTGGACCAGAGCTTGAACCCCTCTCCCCTGCATTGGCAGGCAGATTCTTAACCACAGCACCACCAGGGAAGCCCCCAGTTCTTCATCTTTCTCATCTCCATAGTTCCTGCTTTAGAAGTGGTGGTCAATAAATTTTTACTGAAGAAATGAATGAGTGAATGATTACACTATATATGACTTCAGTCTTTTAAAAAGAAGCAAATGTATTTCTTTCAAGTAGGCATTCTTTAATTATAAGAAATTAACCCATTTTATGTACAAGTAGAAACAAAGACCATGGTTTCTTTGCCCAGTATATAACATTTATTAAGAAATGATAGGAGACACTGTATCACAGATATAATTGAAATAGCAAATAGGCGAGATCATTCTTAACCAAAAAAGGAGAGAATGGAATCAAATGTTGAAATATGGAAAAGTCTAGTCTTCTTAAAAACTGACTGTTGGGTGAAGGGCTTCTATTCTCTGCAGGGACATGTGAAGATGTCACTTGTCTATACTCTGGTGCCTTTGATGTTGGAAAATTTTTCAGGTAAACAGAAGCTAAAAATAGATCATAAAGCGGGGGAAAATAAGCTTGTGGACAGTTCACAAGGATAAATTCCACAATATGTCAGCAATTTTCAATCTTGCATGAAAATCAGAAGTAGTATATTCAAAGCAATTTGAGGATCAGCAGGTGGTTTGCAGCATTTCTGTGTCCATAGAGGAAAGTCAAGATATTCATTGCAGGGCTTCCCTGGTGGCGCAGTGGTTGAGAGTCCACCTGCCGATGCAGGGGACACGGGTTCGTGCCCCGGTCCGGGAAGATCCCACATGCCGCG
>NC_041227.1:116316497-116350500 GCF_002837175.3 Physeter macrocephalus
GGAGAGGCCACAACAGGGAGAGGCCCGCGTACCGCAAAAAAAAAAAAAAAAAAAAAAGATATTCATTGCAGAATGGAATCAGATAGAACTCATATACTTGGTAGCTCCCATAACAAAAACCCAAATGGAAGCCTAAGAACTTGTTAGTTGTCCATGGGTGGTTGAGAGGATAAGTTGTTCAGAGATACTGTGTCCTGGGCAATTGAAATGAGCAACCTGGCTTTTAGCAGGTGGGCTCCCCGCAGGTGGGCTGGCAGCAGCAGTTGGGCAGCAGCAGGACTGTCCACATTAGGATGGGAGGCAGCAGGAGGTCTGGGCATGGTGCAGCTGGCAGCAGCATGGGGGGTCGCAGCTCACCACACAGCAGGGAGGCAGGCAGGTGCCCTCCACGCGGCAGTCAGGTCGGCACCACCTGGTGCGGCAGCTCACAGCTCCGCTGCCTCCCTCCTGGCCACAGCCAATGCTACCAGCAATGCCACAGCCAGTCTCACAGCCACTGGTCCGGCAGCAGTTGGTGTGGCAGAAGGTTGGCTGGCAACGCCTGGTCTGGCAGCAGGTTGGCTGACAGCAGCTGGAGCCACAGGTCCCACCAGTGGAACAGATGGGAAATCCACAGAAGCTAGTGGAGCAGCAGGCCATGGTGTCAGGAGTTAGGTTGGGAGTTGACTTGTTAAGAGAAGTTTCTGAGTTTTGGCTGCACTTTCTGCATCTGGCCTTTTATATATCGTGTAGAGCCGTGTATTTCCCTAACATTTAGCCTTTTTCCTTGATACCATAGCAAAGTCAGTCTCTGACTGGCTAATACCTGAGCTGTTAAGGTTATAAATAGCATTTTCAATAGACAGCTTTGGTCATTGTTCAATTAAATCTCATTATGTTTCTTCTTTGCCCTTTGGATCAAGCCAAAGCTCATTATGGAAGTCACATGATAGTCTAGACTTGGGCCAACCATTGCCCTGGCTTGCTTTGTCATAAATGTCCTTTGACAACCTTTAGGCAGAGTTTATCTAAACTGAACATTCTCTTCCTAACTGGTCATTCAATTAAGGATCATGATTTCGTAAACAATTTGTCTTGACTTGGAATGGCTACCATTAGTGTCATCAAAACATGAGCTATCACCTGATTCATCAACATCAGAAGAAGTATGCTTTTCTATGTTCCATTTGTGCAAGTTGCAGGATCCTCAGAACTCTAACAAGTATTTTTGTTATCAATGTACATATTCCCAACTGAAACCCTTAATGACTTTTCTTGTAGATTGTTTCCTGACTCTACTAAATTGAAAATAATATGCTAGTAATAAATACACATTTTAATAAGTCAAACAGTAGGCAGGCATATAAAGAAAAGTTAATGTTCTTCCTCCTTTTCCCAAAACATACACATCCCTTCCAAGACTAGTACTTCAGAGATAATCAATATTAATACTTTTGGTGCACGTACTTTGACACATTTCTCCCTGCTTTTGCAAACATAAACCAGTGTATGTACACACATATTGTCTTGCTTAGTAAAGTTGGGGTTTCCTATACCTATTTATTTTTAAAATTTTTAATTGTAATAAAATACACATAACATAAAATTTACCATCTTAACCATTTTTAAGTGTACAGTTCACTAGTGTTAAGCATATTCACATTGTTGTGCAATCAATCTCCAGAACTCTTTTTGTCTTACACAACTGAAACTCTATATCCATTAAACAACCACTCTCCCATTCTCCCCTCCCCAAGCTCTTGGCAATCATCATTCTAGTGTGTGTTCTGATGAATTTGACTGCTCTTTGTACCTCCTATAAGTTGATTCATACAGTATTTATCTTTTTGTGACTGGCTTATTTCACTTAGCATAATGTCCTCGAGATTCATCCACATTGTAGAATATGACAGAATTTCCCTCCATTTTAAGTCTGAATAAGATTCCATTGTATGCTTATTCCACAATTTGTTTATCCATTCATCCCTCAATGACACTTGGGTTGCTGCCCCCTTTTAGCGTTTTGCAATTAGTCCTGCCAGGAACATGAGTATACAAATACCTCTTCCAGACCATGCTGTCAATTCTTTTGGGTATATACCTAGGAGTAGAACTGCTGGATCATATGGTAATTCTATTTTTGATTTTTTGAGTAACTGCCATATGGTTTCCCATAGTGGGTGTATCATTTTACATTCCCACCAGCAGTGCACAAGGGTTCCAATTTTTCCATGTCCTTGCCAACACTTTGAGTTTTTTGAGAGTAGCCATTCAAATGGATGTGAGGTGGTATGTCACTATGGTTTTGATTTGCATTTTCCTGATACTGAGCATCTTTTCATGTGTTTTTTGGCCATTTGTATATCTTCTTTGGAGATATGTCCATTCATGTCCTTTGCCCAGTTTTTTGTTGTTGTTGTTTTTGAATTGTTGTTCTTGTTTTGTTGTTGAGTTGTAGGAGTTCTTTATACATTGTGGAATATTAACCCCTCATCAGATATATGATTTGCAAATACCTTCTCCCATACAGTAGATTGCCTTTTCATTTTGTTAATTGTGCCCTTTGATGCAGAGAAGTTTTTAATTTTGATGTAGTTCAGTTTGTCTGTTTTTTAACTTTCATTGTCTATTCTTTTGGTGTCATATCCAAGAAATCATTACCAAATCCAATATCATGAAGATTTTCCTCTATGTTTTCTTTTATGAGTTTTATAGTTTTAGCTTTTATATTTAAGTCTTTGATCTATTTTGAGTTAATTTTCGTAGATGTTTTAAGATAAGGGTCCAACTTCATTTTTTTGCATGTGGACATCTGATTTTCCCAACACCATTTGTTGAAAAGATTGTCCTTTCCTATTGAATGGTCTTGGCACCTCTGTTGAAAATCTTTTGACCGTATATGTGAGGGTTATTTCTGGGCTCTCTATTCTATTCCATATTTGTCTATATGTCTGCTTTTATGTCAGTACCATGCTGTTTTGATTACTGTAGCTTTGTAGTGTAGTTTGAAATCAGAGCATGAAATGCCTCCAGCTTTGTTCTTCTTTCTCAAGATTGCTTTGGCTATTCAGGGCCTTTTGTGGTTCCATACAAATTTTAGGATTGTTTGTTATATCCTGGAAAATGCCATTGGAATTTTGATAAGCATTGCATTGAATCTGTAGATTACTTTAGGTAGTATGAACATTTTAACAATAGTAATTCTTCCAGCCATGAGCATGGAATACCTTTCCCTCAATAAACCCTCAAATTTTTTTAGTTTTATGCTTTTTTATGCTTTTTATGGGGATTAACCTCCCCTGGATTTGATCATATATCCTAACATGGTATAAGAAGAGTACCATGGGATATCAAAGTCAGATTAGAATCTTTTCTGCGACATTCAGTGAAGAAAAAGAGATATGTTTGCCGTACCAAATATGTATAATTTATTAGACCTTGGTATATTATTCCCCTTTCATAGGAAGTGAAAGTTGCAAGATGGTGGAGTTTAGGAGATGAATGTGTCTGAGAAGGACAGATGGTTCTTCCTCAGCTTTGGCAGCATTGAGCCGTGGAGAGGAGGCTTGCTGAAGGTCAATCCCAAGGCAAACTTGTTTTCCCATTTCTTGGGTCAAATTTGTATTTTGGTGGCCTTAGTGGAGAGATCAAGATCTTTCTAGTATTGAATGGAATCAGATAAGTCTATGAAGTCCAAATATTTGGTAACCCCTCAAAAAATGTCAATTAAAGTTCAAGAACTTGTTAGCGTCCAGGGGTGGTTGAAGTTGGATTGAGTTGGAAGTTGAACTTTCAAGTTGAAAATCAGCAACCTGGATTTTGGCAGGTGGGCTGCCAGCAAGTGGGCTCCCAGCAGGTGGGCTGGCAGCAGCAGGCTAGGCAGCAGTAGGATTGTCCACAGTAGGATGGGAGGCAGCAGGAGGTCTGGGCATGGTGCAGCTGGCAGCAGCATGGGGAATGCAGCTCACCACACAGCAGGGAGGCAGGCAGGTGCGCTCCACGAGGCAGTCAGGTCAGCACCACCTGGTGCAGCAGCTTACAGCTCCCCTGCCTCCCTCCTGGCCACAGCCAATGCTACCAGCAATGCCACAGCCAGTCTCACAGCCAATAGTTTGGCAGCAGCTGGTCTGGCTGCAGGTTGATTGGCAGCAGCTGGAGCCACAGGTCCCACCAGTGGAGCAGGAGGGAAATCCATAGAAGCTAGTGGAACAGTAGACCATGGTGTCAGGAGCTGGGCTAAGAGCTGGGCTGCTTGGAGAAGTTTCTGAGTTGGGTCTGCTTGTTCCACTCGGGCTTTTTATAGGCCTTGGTTAGTTCTTGTGTTTGTGACAGACAGCATTTTTATCTTATGACTCTTTAAACAGGCTTTTCAGGGCCCTCTGATTGTTCAAACACTGAGTTATTTTAAATATATCTCCAAACTGGGTTTTCCTTACTGCTCAGCTAATACTCACCAAATGTGTTTATCCTTGGTAGAAATATTGATGTTTCATTTTCAAACAATGCTGTAATTTCTCTTCAAGTCTCAGCCTTTGTTTTGCACTTGTGATCACATCACTTGTCACTCACAAAACAATGTGACTATGGGGTCATATTCATCAAAACTTCAGTCTCCAGAATAAAATTATTAACCATTGATTGTCCTTCATGTAAGGGTATTTCTCTATTTTTTTAGATTGTTAAGATTATAGTTTCGGGACTTCCCTGGCAGTCCAGTGGTTAAGACTTCACCTTCCAATGCAGGGGGTCCAGGTTCGATCCCTGGTCGGGGAGCTAAGATTCCACATGCCTCGCGGTTAAAAAAACCAAGACATAAAACAAAGCAATATCGTAACAAATTCAATAAAGACTTTAAAAAATGGTCCACATCAAGAAAATCTTAAAAAAAAAAGATTATAGTTTCTATAATCAGCCAGATAAAACTCTGATAAACTCCACAGTCACAGGAATTCATAGATCCTTTCAGAAATTAAATCTCTCCAATTTCTATAATCTCTCTTGAACTTCACACATTCAGACATGAGGAAACATTTATCACTGAGGAGGGTATATGGAATAAAACCTACTCCATTCCAATTTACTGTGGATATTTTGTTAGCACAAATTTAAAAGAAGGGCTAAAATTCATATCCAGTAGTTAGGGAAAAAAATCAGAAAAAGTTTTAAGTGTAATTGACATTTCTCTATGAAGGATAAAAATCACTTCTATGTGGATTATCTGGAAAGCTTTATTTCTCGAAGGTGGGATTCATTTTATGTAACTACAACTTGTTTCCTATGAAAGGATGATATTAGACCACAGAGCATGACAATTGAATTTATGAAGGAGAACCCATAAAGAAGCAGGAATTAGGAAATACTTTCTCTAGATCACAGTCTTATAAGGCAGGTTAGGCAATGCGTGATCAAATATCATTCAATAGGTGTAAGTGCAAAGAGATTACGATAAATTTCAGCAAAAAAAAAAATGGAAACAATTCCTGGTGATTTCTAAAAGAAAGAATGTGATTTTCCATTAAAAGTTTAGGGTTACATGGAAGAAAAAGAAAAAAGTGGTGGCCAAAAGAATACATTATTGCTACTTGTGGTAGGTTTATTCTTGCATTCCAATCATGAATAGAAGCACATAGTTAGCTTTTATGAGGTGGAGGTGTTGGTTTGTACAGTGATAGAATTACATTAAAGAGTGACTGCTGTCAGTGTCAATAAGAGATGTTCATGTCATATGGTAACCATGACTGCAGGTATGAACTTGAAAGATGGTTAGGGGAATCACTGAATGTTGGAGATCAAAAACTTGATAAATCATCTAGTCCAACCATTTAATTTTATAGGTGTAGAAACTGACATTCTTTTTATAAAGGGCACGTGGTTATTAAATACTATTATGCACACTAAAGGATTATGTAGAAGGCAAGACCCAATCTGCCTGCCTCATATCTTGCTCTAGTGCACAAATCAGCATAGTACAAATACGTCAGATTAATCAAGGAAGAGAGTTGAACATAGAACCATTCAGCCTCAAAGTTCTAAGTTGGAACATCGATATTGTAGTGTGGACCACTTTTAATTTCCTCTCAACATCAGTTGATGTTAGAATACTACTGAGTTTAGGATTGGCTGCCCTTTGGAGAGATTAGTGACTTGCTCCATTCACACAACGAGTATATAGCCAGAAGAGGTGGGTATAAAACGCCTATCCCTCATTCCTAGATCAGTTCATTTTATTTTATACCATGTTGCTTTCCAGGATCAACTAAAGTTAGTAAAACTCTTTGTCTTCTCTGTTTTTTTCCTAATATTTCATAATAGTTCAAGAATAGAAATATTAGTGGTAGGCAGAATACACTATAGAACTGTGGTTTTAAACACACAGTAAATAAGCATAAATATTTTAAAATTCTAAGTGTCTTCAGACCAGAAGAGTTTCCCATAGAGCTGCAATTCCTAATTATTTTATTCCTAGTTGTTTCTTGTTTCCTATATTCAGATTGGTTAATACTCCTTCTGGATGTCTATATCTGCCACCCTCTTTGTGTCTTCTTTATTCCATGGTCATCATCTTAGTTAGCTCTTATTGTGTATCACTTGGATCAGGGCAATGGCCTCTTAAATTGTTTCTGTATAGTCATTATATGTTTAGCCCTCGGGCTTTTGTTTTTATAAGCATCTACCATAGGAATCATCCCTATGCCCTACTCCTGTCATGCCATTCCCCTGCCCTAAGGCTTTCAACCGTTCTTCGTACTTATTGCATAAACGGCGTACTCCTTTGGCTAGTATTCAAAGCACACAAATTTTCCAGATTTATCTCCCATATATGTACTCTACATATATCCAGTGCTCCCAGTCAAACCATCTCTGAACAACCTCCCTCTATATACCTTTGTGAATACTGTTTCCATTATTGAAAATGCCACATTCCCTCAGATCTGCACACCTAAATCTATATAAAATGTTAGCTTCTTTTTCAATCTTTCTTGTTCTCCCCAATCAACAGTAAATTCTCCGTTGACACCATAGAGTGTGTTGTACTTTTTACATATTCTAATTTTTAGTTGAGTTGTTGTAAATTTGATTCACCTCCCTAGAAATTTCATGAACAGGGGAACATTTTTAACTCAATTTTAATTTCTATCGTATACCATACAGTCTGTGGCTTGCAGATGGTAGGCAATCGGTGGATTTTTGTTACGTTTATATTTAATGAAAAAAATTTAGAATAAATAAGTAAACCCAAGGCTGTGTTTGCTAGGCCAAAAAAGAGAAGTTTATTAGAAAACAAACACGCTGCAAGACTTAAGATCTAAGAAGGAAAGAAGGAAGTTGTTACTGTTACTTGAGAACAGTCCAAGCCTTAATAGATGAGTCTGGATCTCCATTCAACTCCTGCTTGATTTGGGGGTATTGATGGCTGAGAGGAGGTTTGTTAGGTAGAGAAAGGGGGGTAGAACTTTTTCAGAAGGTTGCTTGCTGGCTCTCCACAGTCGGTGCACTGCTGAGCAGCAGTCGGAAGTCCTGCAGGTGGTGTGGCAGGGGGCCGGCTGGCAGCAGGGGTGGCGGCAGCACGGGGACTGCACAGAGACGGGCTGGCAACAGGTGGTGGCCCAGCAGCAGGGGCGGCAGACCACGGCCTGGCAGGACGTGGGGCAGCAGGTGACGCGGCAGCAGCAGGCTGCACGGGGCACCGCAGACTGGGCGGCGGCAGGGCTCACGTATGGGGCGCGTGCAGCGGGGCACGCAGGTCAAGGGATGGCACACAGTGGTCTGGCAGGACACTGGGCGGCAGCAGCGGGGGTCGTGGCAGCAGCGGGGCTGGAAGCAGCCTCCGGCGCAGCCCGGGGAGGAGGAGATGGGGCCGCAGCACGAGCCGGTCATGGCGGTGTCTGGGGCTGAGTTGGCTTGAGCTGGTGAGAGGAGTTGAGTGTTCTCAGGTGTGAATGTCTTCCTCCCGCTCCGGGCCCTTTATATACCCTGGCCAGCTGCTGATGACCACTCTCGTTTATCTTTTGGCCAATTAAGTAGACATTCGTTTTGACTAATGATTGCATTGCTGGTGAAATACTCATGATCTCCTTAAAGAACATGTGTTACATCCCTAAATATGGATGTATTCATGCTGTTCATCATCAAAATCTAAGCACTCCTCTGGGCCATTTGAAGTGATAGCAGCTCTTGATGCTTATTTTGAGTAGATGGCACCTGACAAATCCAGGACAAAAGGGTCCTAAAGGGGCTGCATTTTTAAAGAAATTAAACATATAAGGGTTTCTAGAGCACTGACTAGATCCTATCCCTGACCCCCAAGAGATCCCCTGAAACATCTACATGTGAATCAGACAGGTGTCAGACACAATCTTTTGTGTGCATTCCTTGGGAAAACATTTATGTTTCACTTGATGTATAGTGAAATGTACATGCCTTGAATAGCGCTGCAACTCATATACTTGTATTGGAAAAGCAAAAGTTTATTTTCATGAACTAAGTGAGTATTAGAATAAAATATCCAAGTCTGCCATCCATTTTTTTTCTTTTTCTTTTTTCCAGCACATGTTGTGGCATCTCCGATCTGGCTGGTCACAGAATATTGATTTTCTCTGAGGAATGTCACTTTTTATACTAGCCTTTCTTGTGTATCTGATATGGAATCGTGTAATGAGAAGTTTTTTCTTACCATACCTTGACATGGGTGCTACAACGATGAAGTGATAAGACAGAGGTTTTTTTTCCATCACAGATGTAGAAAACAACTTTATGGTCCCAAAAGGGGAAAGGTGGGGAGGGATAAATTGGAACATTGGGATTGACATGTACACACTACTATATATTAAATAGATAACTAATAAGGACCTACTGTATAGCACAGGGAACTCTACTCAATACTCTGTAATGACCTGTATGGGAAAAGAATCTAAAAAAGAGTGCATATATGTATATGTATAACTGATTCACTTTGCTGTACAGCAGAAACTAACACAACGTTGAAAATGAACTGTACTCCAATAAAAATTAATTTCAAAAAAAGACAGGATTTTTCAGCAAACAGTGTACACGTATATGATACACTGTTCAAAGCAGTGGATTGGGGAGGTAACACAGCTGTTCTGTGACGGCATGGCTAGAAGTGTGATTGATGGACATGCTTCTTTGGGAATCATTGCCACAGGCAGTTGAGGAATTGCATGGGGAAAACGGTCTCATTACTTTTCAGCTTTATTCCTTCTATGATTCACCAGACAGGGTTTTGGATCCGTTTAGGATCATTTCCATCATTCAAAAGAATGTGCCTCAGGCCCCAGGAGCTAAGGCTCCCCAAATGGAATGTCAAACATGTCAAAAAGTGCCCAAGTCCATGGGCACTTGTGATTTTTTCAAAGCGGTAACCAGAGCCTAGATTTTAAAAACTTGTATATTCTGCTCTCTTTTCTCTTTCTTTTCCCCAGCTTTACTGAGATATAATTGACGTATAACATTGTGTCATTTTAGGTGCACATTGTGATGGTTTGATACACATGTATATTGCAAAATCTTTACCACAAAAAGGTTAGTTAACAGATCCTTCACCTTACATAACTATCATTTTGTTGTTGTTATGATGAGAACATTAAAGCTCTACTTTCATAGCATCTTTTGAGTAGACAGCATACAGTTGACCAGTGCACAACATGGGTTTGACTGCACAGGTCCACTTATAAGCAAATGTTTTTCAGTAGTAAATACTACAGCGCCACACGACCTGAGGTTGGTTTCATCATGGATAGGGAGGAAATGCAAGTACAGAGAAACCATAGATACAGAATCTCGGATATGGAGGGCAGAGGGTCGGTGCCCCTAACCCCAGAGTAGTTCAAAGGTCAACTATAGTATTGTTAACATAATCACCATGCTGTACATTAGCTCCTCAGAATTCATTCATCTCATAACTGAAAGTTTGTATCTTTTGACTAACATCTCCCCATTTCTCCTACCCCTCAGCCCCTGGCAACTACCTTTCTAGTCTATGTTTCTTTGAGTTTGATGGTTTTAATTCCACGTGTAAGTGAGATCATATGATATTTATCTTTCTCTGTTTGACTTATGTCACTCAGCATAATGCCTTCAAGGTCCATCCATGTGATCACAAAAGGCAGAATTTCCTTCTTTTTATGGATGAATTATATATAGAAAACATTGTGTTTATCCATTCATCTGTTGTAGGACGTTTAGCTTGTTTCAATGTCTTGGCAGTTGTGAATAATGCTCTCATGAGCATGGGAGTGCAGATATCTCTTTGAGGTAGTGATTTCATCTCTTTTGGATGTATTCCAAGAAGTGGGATTACCAGATCATAGGGTAGTTCTATTTTTAAATTTTTGAAGAACCTTCATACTGTTTTCCGTAGTAGCTGTACCAATTTACATTCCTACCAACAGTGCACCAGGGTTCCCTTTTCTCCACATCCTCACCAGCATTTGTTATCTCTTGTCTTCTTGATAATACCCATTCTAACAGGTGTGAGGTGATATCACATTGTGGTTTTGATTTGCGTCTCGCTGGTGATTAGTGATGTTGAACACCTTTTCATGTACTTGTTGACCATCTCTATGTCTTCTTTGAAAAAATGTTTACAAATCCTCTACCCGTTTGTTAAGTGAATTGGTTTTTGGTTTTGTCTTGTTTTGTTTTGTTTTGGTGTTACTTAGGAGTTCCTTAATTTTTTGGATATTAACTGCTTATCAGATATATAGTTTGCAAATATTTTCGCCCATTCGGTGGGTTGCCTTTTTATTTTGTTGATGATTTCTTTTGCTCTGTAGAAGCTTTTCAGTTGGACGTAGTTCCATTTGCTGGCTTTTGCATTTATTGCTAGCGCTTTGCTCTTTTTAAGCCACATTGTCTCATAATCAATTTTTCCTGTTGCTCGAGTGGGACATCTTCCTAATCATCCCATTTTGTGCAAGGAGATCCTCTTTGGAGGTTCACCTCAGTTAAGAAGACGAATTTCTCTACTCCAAACACTTCTGAGCCAAAATTGTTCCAAAATGATTTTTCTCTCTCTTTTATAAAGATCCACGAAGATGAAGAGCTCACTAGCCCTTCAGTAGGCAATTCTGGTGTTTATTCAGTCTAAGACACTCATCCTACCCCACGCCCAATTTCATATCCAGGCAGAGATAATATGTGTCATGTGTGAACAATTCATGCCACCAAACTCTGTGATTTGACACTGGTGGCAAGTCATATGCTATTTTCTGATGCCACTTATCCTAAAACCAGACAACACTCATTGAATACTTTACCACTTACTATGTGTCCTTGGGTCTTGGGGGATAATAAAGATATGTAATCAATGTTGTTGTGAAGATTAAGTGAGCTAATGAGTGTGAAGCACTAAGAACAGTGCCTGGCACTTAGTGTCTTATATTTGTTAAGTTGATAAATATATTTTAATAGGTCATGTTACACTGGTGCCTTATAAACTCCAAATTTTGAACTCAGAACAAAGATGATATCTCCCATATCTCCTTTCCACTTTACAGATGGGAAAAGTCACTTGCCTCATGTCAAAGAGTTAATAATTGATAGAGCTGGGTCCAATACCCAGC
The DNA here is from genome assembly GCF_002837175.3 of Physeter macrocephalus. Taxonomy (NCBI): domain Eukaryota; kingdom Metazoa; phylum Chordata; class Mammalia; order Artiodactyla; family Physeteridae; genus Physeter; species Physeter macrocephalus. Next base: position 116,328,062 of record NC_041227.1, read on the forward strand.
ACCAGATGGTCTGACTCCTGAGCCAGGACATTTTTATTTAGATTTTACCGAAAGCAGAAATAACTCTGGTGACTGAGTTTGGGGAAGGTGTGCAATTTGAGTTGTTTGTCTGCCAATGGCAATAATAATACCTTGTACATGCAGGTCACTTTTCTACCTAAAACAGCAGTTCCAAACTCCATTTCCCGCATACCAACGAAAAATAGCAGCTGGTTTTAATGACTCAAGAAAATGAAGGGAGACTCTCATTGCCTTAGGGCTCTGGTCTGCTGCTGAGCAGTTCATTCCGTCATGTTTCCTGACCCTATCATAGGACATTTAAAAGGAGGTTCACCTACAATATTTTTTCCTCCATGTCATGGAAATGGCAGTCTAGCTTGGTCTCATTTACCTGGTGTCGCAGGTTGTATTTTCCAAAAATGGCCACAGCAGTAGCTATAGTCCTGCTTACTCTCCAGAGACTTGCCAAGCAAATTCCTCTCTTTTCGAATCTGAGCTGGGGCTTGTGACTGCACTACTGTCCTGCTCTGAGGACAGCAGAAGGGATGATACATGACTTCCTGTTCAGGTCATTAGAAGGACATAACTTCTTCCTGGTTCTCTGGCTCTGCTCACTCTGAAGAAAGCCTGCCACCATGCCCAAATTAGTCCATGCAGAGAGACCACATGGAGAAAAATTCAGCTCACCCAGCTGACAGGCAGCGCGAACTTCCAGATGAGTGAAGAAGCGTTCAGATGATTCTAGATCCCCCAGCCTTTGAGTCTTCTAGGTCATGCACCAGACATCATGGAGTATCTTTGTCTGAATTCCCGATCCACAGAATCTATGAATACAATAAGTACTTGTTTTAAACCATTAACTTTTGGTGTAATTAGTTACACAACTTTAGCAACTGGAAAACCTATACCCCCCAAAAAGACTAAAAAACACTCTGCAAATACAGAAGGGACATTTTTGTTGCCTCCAAACTCTGGATCAATGAAGTTCCTGATTAGAGCCTCATAAGGAAATCATATACTTATAGTCCTAGGGATTTGAGTAACTGAGCAATGAGGTTGTAACCCGCTGATCCAACCAGTTAATGGGTTTTGTAAGGCAAAGATGGAGCTGAAGAGATTCAATATCAAAGTGCTAGCTGAAAGCAGAAGGATTTAATAAAGAGAAGAAAAGAAACCAGGCATTCCTAGAAGCCATGATGGGTATAATAGATATGAGTGTAGTCCTCCAAAGTGGGAGCCATATCTTCTGAAGAAGAACTGAACAATAAAGAGGATCTCCAGATATTTGCTGGGAAAAGACCTGAGATTGGCTCTGGGTGGAAAATAATATTTTGTGACGAGAGCCATCTTCTTGTGTTAGGTCCTAGAAGATCTCACAGGGCAGGGGGATCCTGTGAAGAGGCTGCCAGACTTGTTTCATGATTGAGAGGGATAAGCTGAGGGTTTATCATTTACTGAGCTACCACAAGTATTAAACTTGATATTTTCTCATCATTTGTAATTCATAATCTTGCCATAATAAAAGGTTTTATTATCCCCATTTTACAGATGAGGAGATAGAGGCTAAGGGAGATGAACTAATTTGCTCCAAGTTGCACCGTTAGCCAACACTTTACCACGCTTCAAACACTAGGTTGTTTGTACCACACTCGCTGGTGCCCTGTGCTCCCTGCTTCCACAAGGCTGGGGAGAGAACATGTGTCTATGAAGCCTTGAACATGAAAGCAAATTACTTGGTGCTTTCACAATTTTCATCTCACTTTTCTATCAGTAGTTGGGACTTTGCAGGGGAGAATGAAGACTAAGAGTTACATCTGGAAGTTAAAGTGGACCTTTATTTCAACAAGATTTATTGAGTACTTACTGTGTGTTAAGTACAATGCCAGGTGCTGGCACTATAGAAATGAACAAGATATTCAAGTTCCCCCACCCTTATTGTACTTAGTGGAATACAAACAGGAGATGAAATGTATACACCAGAAGTGAGGATGATGAGCTGAGGAAGAGTGGTTCAAGAGGATTCCATGTAGGCAGGATTGTATCTGGCTGACCCAAACTGGGAAAGAAAGAAAGAAGGAAAGGAAAAGAAAGAAAGAAAGAGAGAGAGAGAAGGAAAGAAAGAAAGAAAAAGAAAGAAAGAAAGAAAGAAAAAGAAAGAAAGAAGAGAAGAAGAAAGAAGGAAAGGAAGGAAGGAAGAAAGAGAGAAAGGGAGGAAGGGAGGAATTCCATAGTGATACCATGAATCAACTTAACATGTAAACACAGCAGGGGTGATATTAAAAGAAGAATTTGGGTACAGATGTTCCTCAACAATGTATATGCAAAAACAATGGACACTGACTGGTTGGAATATATCAAGTAATTTTCTCAAAAACCTGCAGTTAGTAGGTCAAGAACATGCATGATGCCAATACTCATCTGTCTGATTTCAGTCCCCATGGTCCAACCTCTCCTGTCTTCTTCTGCAATGGAAAATATATGGATGAACATAGGAGGAGTGATGCACAGATGACCTCTCACTCTGTGGGCATGCTCTATAGCCTTCCTGACCAGACACAGAGAACTGGTGATGCATTGAATATACAAATCACAAAATGGGCACATATGCAAGGAAAAGGGATGAAAGGACGTCCAAATCTCTGGGTATTGCACGGGGGAATCTCAGTATAACTAAAACAGAGTAGAAAGTTCCTAAGCATCCAGGTAAATCACTCTGAAATTGATTTTAACAATGAGGAGGACCTGCTAAGCAAAATTAATGATGATAAACTTGCTACAGACAGACTATTTTAACTTTGTGATAACCAGTCAAGAAAATCGCTTGCCTGACTGGCACTGTGTTCTAAAGAGCAAAAACATAATTGCCATGTTTAGAGGAAAAGGAATGTGATTTCCTGACAAGGGGCACAGAAATAAACGGCAGAGTTATTAAGGGTAGGAAAAAACTCAGAAATGCCATTCTGATTGTACAGTCAAGATGCTTCTGATGGAAAAACAGTTCAGGGGGCCTAGAGTAAGTGTAACCTGAAATATGGAGAAACTCTTTAAAAGAGCTTCCCAAGGATGGAACAGACCAACCCTGGGCGTATGAATTTTTGATTACTGGACATTCAAGCCCTGGAACTGACAACCACTTGGCAGAAAGTTTATCAGGATTCCTTTCATGCTTGAGATGCTTTGAGGTCCCTAAACACTCTCTGCCTTGACCCAGCCTTATTTGATTGGCTGGTTCCTGACATGTTATCATTCTCTGAAGTTCATAAGCATTCAGCCACATAATGCTGGGACTTCCCTGGTGACACAGTGGTTAAGAATCTGCCTGCCAATGCAGGGGACGCGGGTTCAAGCCCTGGTCCGGGAAGATCCCACATGCCGCGGAGCAACTAAGCCCGTGGGCCACTACTACTGAGCCCACATGCCGCGGAGCAACTAAGCCCGTGAGCCACTACTACTGAGCCTGCGCTCTAGAGCCCACGAGCCACAACTACTGAGCCCACGTGCCACAACTACTGAAGCCCGCGTGCCTACAGCCCGTGCTCCGCAACAAGAGAAGCCGCCGCAGTGAGAAGCCCGCACACCACAAAGAAGAGTAGCTCCCGCTCACCGCAACTAGAGAAAGCCCACACGCAGCGACAAAGACCCAAAGCAGCCAAAAATAAATAAATAAATAAATTTTAAAAACAAACAAACACATAACGCTTGAAAGAAAATATACACACTGTCACGATAATGGTCATTCCCTTGGAGGGTGGGAGAAAGGCTATTTCCCAAAAGGCAATCAGGGCAGAATTCACAGCTTTGATAAAGTTATCAGGGACTGGCCTTGAACCTGCAGACTCTGGGAGACCCGATTTTGCTTAATACTAAGCGTGAAGCCATCTCTTGGAGCAGACTCATGTTAGCCAAGCCCATAAAGCAAGGACACCTGTTTATGAACTTACAGGAGAATTAACTGCAACAGGAACTTCTCAACCACCACACGAGCAAGGAATCAGCGCAGGAAGTTAAAGGAACTAAATGTCAGATAGCATTTGACGCATTCATTTCGCAATAGGTCTCAGCGGTGGAACCCGAAAACTCAGTCCCACGACTAACTCTCCATCTCCCCTGAGCAGTGCTTGGCTGGGCACTGCCAACGTTTGCTTGACTTAACTCTGAGAGTCCGGTGTTCACCAACACTCAGTTAAGTTTCACATTTCTTATATCTTCAATCAGATCTGAACCAATTCCTCAGACTTTGAAGATATCCTTCTTTTTGACTTTACATAATTTGATTTTGCTCCTTTTTAGTGTAGATTCCGACTCTTGGGTGGTATCTCACTGTGGTCCCCACTGGTCATGCATCCACATTCACACACTGCATTGTGAGCACCCATGATGTAATTTACGTTTTGGCTCATTTCTACCATAATATCTGTTGGCTATTTATAAAATTTCTAATTGTATTTTGAGATGACTTAGGGTTTATTTACCTTTGCCTTCCCTTCCAAGATTTAAAAAAATAATAATAAAAAGAATCCTCAGTGACATAGAGTTATCATCAGAATATTGCATTGACTCTTATTTTTGTGTGTCTTTGTTCACCAGGTTATAATCCAACATCTCCAGCTTGTTATGAGTGACACAACATTGTATTCCTCCCTCCCTCCTGTGAATTACTCTAGTGATTACACTATAGTTAATTTACTCTTATGATTTGGATGGGATTTGAAAGGCTTTGTATCCCTAGGTTAGGCACTCTGGTGCAATGTAATGCTGTTAAGGAAAGAACAGGGGTTAATTTCAGAAAACCAGTCTCAGTTTCTGTTTCCTTTATTCAAAGTAGAGAACACTCAGCTCTTTCATAGCTGGAGACCTTCTCCTTGGAACCTCTAGTACATGGTTCAGGAAGTGTACCTCGGGATTTTTCTTGTGTATGTGCTCGAATTGAGAATGAATGTTACATCTCCAAGCCCACACTCTGGACTAGATTTGATTTAATTTAAGGAGAATGGGAGAACTCTTAGACATGACAACAAAAGAAGCTATTTCAAAGTCAAATTAGTCACCAAAGAAGGAGAAATCTTACCTGCTAGGAAGTAACTTACATAGCAAATACGGGATTAAGAATTGGAAGTAAAATTATAATAATTCTCACTTCAGTAAACAAATACAGATATTATTCTGGGAAAATAAAGGGTATTCTACAACAGGAGAAATTTAGAATATTAAGAATTGTTGGTTGTAATTGATCAGAGAGATGTTCACAACATTTCAGTTTCTTTATGTAGCCCCATCTTAGGTGGTGTGAACTAAAAATGCCACCCGCCATATCAGTAAACAAAGGATGTTGCAGCCATCAAGCCACTATGACCACCCCGGACCGTGAGCTCTGAGGAAACTCAGGATGGAGACAAACCAGCAACCCACTGCCAAGCCCTCAGCCACTGCGGCCACCTACCAATCGTGCACCCTGAGAAAACTCAGGATAAATAGGCATAGGACGCTGGCCCCAGATAGCTGAGGTGCATACCGAAGGAATGATTTCAGTGAGCCCAGACTCTTGCATCTTCCCACACATAGAAAAGCACTAATATTGAGCTGCATTAGCTCTTTCTATATTTAGGAGATTAATCCCTTGTCGGTTGCTTCATTTGCAAATATTTTCTCCCATTCTAAGGGTTGTCTTTTCGTTTTGTACAGTATATGATATCACTTATATGTGGAATCTTAAAAAAAAGGGTACAAATGAACTTATCTACAAAACAGAAATAGAGTTACAGACGTAGAAAACAAACTTATGGTTACCATGGGGTGAGGGATGGGGGAGGGATAAATTGAAAGATTGGGATTGACATATACACACTACTATCTATAAAATATTAATAGGTAACTAATAAGGACCTACTGTATAGCTCAGGGAACTCTACTCAGTACTCTGTAGTGACCTATACGGGAAAAGAATCTAAAAAAGAGTGGATATATATATATGGATAACTGATTCACTTTGCTGTACTACACCTGAAACTAACACAGCATTGTAAATCAACTATATTCCAATAAAAAATGTTAAAAGGGCTTCCCTGGTGGCGCAGTGGTTGAGAATCCGCCTGCTGATGCAAGGGACACGGGTTCATGCCCCGGTCCGGGAGGATCCCACATGCCGCGGAGCGGCTGGGCCCATGAGCCATGGCCACTGAGCCTGCGCATCTGGAGCCTGTGCTCCTCAACGGAAATTTAAAAAAGAAAGGGGCTTCCCTGGTGGCGCAGTGGTTGGGGGCCCGCCTGCCGATGCGGTGGGCGCGGGTTCGTGCCCCGGTCAGGGAGGATCCCACATGCCGTGGAGCCTGCGCGTCTGGAGCCTGTGCTCCGCGGCGGGAGAGGCCACGGCAGTGAGAGGCCCACGTAATGCAAAAAAATAAATAAATAAAAAATAAAAATAAAAAAGAAAGAAAAGCACTGAATTCCTTAATTTGAGATATCCTTTTAATTTTAACAGTAATCTTTTGATGTTCTGAATATCTGGTCTTTGTTGCAAAAACTCCTATATATCCTGGCTCTCCCCCTCACCTCTTCGGAGCAGTCTCTCAGGTAACTCTGAGTCCTAGGCTTAAGTCCTCAGTTTTGTCCGCTGAATAAAACATATTGCTCAACTTTTAGGTTGTGCATTTTTCTTCAGTTGACAGTGGTTAGAGATCCCTTGCAAATGACGACAAGATCTACTTTCCCAATGAGATTCCAGTTCAGTCTTTTAATCTAATCTATTTTTAAAAACCATATCCTCCAGGCTGACTGTTCAGGCCCTAGTAACTGCAATTGCTCAATATTTCTACATAACAATGTTTTCCCCAGTTGCTTCATTATTCTTATATCCTTTTTCCTACCTTTCATGATAACTTTGAATAATCTTTGTAGCTACAATAGGGCCTTCCTGTTTAATCTCCTAATAATCTCTATTCATTTTAAAAAGCTCTAACTGATATGAGCCCTGAGTCCTTTAAACATTTCCATTAAGAAAGCATTTTACAATGTTTACAAAGCACTTCCAATCTCTCACCATATCCTGTGACCAGAGGCCAGATGGATAATCTTATTTGGATTATGAAGGTCATCTGAGGGGGTGTCTGCAACATAGGACAAAATAACTGAGCCAGGTTTCATGTGTTGATGTCTCTGATCAGTTGCAGATTTTAATCAGAATTGTCCTTTCATTCTCATTTAGTAGTTCTCCATCCACCCACTCTATTAGATTCAGGCAATATTGGGGAGCCTTATGGTTAGAAGACTAATTCTTGGGTTTTTGGTTCTTTTTGTCATGAAGCTGAGCTCCCAATAATTCACTGAAGCTGAGCTCCCAATAATTCGTTCATGAGGATGGACTAAATTAAGTGGAATTTAAAAGGCTCAATTTATCAATCTGACACAGTTGCAAACATGGGCATGTTTCATAAAGGATATCATGGTTCAAACATAAGCCTTTTGCCTTTGATCCTCAAATCCCTTGAGCATTTAGTATTTGTGCCATCCATACACCCCTCTCCCTTTTCCTGGACCTCTGGTACCTTGGATCTCCAGTCTCTTGTCTGAGCTGCCCAAGGCTTCAATGCTCCTTGACTTCTGCCAGTTCTACCAGACTCATAAATCAAACCCACAATTCAGGTCACTCTCATCTTTTATCTTCAAGCTATCCCATCACCTAGAATTTATGGAAAGATCTAAAGAGTATATTTTTTAAATGTCTATTTACAAATGTTCATAGAAACAGGGCCCTGGCACGTCCTGCCCAGTCTCAAAACTGACACAACAAACTCTTCCCAACCTCTCCTAAAATCTCTCAATTAGAGGCCTTCATAGGAGGAGTAGAATCCTGTGTTATCTCTCCCCAGGACTTCTCATTTGAGGACCCTTGATTTAAGGCACCAACATGGACTATTATCAGACTCTTCCTCCATGCCCAAACCATAGATCAAGAAAGTCTAAATTGTATGGAGAGTGTAAACTTGATAAGGAAAGCATGCATACTTCACCTCTCCTTTATTATTGTTGTGTTTACAATGGTTGTAACTGTCCCTGGCCAGAAAGCCTTCAGACCCTCCTTCTAAACAAAAGCATTCCTTACCCAAGATAAGGGTATAATGAAAAACCAAGCTCTTTAGCCTCATTCAGATTCTTGCTTGATTAAGATTGGAAAGAGACAAATTTTAAATGATCTTCTACCTCTTAAGGTTGATTTCCAGCAAAGTTAACCCAGTTCTCCCTAAGCATTCCCTTTTAATTGCCCGACAGTAGCAAATATAGCAAAGCATAAATATACTTAATATAGAAAACAAGCAACTTAAGTAAGACCTCTCCCCCAAAAAAGGATTTTTCTCCACACAAATAGGTGATTTTAAGATGCAGTAAAATTTCATTTGAGATCCATTGGTAAAATTATGATTATAACTTAAGGAAAGAAGACTTCTCAATATTACTTATGTATGTAAAGGATAATATTTGAACATAAGGGTGTAGAAAGAAAATGGGAAAGAGGGGTTAATAGCTCCAAATGGGTGTTAACAGTATGGAGAAAATTTAGTTTCTCTAAATGAGTTCTAGTTTTAGACTAGACAAATTACTTAGACAAATTACTCCTCAAGTACTAAGATATCTTCCGTGTGAGAACACTGAACCCTTGTTGGTGATATTTGAAAATTTGAAAATTCATGGAGAATCTAAGACATGAAGAGAGTAGATGGATATCAGTATCAGAGGTAATTTTCATACCATCTGAGCTGACCAAAACAAGAAACAGACTCTCTTAGGAAGTAGTGAGTGTCCCAGAGTTTGCAATCTACATACCAGGATTTGAATTATATGAGCTGTTTTTCTTGCTGACTCTTAGTAACTTACAATGTCCATGAAGGCTTCAAACAATCTCTCTCTCAGCTATTGCTCAGTTCCCTGTTATACAGTAGGGAATTTATCATTATTGTTGTTGTTGTTTTGTAATAACATTTATAACATTTTCTGTGTTTCAAATTATTGTCTTCATTCTATTTAGTGCCTGAACAGCTACTTTCCCCTCTTTCTCTTTGCTCTAAACTGGTAAATATTAACTTCCTTTGCACAGATATGTCCTAAAAAAAAGGTGCACCTGGTGCATCCATGCCAGCTGGACCTCCTTGCATTGAGAGACATACTCTTCCTTCCCCCTGTTTCCTGATAGTTCAGTTCAGTGGCATCAACTCCTCTTCCAGTGGTTTGAGATACATGTAAAACAGGCTACTTACATTTATTCCTCGGGTGAAATAATACATTATCAGGGAAATAACAGGATTTGATTTAAGAAAACACATGTTAGTCTTCATTGCCCTTGTCAAAAAGTTGGGCTTTATGGCCACTAGTGATAGTTTGGGTTTAGCTAATGAGTGTCGTTAGAAATTGGATAGGCATAAGATTCCCCATCCCCGTCATCCACCCTGCTGATTGTCTTAATAATTGATTAATTTTTCCACCTTTAAAATGTCTTTCTTTTACTCTACTTTGTTGTGCTTATATTTGTTTTCTACCCTCTATGGTCATTTGAATGATCTTCTTTGCAACTAAGCCATTTCCCAATTTATCACCTAATAAATTCTACTCATCCTGCATGTCCTTTAGTGACCTAGATTGTGTGTACAGTGTGTCTTTCACAAGCCTTTAGATTTGGAGAATATTTTCTATTTTACAAATTTCTTCCACTCTATTCCTGCACACAAAGACAAGAGACCAAATTTGAAGACACTGGACAAGGATTATGGATCCCACTCTGAGCTGCCTTAGAGTATAAGTAAGGATCCCATCTAAAGAGCAACTTTCTGATTTTGTTTGTAACAGCTCTAGACTATATATCATAAAGTCACTATCATCAAATATTTCTCCAGCTCCAGCTAAGTTCAGGGCCCTGCCCAAAAGTTTCTGAGAAAGTAGATTATAAGAGGAAATTTACTTCCTGATGTCATTGGACTATTGTTATAAGATGAACCCAGTTATATGGGCAAACTGAAGAGATCAACAAAAATAACACCAAATGTCATACATCACACAGATGGGAAAATTCTACGTGTTTGTTTGGGACTCATCTTTTAGGCTCCTTACATGTATGTTTTGGGCCTTTTGTGTGTCTCAGACATTGCCTTCCATTCTATTTTCTTTATTCATAGCCACTGGGATGACTCCCTATGGATCTTTGATTTCAAAATTGACCTTTATGAAGCTGCCTCAATCATCATACAGATTCTTTTGCCCCCTCTCTTTATCAAAGTCCATTATGGCAATCTCACATCTGGGATTATGAAGATAAGATAAAAAATAAAGAGTTTTTGCTCTTCAAGAATGGAATTGCTCAGGACAAGTCTGACGTGTACCCTAGTTATTCAACAGATATCAAAAGAAACAGAAAAATGGCCGGCAACATTTCATTCTAAAAGACACTGGTAGAAAGAATGGCTTAAGTTGTCTTAATTCTTTAAAAAACGTTTTCCTGAGTGTGATTATTATCTTAATGCCTTTTAAAATACTTTCCAGTATATAAAGATACCAGAGAGAGTTATAAGGAGATGTGTATTAGGATTTGACTGAAAAAGGCCAAGAAGGGAATATGCTAGTTTGAACCATAAGAAATTTTCATTTTTGTAGATCAAAAATAATTGATAATGTGCAAATGAATATCTGAGGAATGACAGAAGTGGCCCTTACAGGAGGACAGATGCCACAACATTCGAATTCCAGCAAAATTCTTGGTGGGGGCTAACTTAAATTATAGTAATTTAATTAGACAGAAAGGTTCATGAACTGGGCATTAAATAGAAATGGTACCCACCCATGAGAAAAATGAAGGAAGCTCCAGATGCTCACAAAGGAAAAAAATAGAAAACACATGGAAAGATATGTTTTTTATTAAATGATTATAGGCACAGTAGGATGCCATCAAACAAGACAAAAGTCTGTTACTTTGTGTGGATAATCTGGTGTTTGTGCTTGAGATACAGAAATCAATGTTCCTTTTTATTTTTCTTCCATCTTTCAAATAAGGAAAGAAACCCAGCCATCTGTAAAGGGAAAGAGAAACCCAAGATTAGGGCGTAATAAACAGAAACCAGTAGTTTACCTCAGGGGAGCAGGATGTGCGGGGAGTTTGGGTGAACCAGGACTTTCCATTTTTTGTTCATACATTGTTTTCTACCTCAAGCATGTGTTTTTGTTTGTTTGTTTGTTCGTTTGTTTGTTTTTGCCACACAGCTTATGGGATCTCAGTCCCCCAACCAGGGATTGAACCCAGGCCACAGCAATGAAAGCCCAGAATCCTAACCAATAAACCACCAGGGAACTCCCGAGTTATTTTTACAATAAAAGAAAAACGAAGATTGTAAAATTTCCTTCCTAATTAAATGGGAAAACCTGCAACAGTGAGAGAGAGAGAAGAGAGAAAGAGAATGAGAGTTTAACTCTTTTGTATTTAAATAAGGAAATCAAACCTCATTTCAAAATAACACCAAGAAGCTTAAATGAAGGAAACTCCTCAGTGTGATACTGCAAAAAAAATGTTCACAGGATGCATTTGCAGCCACCCCTCACCCAACTCATGATCTATGAGCTGTCAACATTGTCAGCAGCTGGCAATGAAAATCCAGGCTTGTAAAAGTGGTCTGTTCCCCTTAGTTCAAGCTGAGACCCTGAAAGAGATGATAAGATCTGAGATCTCCCTGTGGAATGTAGCACAAAGAATGTGAAAGTTATGCTAGAAAGACTCTTATCTGGTGCCTGTCTTTTCAGACAATGGGAAATAATCGAATTGAAAAAATAACAAAACATTTACAAGGACAAATAGATTTTACAAATGCCTAGGTTCTCAAAATAAACTCACGCTGTTGTATACTATGCACATTATGTCCCAGAGCACTCAGAGACTGGAAGTAAACCACACATTGATTTTTTTTTTTTAAGTGGGAGAAGGAAGGATTTATTACTTGCAGCAAGTAAGGAGAACACAGAGGATCTTTCCCAAAACAGTCTTTACACGTTGATTTTGAGGAATCTTTGAGAAGAAGAGATGCTGAATGTGTTGAGACAAGCAAATGCCATTCCATTTTCAAGTTTCTGCAAATCATAGAATGGGTTGTTCAAAAGACCTTTTGTGGACCCCTAGAAAAAGAACATGGGACCACTTAGGCCAAGTCATGTCAAATAATTTAACTTTTTATTTTTGCCAGATTAGTTGATCACTGAAATTCAGTAAGAAATGAATCTAGATTTCAGCAGGACAATTAAAAAGGACTCTCATAATAGCTTATGAAGAGAATGTGGAAATATAGACCGAATTCAATGAAAATTGCCAAGACACGTCTCATTTCCAATGATAGCATCTCACTTCATCCAATAATAATAAACACTTGACCCCAAATTCAAGCTGAGACCCTGGATAAAAGATGGGCTAGAGGGGCAGTTGGACAGACTGCCCCTCTGTCTGTGGAGCAGATCCACCAGGTAGTCTTTTCTGCAGATACTCAAAGCACCTGGAGTTTGCTAAGGAGGAAGCACGATGGCTAACTTGGACTCAAATGAAAGAGCCATGTATCTCAAGTTGATGTTAAATCTGAGCTTGAAGAACTCCCTCTTGCATACGATGACAGTAAAGATATAGGTATGACTGGAGGAGGAATATGAACTTAGGAACAGGCGTGCAAAGACAGGAAAGGGGGTATCAACACAGGGACCAAGAAACCATTTGAGGAGTGATGGAAATGACCCCTGCAGGAAGACACATGCCACTATACTAAAAAGGGACTTAGCCATTCAGATCCCAGCAAATTTCCTGGTGGGGCTGAGATATCTAACTTAAAGAATAGTACTTAATTATATCATCAGGCAAACATGACCTTGGGGGAAATATGGGCTCTAACTCAGAAAAGGAGTATGACCATTTCACATCCCGAGCTGGTTAAAAAGCAGCTAGATCTTGAATTAGGCTCTGATGATGTACCTTTCAAAAGAATATTGAATAATTGGAAAGTGCTTTGAGGAGAGCAGCTATCCTGAGGGTAGAACCAGAATTCAAATCACATAACGAAGAACATCAGTTCTGAGTGGTGGGTTCAGTTCCAGACCACCACAATAAGGCAAATATTGCTATACAGCGAGCCACACAAATGTTTGGTTTCCCAGTGCACATAAAAGTTATGCTTACGCTATACCGTAGTCTATTAAGTGTACAATAGCATTATGTCTAAAAATGTAAATATCATAATTTTAAAATATATTATTACTAAAAAATGCTAACCATGATCTGAGCCTTCAGCAAGTCATAATCTTTTTGCTGGTGGAGGCTCTCGCCTTGATATTGATGGCTGCTGACTGATCAGAATGGTGGTTGCTTGATGCTTGGGGTGGCAGTAGCAATTTCTCAAAATAAAACAACAGGACTTCCCTGGTGGCACAGAGGTTAAGAATCTGCCTGTCAATGCAGGGGACACGGGTTCGAGCCCTGGTACGGGAAGATCCCACATGCCGCGGAGCAACTAAGCCCATGCACCACAACTACTGAAGCCCGCGCACCTGGAGCCTGTGCACTGCAACAAAGAGAAGCCACCGCAATGAGAGGCATGCGCACGGCAACGAAGAGTAGCCCCTAATGGCCGCAACTAGAGAAAGCCCGCACGCAGCAACAATGACCCAATGCATATACTCCAATAAAGATGTTAGAAAAGAAAAAAAAAAAGACCCAATGCAGCCAAAAATAAATTAATTAACTTATTTATTTATAATAAAATAAAACAACAATGATCTTTGCCATATCAATTGACTCTTTCTTTCCTGAACGATTTCTCTATAGCATGCAATGCTATTTACAGAATTTTACCCACCACAGCACTTCTTTCAAAACTGGAGTCAATCCTCTCAAAGCCTGCTGCTGCTTTATCAACTAAGTGTATGTAATAGTCTAAATCCTTTGTTGTCATTTCAACAATCTTCACAGCATCTTCATTAGGAAGAGTTTCCATTTCAAGAAACCACTTTCTTTGCTCATCAACTCCACATCTGTTAAAGTTTTATCATGACATTGCAGCAATTCAGTCCAATCTTCAGGCTCCACTTCTAATTTAGTTCTCTTGCTATTTCCACCACATCTTCAGTTACTTCCTCCAACGAAGTCTTGAACCCCTCAGTCATCCATGAACGTTGGAATCAACTTCTACCAAACTCCTGTTAATGCTGATATTTGGACCTCTTCCCATGAATCACAAATGTTCTTAACGGCATCCAGAAAGGGGAATCCTTTCCAGACAGTTTTCAGTTTACTTTGGCAAGATCCATCAGAGGAATCACTATCTATGTCAACTACAGCCTTGCAAAATGTATTTCTTTTTCTTTTTAACATCTTTATTGGAGTATAATTGCTTCACAATGGTGTTTTAGCTTCTGCTGTTTAACAAAGTGAATCAGCTATACATACACACATATCCCCATAGCTCCTCCCTCTTGTGTCTCCCTCGCACCCTCCCTATCCCACCCCTCCAGGTGGACACAAAGCACCGAGCTGATCTCCCTGCACCACGCGGCTGCTTCCCACTAGCTATCTATTTTACACAAAATGTAATTCTTAAATAATCAGACTTGAAAGTCAAAATGAATCCTTGATCCATGGGCTGCAGAATGGATGTTGTGTTAACTGGCATGAAAACAACATTAATCTTGTACATCTCTACCAGACCTCTTGGCTGACCAGGTGCATTGCCAATGAGCAGTAACATTTTGAAAGGAATCTTTTTTTCTGAGCAGTAAGTCTCAACAGTGGGCTTAAAATATTCAGTAAACCATGTTGTAATCAGATGTGCTGTCATCCAGGCTTTGTTGTTACATTTATAGATAACAGACAGAGTAGATTTAGCATAATTCTTAAGGGGCCTGGATTGTCAGAATGGTAAATGATCATTGACTTCAGTTTGAAGTCACCAGCTACACTAGCCCCTCAAAAGAGAGTCACCCTGTCCTCTAAAGCTTTTGAAGCCAAGCATTGATTTCTCTCTAGTCATGAAAGTCCTAGCTCGCATCTTCTTCCAATAGAAGACTGCTTCAACTACAGTGAAAATCTGTTGTTTAGTGTAGCCACCTTCGTTAATTATTTTAGCTAGATCTTCTGGATAAAGATCTTGCTGCAAGTCCTACATCAGCCCTTGCTGCTTCACCTTGTACTTTTATGTTATGGAAATGGCTTCTTTCCTTAAACCTTATGAACGAGGCTCTGAGAGCTTCACCTCTCTCAGCCTTCACAGAATTGAAGAGATTTAGGGCCTTGCTCTGGATGAGGCTTCGGCTTAAGGGAATATTGTGGCTGGTTTGATCTTCTATCCAGACCACTAAAACTTCCTCGTATCAGCAATGTCTGTTTCACTTTCTTATCATTCATGTGTTCACCGGAGTAGCATTTTTCATTTCCTTCAAGAACTTTTCATTTGCATTCACAACTTGGCTAACTTTTTGGTCCAAGAGGCCTAGCTTTTGGCCTCTCTCGGCTTTGGACTTGCCTTCCTCACTAAGCTTAATCATTTCTAGCTTTTGGTTTAAAGTGAGAAACTTAGAGACTCTGCATTTCCCTTGAACACTTACAGGTCATTTTAGGGTTATTAACTGGCATATCAGTATTGTCAGGTCTCAGGGAATAGGGAGGCCCAAGAAGAAGGAGAGAGATAGGGGAACAGTTGGTTGGTAGGGCAGTCAGACCACACACATCTTTTTTTTTTTAATTGAAGCTGATTTGCAATGTTGTATTAGTTACTGGTATACAGCAAAGTGATTCAGATATATATTTTTTTCTTTTCCATTATGGTTTATTACAGGATATTGAATAGAGCTCCCTGTGCTATACAGTAGGACTCTGGTGTTTATCTATTTTATAATTAGTAGCTTGTATCTGCTAATCCCAAAATCCTAATTTATCCCCCCCTGCTTTCCCCTTTGGTAACCATAAGTTTGTTTTCTATGTCTGTGAGTCTGTTTCTGTTTTGTTAATAAGTTCATTTGTATCATATTTTAGATTCCACATATAAGTGATATCACATGATATTTGTCTTTCTCTTTCTGACTTACTTCACTTGGTATGATAATCTTAGGTCCATCCATGTTGCTGCAAAAAGCATTGTTTCATTCTTTTTTATGGCTGAGTAGTATTCCATTGTGTGTGTGTGTGTGTGTGTGTGTGTGTGTGTGTGTGTGTGTGTATCTCACATCTTTATCCATTCATCAGAACACACACGTCTTAAATTCACCATCTTATCTGGGAGTGGTTCATGGTGCCCTAAAACAATTACAATAGTATCAAAAATCACTGATCGCAGATCACCACAACAAATATAATAATAATGAAAAAGTCTGAAACATTGCAAGAATTACAAAACGTGACACAGAGACACAAAGTGAACAAATGGTACCAACAGACTTGGTTGCCGCAGGGTTGCCACAAACCTTCAGTTTTTTAAAAAAATGCAATATCTGCGAAGCACAGTAAAGTGAAATGCAATAAAACAAGGCATGCCTATATTTTTCTCAAAACTTCCCTGTATTTTTAAAATTGCTCGCCTACCCAGGACATAAATATAAACAAAGATTTAGTTATAAGCATGTTCAGGCTTGGCAGAACGATGTTTATAATTGGAGGTTTGGATGTTTTATGAACAAGTTCTAGCAAACCTAAAAGCAACTAATAAATGCTTTGTTATTTAAACTGTTGCCAAGCATAGGAGGAGATACAAGGCTTCCAACACACCTTTTACACTTGACATGTTTAAAACATGCAGTTTGTGTGATAGCAAACGGCCAGTGAAAAACACTTGCCTGTACAACAGAGAAATCCGTAACTGGAAAGGTAAAAAGAATAAGATTGACTTAGATGGGTCCAAAAAAAAAATAGCAAAATAAAATCTGAAATTTCAAGGATGTCAAGAATTCGGGTATTAATAAGCAAATTATTTAAGGAGATGTGATTCCTTAAACTTAAACTGTAAGGAACATTATTGAAAATTCTGTTCAGGACTGAGGTAAGACGTGTTCCACTACCCAAAGTCTCCTCCTTCCTCCAGCTGAGGAATCTCCATGGAAGATGTGGGAGAGAGAATTTAAACAGGGAATCCATCAAAACGTCACTTCTAGAAGACATTCCATCCACGGTAATTCTTTTGCCATATCAAGGTCCCGCTCTCCCTTTTCTCTTCTTTTTAATTTTCTGTTTGGATTTCAGTTGCAAATACTTGAATCAGTTATATTCCTTATGTGGCGCATTATCACTTGGTCTTTGCAAGTTCCCTCTTATTTATTTTTTTCTTTAGGTGCTTACATATCAATTAATTTAATTCCTGTTCTCCTTATGCCCCATTCTCTTTCAATAAGCAGCTGTTTTATTCTGTTTAATGCATATTCCCCAGCAGACAGCCTTCAGACTTCATCTTCACCATCACCTCTCTTGGGTCTCCTCCTGCCAGCCCCCACTTCAGGCCCACACTACAGATTTGGACTGGCCAGCCTCCATAATCATGTGAGCTAATTCCTTTTAATGAATGCGGATAGATAGATAGATAGATAGATAGATAGATATAGTTAGATAGATATCCCCTATTGGGTCTATTTCTCTGGAGAACCAGCCTAATACAATACCCCATGGAAGGAATCACCTCCTGTTACCTACCCACTCTTTATTCTCCTAGTGGTGGACCACAGATTTCCTTTAAAATCTATGTCATGCCACAGTGAACATCATCATATGTGTCCCTTTATGGAGCTGTGTAAGAATTTTGGGGGGTTGATGCTGAAATCATTTTGCCGGCTCAGAGCCCCTTTATTAAAGGGGAGGCCAGATCCTCTTGAGGAAAGACTCTGTACCATGGCTACAAGTACACACTATAAATCTTCCTCTAAGCTTTTCCCCTAAGAAAACCAATCCAAAAAATGTTTGGATTCAATAATTACACACTAGAAATAACGAAACTCAGTCAAAAGTTCCCTGAGACTAATTGTTTTTAAAACTGTTTCTTAAAATGTCAAAAACATAGCAAATACCTGCTAAAATTTTCTAAAGAATTTTTAATTTTATTTATATTGGCCATTAGGTGAATTGATCATTAAAACCAATGTTAAGTGACTTAACCCTTAGTTATTCTCCACGGCCAAAACCTCATGTTTACTTTAATCTATGGCTTCCCTGAACCATTTCTGTCTTTGGCTTCCCAAGTCTTTTCTCTGTGGGAAGACTGAGGTCACCCAACTCAAAGAGCTCTTGGTGGTGTACAGGTTGGAAGCCAGGGAATTGTTTGTCCTTACTCCCTTCCAGCTTAGGCATCTATAATGCTAGACACCAACTACCCTTGCATACCAATGCAGACACAGTGATTTGGAGGGCCCAAGGTCACTGCGTTCAAGTGGAACCTAAAGGAAATCTGAATAGGGGTATATTGAAAGGAATGAAAGCACTATTAGTCTTATTCGTTATGCTTTACCAGTCACATTTTTATTAGCAATTGGCAGAAAAAGAGTCTCCTTAGAGACTTGGCAGTATCCAAAGAAAGAAAAACTGGAGAAAAGCCTTTGCTGAAGTGAAATGAAATGATAATATCAGGAAATGCAAGCTATAGCATGCACCATGCTTGCTGAAAGGTTATCCTCGGTTAAGAAGGATCTCGTACGATAAATTCCCTCATCAGCACCTGGAGGGAAAGTGGGACTGGACTTGGAGTAAAGTTAGCAAGCAGGCAGCATTTTTGCTTGGCTGGCGGCAGGCACCGTGGGATGGCTATGCACTTGTGGACAGCAGCAGACTTCAGAGGAGGTGTGAAGAGTGCTCCCTCAATGAAATGTTGCCTTACTTCTGCTGGACTCACAGCTGGGGTGGCAGGAAGTCATCAAGCAGGTGCTGGCTTTGCAGAGACTTGGGGCAGTTGGTGAGAAGCAATTGGAGCCACCACTGGATGATTTGCCAAACCCTGTCGCACAGCAAGCTGGTTGGCAGGAAGGGGATTTGCAGCCACTCTGACTGAAGGAAGAGGGTTCAGCACAATTTGGTTGGCCAGAAAGCATGGTGTCACAGGAAGCTAGTTTGTAAGGGTCCTTTACCGAACAAGGGGGCTGGCCGTTAGCCCCTGGCTGGCAGATGAAGGGTATGGAAGGAGCTGGTTTGTAGTGAAGTGTCTGGCAAGGGAAGGACACACAGCAAGTAGGATTGCAAGAACTGAGCCCACAGGTAGACAGCTGGCAGGGAGCTGATTGGCAACGCTTGCAAATGTAGCAGATCGGTTGGTAATGAGTTGACTTGCAGGGCCGATCTTCACCACTAATGGCTTGACATGAACCTGCTTGGCATCAAGTTGGCTGGCACAGACTAGCCGCACAGACAGTCGGAGGGCAGGGTGTTTCAGGACAGGAAGTTACCTCAGAGCAGGATGGCTGGCAGGACCTGGCGTCACAGCACGCTGATTGGCCGCAAGCTACCTGGCACGATCCAGATGTGTGGACAGGTTGCTGGCAGGAGCTCTGTTGGCAGGAGCTGGCTTCACAGCACTTTGCCTGACCGCCGACGGATTCCGAGCAGGAGGGGCTGGCAGGAGCTAACCAGACAAGGAGACTGACCAGTGCCACGTCCGTAGCAGGCCATGCAGGAGCAAATGGGTGGGCAAACAAAACCCACACAAGAAGTTACTGGAAGGCAGGTAGGTTGGCAAGAAGCAGGCTCACAGCCACTTGGGGCACTGCAGCATGACTGCCGGTTCTCTTGGCATGTAACCCGTTGCCACGTTCTGCTCTGACGGGAACTAGGCAAACAGATACCATTGCTGAAGCTGCCACCATTTGAGCGTATGGAGATGGTGGGCACAGCTGGAATGGCACTGGCATTTCCAGGACAACAGCTGTCCACCATGGTGCTGGTGCTAACCTTGCTAGGAAGCTGCAACTTCAGTATACCTGAGTTTGAAAGGCATCTAATACATAGGGGCTTTTATAGTCCTTCACTAGGGGTGTTGGCGTGACAGAGTATCTTTCCTTGTTATTGTTTCCACCCAATTGCCTACAAACATCTGAGTAGCAGGCTTCAGGAGCGTGGGAGATATTGTACCCAGTTTAAGAACCCGTCTGCTGAGCTGGGAGTTTTCGTGGCTGAGTTTGGGTACCTTGCCACTGCGCTTGCTCTGAGCTAAGCTGTCTCTTTTATAGCTTGTTCTCCAGCCTCCCTGAAGCAGAGCTCTCCCCAGACCAACCTCTCATCAAGAGGCCACAACCCAAGCCAAGCAACCCGCTCTTCTGCCAGGAGTGCAGTTCCACACCATTTAGACGATCAGGAAATGAAGCTCTGACCCAGTTGAGGCAGGATGATATCAGAGATGGCAAACAGAAAATCGGGTAGTGCAACCCAAGGGACACTTCAGTGTCTCCACCTCTTTCTAGAATCTTCCTGTTTGGCTTTCCTGAAACCCAGCTTTACTAATACCACTAATAATAAAAACAGTAGTAATGGCTTCCATTTATAGTGTTGACTGAAAAAAAATGCACAACCTAAAAGTAGAGAGTTATGTTTTATTCGGCAGACATTCTGAGGACTTCAAACCCAGGACACAGCATTTCGGATAATGCTGAGTACTGTTCTGAAGAGCCAAGAGGGGATCCAGGATACACAGGAGTTTTTGCAACAAAAGACCAAGTAATCAGAACATCAAAAGATTACTGTTAATCAAAGAAAACCAGACATCTCAAGTTAATGAAATTAGCGCTTTTCTATGTATGGGAAGATGCAAAGTCTGGGCTCATTGAAATCATTCCTTTGATATGCCCCTCAGTTATCTGGGCCCAGTATCCTGTGTTTTTCTCATCCTGAGTCTCCCCAATATGCTCCATTGGGGGTGACTGCAGCAATCTGTTTCCATTCTGAGTTTCCTCCAGGCTCACCATCAGGGCAGCTGTAATGTGGTGGTCTGATAACTGCAACATCCTTTGTTTACCGATATGGCAGGCAATATTTTTCATTCATAATAGCATACTTACTATGTACCAAGTCCTTGACTACATTTTTCATTGAATCTTTGCAATGATCCTTGTTAGCAGACGTAACTGTCACCATTATGTTAGAGGTAGCAAGACTAACTCAGAGAGATTAAATCATGTTCCCAGAATTATGCGAGTAATATGGGGTGAAACAAGATTTGAGCCTACTTTGGGCTGACCCCAAAACCACTGATCTTCATCACCTGTTAGACTTCCCGACTTTGGAGGTGGGGAGGAAGACTCTAATACAGTGATTGAAGGCTGACCAGCATCACTGGTCAGGTGCTCCCAGCACTGTGCAGGTGGTCCAGGCCCCATGATGGGGATCATCTGCCCACTCCAGTGACTGTAATCATCAGCTAGATCAAACCGGTCTCAATACACCCAAAGACAATCTTTTAATTTGGAAATTTAAATCTGCAAAATGTTTCATCAAGAAAGATTAAACTCATACTATGGAGTCAACAGTTGTGAATTCTATAACTGTATAAAACACAACAACTAGAAGTGATATAAGGACATCTCTGCAAAATGGTTTTTGTGTTCAATCAACCTCATCCAAGAGAAATTCATGAGGGACTTTGCTGATTTTCCCCCTCTTCCTTTGGGCTGGTCCTAGCTCTGCATCATCAGCCAACTTTAGCATCCCACACTGGCCCACGTCCTGGCCTGGTTCACACTGGAGATAACATGATGGAACGGAGAGATCATGGGCTTGGAATGCAGACAGGGCTCACCTTGATTTCTGGCTCTGCTGCAAACTCAGTCTACTGGACATGTTAGCTCATTACCCAACTGTTCAAAGTTCTGAGAGTCAATCAACTGCATAGCTATTTCTCACGGTATTTTTATTATTATGGTCTGCCTCACAATTATTGAAAATGCTGGAAATTCTGGAAGCTACTTTTCAAAGTATCCGTTACAAAATGCTTTCTCTTTGCCCTTGTTTTAAAAGGAAGAGAAATTTTTCTGATCACAATGCCTGAAAAATCCTCACCTTTGTCATAAAAATGCCTTTCCTTGACCATTGCTTTTCATGTCACAGCATCAATCACTTCTTTTGCCCTCCATCTCATCACTGTTCATTTTAGCATCTTGCAGACTGCAGGGATCCCTGCACTATGTTTTATTCCCTAAAGTCTACATCCCTAAACTCTCATCTCCCAAGAGGAAATACATTTGGTCTTACCAAAAAGGTCAATCAAAATGTGAACATGAGCATATTTGAGAAAGCATGTAAATTTCAGTCTGAAAAAGATGTCAATATCCTATACCCATACTTACCACTTTTATTGTTTCAAAGCAATCCATGTTTACAACCATTTTTCTCTGATTCTGCTCTTGCCTCCCTTCCTCTTTTTTTTTTTTTTTTTAATGGTACGCGGGCCTCTCACTGTTGTGGCCTCTCCCGTTGCGGAGCACAG
>NC_041227.1:116350662-116356147 GCF_002837175.3 Physeter macrocephalus
GCTCCGGACGCGCAGGCCCAGCGGCCATGGCTCACGGGCCCAGCCGCTCCGCGGCACGAACCCGCGTCCCCTGCATCGGCAGGCGGACGCGCAACCACTGCGCCACGAGGGAAGCCCGCCTCCCTTCCTCTCCCTTCCTCTCCCTTCCTCTTAAAGAAGCATCTCAAAAGGTTGGTAAAAGGGTGTAAACTTTCAGCTCTAAGATGAATAAAGTCTGAGGATCTAATGGACAGCATGGTGACTATAGTTGATAACACCGTATTGTGTAATAGAAATTTGCTAAAAGAACTTAAGTGTTCTCACCAAAAAGAAAAAGAAAAAGATAAATATGTGAGGTGATGAATGTGTTAATTCACTAGATGGGAGGAATCATTTCATAATAAATATGTATATAAAATCATCACAATGTACACTTTAAATATCTCACTATTTTATTTGTCAATTATTCCTGAATAAAGCTGGAAAAAAAAACCCCCTCTCAACAGAAAGCACTTTGGTTTTGCTATGGTTCAAGGCACTAAAGATATCTAGTGTATCACCAAGAGCTTTTGTTATCGCATCAAGAACTATGTTGATCCATAAAAACACAAGCTTGGAGAGAACTGGGTTTTAGTCATTTGTATGTTACTTACTAGCTGTGACTATCCTGAATTTTGTGTTGTCATTCCCTTGTGAATAGGTGATAGATGATAGATATAGATAGATAGATAGATAGACAGATAGAGACATATAAATATAGATAGAGATATATATTTTATAATGTATATATTTGTATATATGTATATTATACACGTATGTATACCCATACTTATGTGTATATGTGTATATGTGTTGTTTTGAACTTTAAATATATATATGGTCTCTGGGGCTTGTTTATATCAATCAACATTACAGGGATGAGGTTCACTCATTTTGGTGCATGTAACCATTGTCCAGGTGTTTTCACTACAGCATAATATTCTATTGTGTGAATGAATATAACACCATTTTCTTGTCTGTGTTGATAGGCATTTGGATTGTTTGTCCTTCATATTCTTCATCTATAAAATAGGGGAAAAGGAATCTTACCTCACAGAATTTCTGTGATTTACCTGAAACCTGAGTCTGTGCTGGGCACAGAGATTTAAAAACCTAGCCAACTTGTCTCTTAACTCTGAAAGGAGATAGAGATAGATCCCAGTGGCCTAATAGACAGTAACTCCAACACCAATGTGCAGGATAAGTTTCACTTTTGACTTTCTCCCTCTGCCCTTGTCTAACCCAATGGCTCTCAAACCAGGGTAATTTTTGCCCCCCTCCTTGGGGGGCAATTTTTGCCAATGCCTGGAGCCATTTTTGATCATCACACTCAGGGGATGCTACTAGCATCTAGTTGGTGAAGCTAGGGATACTGCTTAATAGCCTACAATACAAAGAACAGTCCCCACAACAAAGAATTCTCCAGCCCAAAATGTCAAGGGTACCAAAGTTAAGAAGACCTGAGCTACCCCCTCTTGTGTTTAGGAGAGCCCAAATTGCACCTTGAGGACAAGGGGTAGCCCTTCAATCTGTGCACTAAGTGCAAGAGGTGACTGTTTTGAAGAGACTCTGTCCTTGGCAATTGTAAGAGGATATGTATGGAGTTTACACAAAGAGTATGTCCTATAGGGACTCAGAGAACATATCAAGGTTCTTGCACAAGAAACCCAGGTTACTTTCCTTATTGTAAGTATGACCTCCCTACTTGTTTTCATTTCACTGTGGACCCCAAAGCCATGTCTACCCCCTCAGTCTCCCTATACCAAATCCATGCTCCACCATTCAGCTCTCCACACCAAGGCCAGAGGGACGTTTCAAAACCCAGTAGTTTTCATGTCACTGCCCTGCATATGGTTCCTCAATGCCTTCACATCAGCCCTGCACCAAACCCAGATGCCTCTGTCCAGCACACAAGGCCTGACGAGGGCAGGTCACTGTCTACTGCTCTGACCTCCGAGCTTACTACACCTCTGCCCAAGCTATGCCTAATGAGCAGTGTGTTCACAAGCCCCATTCATCTGTATATGTTTCCTCTGCCTGGGAAGCTCTTCCTTCCTGGTTTTTAACTGGTTAATTCCTACTTGTGCTGAAAGACTCAGCTTTAGTAGCACATCCCCCAAGAATTCTTCCCTGTTTCTCCCTAGGCCCTGCTGAGTTCAAAGTGCCCTATGTTTGCCTCTACCCCAGGACTTAGCCAGTGGAATGTAGTAATTGCCTCTCTGCCTGTCTCCCCATCAGAGAGTAAGCGTCCCGAGAGTGAGGCTGACACTTCTGTCTTTTCATTCCTAGAACCCATCACAGTCTCTTGCACCTAACAGCTATGTAATAAAGCTTCTTGGATGGATGAATGGATGAATGAAGCTGCTCTCAAAGATGAAGAAAGTCAGCTGATGAGAATATGACATGAACCAGATAGCAATGAGAATAGTGTGTCACTTCAACTTAGCCATGCTTATTGGACACTTAAATATCTATATGGCATGGAAGAGGTCCCCAAGGAAGAGGAGCACACACATCAAGGGAGCACTTGCATGAGGACAGAAACATATTTATGCCAGGACAGAGACTTGAGATGATGTGGCAAAGCAGCCTTTTTCAGCTCGATGGCAGCAGCAGACAAGAACCCAGAATGTCCCCCTCTGGTGCTCAGGAGGCCTTCATTTGGACCATTAGGACTGACATTTCTGATGAGTTCTTTGAAGCATAAGCAGGTGGCAGGTGATGGGGCAGAAAGAAAGATGCTAAGTGAGAATGAGCTTTGGGGAGGGCAGTCAAATTTTCTCTCTAGCTGGAGGCATGCATTGCAGGAATCGGTGGGCTGGGGCCAGTTCAGCAGTCAGCAGGCTGGCTGTCTGTGGCCTCCTGGGTGGTGGGGCTAGTGGGCTTGGCCTCAGTGGGGTAGCAGGGACTGGCCTCTGAGACCTCCACCTTGCAGAGCGTTGAGTCAGCATAATCCGGTTGGCTGGAAGTGGACTTCTTGCAATCCCTTTTGCAGACGTCAGCACAAGACACGCAGGAGCAGACTGGGCGGCAAGAGACAGAAGTGACACATGCTGGACGGCACAGGATGGAGTAATATGGGCGAGAGCAGGCCGGGTGGTAGGAGATAGATGTCACATATGGCTGCCTGTAGGTGATGGGTCCAGAGCAGTCTGGGCGGCAAATTGGGCGGTAGGAAACTGAAGTCGTGCAAGGTTGTTTGCAGGAGCTGGATATGTAGAAAGTTCGAGAGCAAGTTGGCTGGCAGATGGCAGGTGCAGAAGACCCCAGGGGGCAGCAGAGAGGTCGGCAGGATGTAGGTGGACAGGAAATGGGCTCACAGGAGATGGACCGACAGCACTTGACTACATAGCAGGTAGGTTGACATGGCCTGGACACACAGACACTTGGGGAGCAAGGGCTGGGCTCAGAGCAAACAGATTGGCAGATGCTGGAGATGCAGCAAGAGGGCTCTTGGCAAGTGCTGGAGACAACGTGGCTTGCAAGGGCTTGGAACACAGCGGACGGGGCAGATGCAGCCGGGCTCACAAACCAGAGAAACACACGTGGCTGGCTGGCAGATGCTGGGCTCCGACCAAGATGGCTCACAAGGACTGGAGTCGCAGCAGACAGACTGGCAGCTGTTGGCCACAGAGCAGACAGAAGGACAGCAGCCAGGTGTGGGGCACACCAGCTGACAGCAAGCGGGCACACAGATCACTGGCTTGCAGGAACTAGGCACAATGCAGATAGCTGCACAGCAGCTGGGCTCACAGACCACTGACTGGAAGCGGCTGGGGTTGCAGAGGATGGGCTGGCAGGAAGTGGGTGCACAGAGGACTGCTTGGCAGGAAGGGACCTCACAGCACACAGGCTGGGCACAGCTGCTCACAGGACAGGAGGGCCGACAGCATTATGAGCCACAGCTGGATGACCTTTAGCTATCTTAAGTCACCAGTTGCCATGTCTGGCTCCGGCAGGAACTGGGCAAGCTAACTGGCTTTCTGCAGCTCACCTCCGTGGAGCAGAGGGAGATGGCTTGCATGGAGGGCGCATTTCCTAGAACAGCAGTTTCCAGACATGGTGGAGGTGTCTCTGCTCCCTTGTGAGAGCTGAGAGGTTGCTGCCTGATGGGGATGTCTCTCCAGGGCCCTCACTTTTATACCCCCATCCCTGGCACGTGACTTTGTCTTGGAGGTTATAGAGCCAGTTTTTGGGAGGCTAATTCCAGCCAGATCTAAAATGACCGAAATAGGGCTTCCCTGGTGGCGCAGTGGTTGCGCGTCCGCCTGCCAATGCAGGGGAACCGGGTTCGCACCCCGGTCTGGGAGGATCCCACATGCCGCGGAGCGGCTGGGCCCGTGAGCCATGGCCGCTGAGCCTGCGCGTCCAGAGCCTGTGCTCCGCAACAGGAGAGGCCGCAGCAGAGGGAGGCCCGCATACCACAAAAAAAAAAAGAATAAATAAATAAATAAATAAATAAATAATAAAATAAAATAAAATGACTGAAATAATAGAGTCTGAAACTCAACAAGGGAAGAGTCAAATCTCGAATTCTCTCCAAAAGCAAGATACTACTAATCCTGCTGGGTTTTTTAATGATACAGAAAAGAAAAGAAAGAAAGGAAATACTAAAATAAAATAAAATGACCGAAATAATAGAGTCTGAAACTCAACAAGGGAAGAGTCAAATCTCGAATTCTCTCCAAAAGCAAGATACTACTAATCCTGCTGGGTTTTTTAATGATACAGAAAAGAAAAGAAAGAAAGGAAATACAGTGAGCTTCCACTATACACTTGCTAGAATGGCTAAAAATAGAAAGACTGACAATATCAAGTGTTAGCAAGGACATGGAGCAACTGGAACTCCCAGACATTGCTGGTGGGAATAAAAAATGGTATAGCCAATTTGCAAAAACAGTTTGATAGCTTCTTATAAAGTTAAACATTCACTCAGTATTTACCCAGCAGTCCAATTCCTTGGTATTTATCCAAAATAAGTAAAAACGTAGGTTCACACCAAAGTGTGTACCTGAATGTTCATTGCAGCTTTATTCATTATAGCAAAACAAAAAACAAAAAACAAAAACCCAAAACTGGAGATAACCCAAATCAGTAGATGACTATTTTTTAATGTAGTTTATTCATGCAATGCAATACTATTCAGTAAAAAGTAATGAACTACTGAGAGTGCAACAACACAGATGAATACTAAAAAATGTTATTCTAAGTGAAAAAGAATTCACACTGTGTCATTCCATTTATATGAAATTCTAGAAATGCAAAGTTTAGGGGGAATTCCCCGGTTGCCTAGTGGTTAGGATTCTGGGCTTTCACTACCCTGGCCCAGGTTCAATCTCTGGTCGGGGAACTGAGATCCCCACAAGCCACGGAGCGCAGGAAAGAAAGAAAGAAAGAAAGAAAGAAAGAAAGAGAGAAAGAGAGAGAGAGAGAGAGAGAGAGAGAGAGAGAGAGAGGGAGGGAGGGA
>NC_041227.1:116357316-116365596 GCF_002837175.3 Physeter macrocephalus
AAGGAAGGAAGGAAGGAAGGAAGGAAGGAAGGAAGGAAAAGAAAGAAAGAAAGAAAGAAAAAAAGAAAGAAAGGAAAGAAAGAAAGAAAAAAAATGCAAAGTTTATAGTGATATAAAGCAGATAGATGATTGCCTAAGGCTGGGGTGGATAGTGGGCAGGATTTCCTTCAAATGGACACTGTGGAATTTGGGGGATGATGGAAAGTTCTGTATCTTGAATGCAGAGGAGGTTACTTAAGTATATACAATTGTCAAATCTCATTGAACAGTACACTAAAAATGGGAGTACTTTATTAAATGTAAGTTATAGCTCAATAAATTTGGCTTATAAAAAATGAAAGAGGGCTTCCCTGGTGGTGCAGTGGTTGAGAGTCCGCCTGCCGATGCAGGGGGCACGGGTTCGTGCCCCGGTCCGGGAGGATCCCACGTGCCGTGGAGCGGCTGGGCCCGTGAGCCATGGCCGCTGAGCCTATGCGTCCGGAGCCTGTGCTCCGCAACGGGAGAGGCCACAGCAGTGAGAGGCCCGTGTACCACAAAAAAAAAAAACAAAAAAAGAAAAGTCAAGCAAACTTTTTAATTCAAGGAAAAACAAAGCATTTTTATAAAAAGGAAATGTAAGTGAGAGGCCCGTGTACCACAAAAAAAAAAAAAAAAAAAAAAGAAAGAAAAATTTTAAAAGCAAAAAAGTAAAAACGGCATAATCCCAGTTTTATTTATAAACATGCTTAGAAGGAGTCTGGAAAGATACATGTCAGTAATAAACTCTAAATGGTGATAATTCGGGTGGCTATTATTTCTTCTTTATATTTTTCTGCATTTTTTTCATATTTTTAGGGATCATTGCTATGCTTATAATCAGGGAAAAAATGTGTTGTTTGTTTGTTGAATGAAACATTGCTTTGTGGGAATGAAAATAAAGTTCTCCCAGGGCAAGAGCAGAATTAGTTTTAGTTCACAGGTAGCTTAAGATCATGTTCAGCAAAAAGTTGAATTAACTATCCTTTGAATGTTAACCTTCCAACTGACTCTCACACACCTGGGTCAGGTCCTACCTAGCAGATAGATGTACACTCACCCCCCTCATCCCTGGGACTCAAGCAGAAGAAGTACAACTGGTTTCAGGGCAAGAAAAACTAACCCAGAAAAGGGAGACTTTGCCCAAGCATGAGGCTGGAGGAAGGAACTGGACTTCCCAGAACATCCTTTGAACCTCTGCGTTCACAAGGTTTTGCCACAGGAACCCCTTCCATTCAGGACCAAGCTTGTTTTACCAAAGCCTCCTCCTCTGACTTTGCCAGAAAATTCTGACCAAACCTGAAGCCTTCCTGCAGAACTGTAATGCAGAAGGAAGACGTGCCTTCACTCAAAATTAAATTTGGCCAGCATTAGCATTTACCTGGAAGCTTTTAAAACTTCAGGTCCCAGGGCCCCCACTCTAGAGCGAAAGGATCAGATCTCTGGCAGGGAAGCCCAGAGATCTGTATTTTTAGATCCTCTCCAGGTGACTCTCACGCAGTACCTAGAAGCTTTAGTCTACATCTGGGGTCTTGTTAAAAACACAGATTGCCAGGCCACACTCCTGTGGATTCTGATTCTGCTTGTCTCAAAAAGAGTGCCAGAATCTCCATTTTTAACTAGCCCCCAGGTGATTCTGACGCAGGTGGTCCAGAAGCCACATTTCAAAAACCCTATTGTGGAAGCCAGAGTAAATTATCCTGGCCCAGTGCCGAAGAGAGAGCCAAGGAAGAGGCGGGGGAACTAATTTGCTTACGCCAGCACATTTGAATTTATTAAGAAATTAATGAAGAGGAATTTTTGCATCTCAAAAGCAGCAGAAAAGCCAAGGAGGAGACATCAGTCCCAAGGCCACCTTGAATAAGATGACCTTTTAATTTCACGGAAAAAAAAGTCATGGGGATTCACCCTTTGAGCTTCGGGTACCATTTTGGGTGGGACCCAGTTTTCATTTCTCAACAGCATGTGGCTCTTGTTCTCAGTGCCTTGAAAAGCCAGACCAGGCTTCGGAGAACAAGGCTTCTGCTACAAATAACACGACAGGCAGGACACCGTCTCGGTGGCGGGGAAGGTCCTGGAGACAAGGGGTGTCCACTTGGAGCAGATGGGAGCTCTCCCTTGTTCTGCCTCAGTGGAGGGGGGAAAGGTCTTCATCTGGTCTCACAGACAGGCCTGGGTTGGCAGCACACAGGGCCGCAGCACCCAGAGGGGCCACGGCAGCTGGAGCCACAGCAGCTGCTGCAGCAACCTCCGCAGCCCCCGTAGCCAGATCCGCAGGAGGAGGACCCGCAGCTTCCGCAGCCAGAGCCACAGCCACAGCAGGAGGGCAGACAGCAGCACACGTCACAGCAGTCTTGCTCTTGAGGACAGCAGGTGAAGCGATCTCCTGGGCGGCACCCCACGGTCCCTGCCAGTCAGGTCAGGAACGGTGTTCCCCAAATCTGAAGGTCACCTGTCCCGACAGCAGCTTTTATATCCCCTCACTGGAGGGCGTTGGCACAGGCGATAGGATGTTGTCTTTGTTATTATTTATGCCAGGTTCCATAAGAACGTCTCATTAGCTGCCTGTTTATTTTCCAGCCCTGAGTACCACAACTCATAAAATAGCCTCACTGGTCCCAACCGCTCTTTGTCCAGAAGGTAAAAATACATTTTGGAAAAGACCTGTCATCATGCCCAAACAGGGGCCAGCTGTCATTAGCCCAGGTTGAAGAGAGGAGAGGAGGACGGCCCCAGACTCTGGCTCAGGAATGGGTGCTACCCTTCCACATCTTCCCCAGTGGCAAGGTGGCAGTGGACCCTTTTGCCATGGATGCTCGTCCTGGAAAACCAGAACTAAAAGCTGGATGCCCTGAGCCTTTTGCTGCAGGTAGAGGCTGCCTTAGAAGGTCTGGTCGTGTGGCTCCTCCCAGGTAGAAATGGCATCCTCGTCCCAGTCCATGTGAGCAAAGCAAATATTTGTGTCTGTGTGTGGTATGTGTACAGTGCCACATGCTTGTTCGGGCTTGGTGAGCGAGCATCAGTCACCAGTAATGACTGCCCTGTGAAACGCAGACACTCATCATAAAATTGCAAGAGGCTGGGAGCCACGTTCCCTCTGAGCTGCATGGAAACGGACCACTCACACTTCTCTCTAAACGGGCTGGAAGAGCGCTAGTCAGAGCCTGCAACCCTCCTGGCCCAGCCCTTTCCTAGATAGAAGGAGGCGGTGGTGGTGGTGTTGAAGGTGGAGAAGGAGGAAGAGGAGGGGGGAAAGAGGAAGGGAGGGAGGAAGGAAGCAGGTCATTGAATATCCAAAACATCGCATTAAAATGAAAATGCTGTACACTTTTTTTAAGAGTTCCAACTTTATAGACCATCTGGCAGCATGAGGGATTAGCATGCAAAACACCCAGAGTATCATCCCAGGGAATAAAATACCTTTAGAAAGAGACTAGAATCCACAGAGGATTCAGGTCCATGTGTAAATCTGGAGATGGGTCAAAATTCCTGTCTCCATTTTGGGCTTTGGTACCTTGTCATCCTCTTGGAATGATAATGGCAACCCTGGAGCCTGCAGGCTCTGCCCTTTGGAGAGCAGCACCCAGAGAAAGGGGGTTGGGAGTGGGAGGTAGAGATGGAAGGTGACAGTGGGCATGCAGAGCTGGATCAAAAGACACAGTCTCCCCCTTTTAACTTCCCTCTCCTTTTTAGATGGACCTGGAGGTAAAGCAGTCTCCAAGAAGGGCTAGAGGGACTGAGAATT
Organism: Physeter macrocephalus; assembly: GCF_002837175.3. Taxonomy (NCBI): domain Eukaryota; kingdom Metazoa; phylum Chordata; class Mammalia; order Artiodactyla; family Physeteridae; genus Physeter; species Physeter macrocephalus. The sequence goes on from NC_041227.1 coordinate 116,361,077, forward strand.
GGGGAAAGAAGGGAATGGGGGGTGGAAATGGGTCACTTGGTTATGCTAGAATACTCAGTACTTCCCAGGATGTGGAATTTTAGAACTGGGAGGAACCCCAAAAGATCATGTGGTCCAAGGTTTCTGAACCCGATTTTACATCAGAATTGCCTAAGGAGAGGGCTTTTGAAAAATACAGATCGCCAGTCCACGCCCCAGTCCTGTTAAATCAGAATATGTCCTTGGGGGAGATCTTCAAGATGACAGAGGAGTAAGACATGGAGGTCACCTTCTTCCCCACAAATACATCAAAAATACATCTACATGTGGAACAACTCCTGCAGAACACCTACTGACTGCTGGCAGAAGACCTCAGACCTCCCAAAAGGCAAGAAAATCCCCACGTACCTGGGTAGGGCAAAAGAAAAAAGAAAAAACAGAGACAAAAGAATAGGGACAGGACCCAAACCCCTGGGAGGGAGCTGCAAAGGAGGAAAAGTTTCCACACACCAGGAAGCCCCTTCACTGGTGGGGATGGGGGGTGGGCAGGGGTGGGGAAGCTTCAAAGCCATGAAGGAGAGCACAGCAACAGGGGTGCAGAGGGCAGAGCGAAGAGATGCCCGCACAGAGGATCGGTGCCGACCAGCACTCACCAGCCCGAGAGGCTTGTCTGCTCACCCGCCGAGGGGTGGGGGTGGGGGCTGGGAACTGAGGCTCAGGCTTCGGAGGTCAGACCCCAGGGAGAGGACTGGGGTTGGCTGTGTGAACACAGCCTGAAGGGGGCTAGTGCACCACAGCTAGCCTGGAGGGAGTCCAGGAAAATGTCTGGACCTGCCAAAGAAGCAAGAGACCATCGTTTCAGGGTGCAAAAGGAGAGGGGATTCCTTTTCTGTGTGCCCACAGAAGACAGAGTACCACCTAAGTGAGCTCTGGAGACGGGCATGAGCCACAGCTATCAGCTCAGACCCCAGAGATGGGCATGAACTGCTAACGCTGCTGCCACTACCACCAAGAATCCTGTGTGCAAGCACAGGTCACTACCCACACCCCCCCAGGAGCCTGTGCAGCCCGCCACTGCCAGGGTCCCATGATCCAGGGACAACTTCCCTGGGAGAACACCTGGCACGCCTACAGCTGTTGTAATATCACCCCAGCCTCTGCCACCGCAGGCTCGCCCCTCATTCCAATTATGACTGCCATACCCCTCTCACTCCCCAGCCTAAGTGAGCAAGAGAGACCTACTAGCTGCTGCTCTAACCCCCCACCTGTCTGGGGCGGGGAACAGATGCCTGAGGGTGGCCTACACGCAGAATCGGGGCCAAAACCAAAGCTGAACCCCAGGAACTATGCGAAAAAGAAGAGAAAGGGAAATTTCTCTGTACCACCTCAGGAGCAGCAGATTAAATTCCCACAATCAGCTTGCTAAACCCTGCATCTGAAGAATACCTGAATAGACAACAAATGTTCCCAAAATTGAGGCAGTGGACTTTGGGAGCAAGTGTAGACTTGGGGTTTGATTTCTGCATCTAATTTGTTTCTAGTTTTATGTTTATCTTAGTTTAGATTTTAGTGCTTATTATCATTGGTGGATTTGTTTATTGGTTTCATTACTCTCTTCCTGGTTTGATTCCTGCATCTAATTTGTTTCTAGTTTTATGTTTATCTTAGTTTAGATTTTAGTGCTTATTATCATTGGTGGATTTGTTTATTGGTTTCATTACTCTCTTCCTTTTTTTAAATTTTTTGGTTTTTTATTTTTATTTATTTTTAATTTTTTTCCTTTTTCTCTTTTTGTGATTGTGTATGTGTATGCTTCTTTGTGTGATTTTGTCTTTTTAGGTTTGCTATTACCATTTGTCCTACGGTTCTATCTGTTTCTTTCTTTCTTCCTTTTCTTCTGAGCTGTGTAGCTGGCAGGGTCATGGTGCTCTGGCTGGGTGTTGGACCTGAGCCTCTGAGGTGGGAGGGCCGACTCCAGGACACTGGACCATCAAAAACCTCCCAGCCCCATGTAATATCACTTGGCAGGAGCTCTCCCAGAGATCTTTGTTGCAGCACTAAGACCCAGCTCCACCCGATGGCCAGCAAGCTCCAGTGCTGGATGCCCCATGCCAAACAACTAGCAAGACAGGAACACAACCCCACCCATTAGCAGAGAGGCTGCCTAAAGTCATACTAAGTTCATAGACACTCCAAAACACACCACTGGACACAGCCCTGCCCACCAGAAAAGCAAGATCCAGCCCCACCCACCAGAACACAGGCACTAGTCCCCTCTACCAGGAAGCCTACACAAGCCACTGAACCAACCTCACCCACTAGGCAGACACCAAAACTAACGGGAACTACAAACCTGCAGCCTGCAAAAAGGAGACCCCAAACACAGTAACTTAAACAAAATGAGAAGACAGAGAAATATGCAGCAGATGAAGGAGCAAGGTAAAAACCCACCACACCAAAAAAATGAAGAGGAAATAGGCAGGCTTAAAAGCAGCAAGGGAAAAGCAACAAATAACATACAAGGGAACCCCCATAAGGTTAACAGCTAATCTTTCAGCAGAAACTCTGCAAGCCAGAAGGGAGAAGCAGGACACATTTAAAGTGATGAAAGGGAAAAACCTACAATGAAGATTACTCTACCCAGCAAGGATCTCACTCAGATTTGACAGAGAAATTAAAACCTTCACAGACAAGCAAAAGCTAAGAGAATTCAGCACCACCAAGCCAGCTCTACAACAAATGCTAAAGGAACTTACTCTAAGTGGGAAACACGAGAAAAAAGGAACTACAGAAACAAACCCAAAACAATTAAGAAAGTGGTAATAGGAACATACATATCAGTAATTACCTTAAATGTAAATGGATTAAATGTTCCAACCAAGACATAGACTGGCTGAATGGATACAAAAACAAGACCCGTATATATGCTGTCTACAAGATACCCACTTCAGACCTAGGGGCACATACAGACTGAAAGTGAGGGGATGGAAAAAAGATATTCCATCAAATGGAAATCAAAATAAAGCTGCAGTAGCAATGCTCAAATCAGACAAAATAGACTTTAAAATAAAGACTATTATAAGAGACAAAGAAGGACACTACATAATGATCAAGGGATCAGTCCAAGAAGATATAACAATTCTAAATATTTATGCAGAAAACATAGGAGCACCTCAATACATAAGGCAAAGGCTAACAGCCATAAAGGGAGAGCAACAGTAACACAGTCATAGTAGGGGAATTTAACACCCCACTTGCACCAATGGACAGATCATCCAAAATGAAAAACATAAGGAAACACAAGCTTTAAATGATACATTAAACAAGATGGACTTAATTGATATTTATAGAGCATTCCATCCAAAAACAACAGAATACGCTTTCTTCTCAAGTGCTCATGGAACATTGTGCAGGAGAGATCATATCTTGGGTCACAAATCAAGACTTGGTAAATTTAAGAAAATTGAAATCATATCAAGTATCTTTTCTGACTACAACGTTATGAGACTACATATCAATTACAGGAAAAAAAACTGTAAAAAATACAAACTAATGGAGGCTAAACAATATGCTACTAAATAACCAAGAGGTCACTGAAGAAATCAAAGAGGAAATCAAAAAATACCTAGAAAAAATGATAATGAAAACACGACAACCAAAAACCTATGGGATGCAGAAAAGCAGTTCTAAGAGGGAAGTTTATAGCAGTACAATCCTACCTCAAGAAACAAGAAACATCTCAAATAAACAACCTAACCTTACACCTAAAGCATTTAGAGAAAGAAGAACAAAAAACTCCCAAAGTTAGCAGAAGGAAAGAAATCATAAAGATCAGATCAGAAATAAATGAAAATAAATGAAGGAAACAATAGCAAAGATCAATACAACAAAAGCTGGATCTTTGAGAAGATAAACAAAATTGATAAACCATTAGCCAGACTCATCAAGCAAAAAGGGAGAATACTGCCAATAAAATGGACAACCTGGAAGAAATGGACAAATTCTTAGACGAGCACAACCTTCCAAGACTGAACCAGGAAGAAATAGAAAATATGAACACAACAATCACAAGCACTGAAATTGAAACTGTGATTTAAAATCTTCCAAAAAACAAAAGCCCAGAACCAGATGGATTCACAGGCAAATTCTATCAAACTTTTAGAGAAAAGCTAACACCTATTCTTCTCAAACTCTTCCCAAAGTATAGAAGAGGGCAGAGCACTCCCAAACTCATTCTACGAGGCCACCATCGCCCTGATACCAAAACCAGACAAAGACGTCACAAAAAAAGGAAACTACAGGTCAATATCTCTGATGAACATAGATGCAAAAATCCTCAACAAAATACTAGCAAACAGAACCCAACAGCACATTAAAAGGATCATACAACATGATCAAGTGGGGTTTATCCCAGGAATGCAAGGATTCTTCAATATATGCAATTCAATCAATGTGATAAACTATATTAACAAATTGAAGGATAAAAACCATATGATCATCTCAATAGATGCAGAAAAAGCTTTCAACAAAATTTAACACCC
>NC_041227.1:116366179-116367038 GCF_002837175.3 Physeter macrocephalus
CTCTTGCAATCCTATACACTAATGATGAAAAATCTGAAAGAGAAATTAAGGAAACACTCCCATTTACCACTGCACCAAAAAGAATAAAATACCTAGGAATAAACCTACCTAAGGAGACAAAAGACCTGTATGCAGAAAACTATAAGACACTGATGAAAGAAATTAAAGATGATACAAACCGATGGAGAGATATACCATGTTCTTGGATTGGAGGAAACAACATTGTGAAAATGACCATACTACTCAAAGCAATTAACAGATTCAATGCAATCCTTATAAAACTACCAATGGAATTTTTCACAGAACTAGAACAAAAAATTGCACAATTTGTATGGAAACACAAAAGACCCTGATAGCCAAAGCAATCTTGAGAAGGAAAAATGGAGCTGGAGGAATCAGGCTCCTGGACTTCAGACTATACTACAAAGCTACAGTAATCAAGACAGCATGGTACAGGCACAAAAACAGAAATATAGTTCAATGGAACAAGATAGAAAGCCCAGAGATAAACCCACGCACATATGGTCACCATATTTTTGATGAGGTAAGAATATACAATGGAGAAAAGACGGCCTCTTCAATAAGTGGTGCTGGGAAAACTGGGCAGCTACATGTAGAAGAATGAAATTAGAACACTCCCTAACACCATACAAAAAATAAACTCAAAATGGATTAAAGACCTAAATGTAAGGCCAGACACTATAAAACTCTTAGAGGAAAACATAGGCAGAACACTCTATGACATAAATCACAGCAAGATCATTTTGATCCACCTAGAGAAATGGAAATAAAAACAAAAATAAACAAATGGAACCTAATGAAACTTAAAAGCTTTTGCACAGCAAAGGAAACTATAAAC
>NC_041227.1:116367136-116432970 GCF_002837175.3 Physeter macrocephalus
GGTAAGCTGGGATGAAGTGAGAGAGTGGCATGGACTTATATATACTACCAAATGTAAAATAGATAGCTAGTGGGAAGCAGCCGCATAGCACAGGGAGATCAGCTCTGTGCTTTGTGACCACCTAGAGGGCTGGGATAGGGACGGTGGGAGGGAGACACAAGAGGGAGGAGATATGGGGATATATGTATATGTATAGCTGATTCGCTTTGTTATAAAGCAGAAACTAACACACCATTGTAAAGCAATTATACTCCAATAAAGATGTTAAAGAAACAAACAACAACAACAGAAAAAAACACTTCTATATGACTGCGACTCATAATTGACTGGAAAACCAAGTTCTAAAGAGATTTGCCAAAAATTAGCCAGAATCTGTGTATAGAAGACAACTTTGAAGCATGTCATTGTATCATTCTGCTCCAATTTTTAAAATTATTCTCCATACTTTATAGTGATATCTTATGTATAACTATAGAGAGAACATGGTTCAAATCCCATAATTGCTAATAGCCAACTATGATTTCAAGCATGTTTCTAAGGCTCAGTTTCCTCATCTGTAAAATGGATTTCATTTGCAGCATTGTTAGGAAGATTAATTAAGATAAGCCCCTAGTATTTTGCTTAACCCATAGTTGAGTTCAGTAGGTGTGATCTATATTAGTTTCCCATTCCTGCTGTCACAAATGTCCTCAAATTTAGTGGCGTAAAACAAAAATGTATTATTGTAAAGTTCTATAAGTCAGAAGTCTGACACCGGTCTAAAATCAAGGATTTACTCTCACTGGGTTAAAATCAAGGTATGGAGTTGCATTTCTATGCACTAGCAATGAACAATCTGAAAAGAAATTAGAAAGAAAATTATATTTCCAACAGCATCAAAAGGAATAAAAAACTTAGGAATAAACATAACCAAGGAGGCAAAAGACTTGTACACTGAAAAACTGCAAAACATTGCCAAAAGAAACCAAGGAAGACATACATAAATGGAAAGACATCCCATGTTTATGGATTGGAAGATTTAATGTTGTTATGATAACAGTATTGCTCAAAACAATCTACAGATTCAATGCAATCTCTATAAAAATCTCAGTGATGTTTTTTGCAAAATGGATCATAGACCTAAACATCAGAGCTAAAATGATAAAACTCTTAGAAGAAAACATAGGGGAAAATCTTCATGACATTGGATTTGGCACTGATTTCTTGGTGATGACACCAAAAGCACAGATAACAAAAGGAAAAATAGGTAAAATGAACTTTACAAAAATTAAAAACTTTAATTTCAAGAGAATGAAAAGAGTGAAAAGGCAACCCACAGAATGGGAGAATATTTTCAAATCATATATCTAATAAGGGATTAATATCCAGAATTTATAAAGAACTCCTACAACTTTAAAAAAAAAACAGAAAATGAGTATTGGGGAGAGATTGCAATCCTTGTACATTGCTTGTGGGAATGTTAAATGGTTCAGCCACAGTGGAAAACAGTATGGAGGTTACTCAAAAAATTAAACATAGAATTACCATATGATTCAGTAATTCCACATCTAGGTACATGAACACACACACACACACACACACACACACACACAATTGAAAGCAGGGATTTGAACAGAAGATGTATGTACACCAATGTTGATAGCAGCATGTCACAATAACCAAAAGGTGGAAACAACCCAAAATATCCATCAATGATGAACGAACAAACAAAATGCATTATATACATACAATGGAATATTATTAAATCTTTAAAAGAACTAAATTCTGATACATGCTACAACATGGATGAACCTGGAAAACATTATACAATGAAAAAAGCCAGACCCTAAAGGACAAATAATATACAATTCCATTTCTTTATGCCAGGTACCCAGAATAGTCAAATTCATATAGACAGAAAATAGAATAGAGGTTACCAGGGCCTCAGGGCAGGGGGGTTTGGGGAGTTATTGTTTAATGAGTCCAGAGTTTCCGTTTGAGATGATGAAAAAGTTCTAGAGATGGGTAGAGGCAATGGTTGCACCACAATGTGAATATACTTCATGCTACTGAATTGTACACTAAAAATGGATAAAATGGTAAATTTATGGTATATATATTTTACTCAAATTTTTAAAAATCAGGGTGTTGGCAAGACTGTGTTCCTTTCTGGAAACTCTTCATTAGAGTTAAAGAAAGATACCCATTCTTTTTTTTTTTTTTGCGGTACGCGGGCCTCTCACTGTTGTGGCCTCTTCCGTTGCAGAGCACAGGCTCCGGACGCGCAGGCTCAGCGGCCATGGCTCACGGGCCCAGCCGCTGTGCAGCATGTGGGATCTTCCCGGACTGGGGCACGAACCCGGGTCCCCTGCATCGGTAGGCGGACTCTCAACCACTGCGCCACCAGGGAAGCCCAAGATACCCATTCTTGATGAACACTGATAGCACTTTCAGTACTCTGAGATTTCCTGCAGCACCAGCCTGAGTGTTCACAGTGCCAGGGACTAGGCTTATAATAGCCCTACTTGGGGACTAGTTTTATCCCTTTTAAGAAATTATAAATAACCTGCAGCCAGGACTGTGTCTTTCATTATGTGCCTCTCCCCTCCCCACCATCCAGGGTCTGCACAGAGCAGGTGTCCAACAGACACTGGTTGGATTGAATAGAGGAAGGCGGAAGTATTAAAGGAAAAGTCGGTGGGTCCTCTGAGCCCCAGATCCGGGCAGGGGAAGTGAACAGCTGGAGTCCGGGATGATAACGATCCCCTGGAAGGAGATCAGAAGGAAGGAGGAAGTCCTGGGCACAGTACGCAAGCCAGATGGTCCCTTGCTGCATGGTCCTGAGGCTGCCTGAACGACCAGTCACCCAGATAATACAGCGCTGGACCTAAAACTTCCTGCTGAGAAAAGATGAGCTCTCCACAGCCTCTTTCCAGCCCCCAGCTCATGCCTCCTCACTTTAGATTTGGATACAATCGGCTCTAGGAGATGTCCTGGTCAAGAGAGGTGAGGAAGAAAATCCAGGAATGGCCAAAGGGAAATGGAGCAACACAGCAGCTGCTCTACCCTCTTTCCTGCCACCCTGCCTCACCCGTGGGGTCAGGATGCCAGGCCAGCCATCTGCCTGACAGCCTCTCATATCCAAGAGTGAGGCTATTATAGGGCTCTACTTTCAAGTGGCCCTTTTATAAAGTGCTCAAGTGATGGTCATGGTGAGACAAATGAATACCAGTGAGAAAGGCATCTGCTTTGCCAAGGAAATCAAATTTATTAGGAGGTAACAAGGGAAGGCTGCTGGCACGTGGGAGGGTTCTCTGGGCTAGCTAAGAAGAAACGGTCTCCAACGAAGGAAAGGGTAGGCAGGGAATTATCTGGAGTAGGTTGGGTGAGTTTCTTGACCACCTCCCTGGGGCAGCTCCAGCCATGCAATTGTGTTTTCTGGCCCATTTGGTGAAATGAACCAGGGCCGGGTCAAAGCTCTGGAACACTGGGCCCTGCCTCCTTGCTCCTCTGGCAACCACTGGACTCTAGCACATGTAGGAGTTGCAGGGCCCGCAGTGGGGGCGGGGGACACAGGGCGAGAAGCGGGCAGCAGGAGTGCAGGGGGTGCAGGCACTGGAGACGCAGGGCATGATGGTCTTGCCACATGCATTGGTCGTGGCGCAGGGGTTGCAGGGCAGCCTGGAGAAAAAGAATGATATGGAAAGCGAACTGAGGGCGGCTTGTAATATACACCAGAGAGACCCCAAGAGTGGACTGCTCTCTGGGACTTGGCCTGACCTGTAACAGAGAAGGTCACAGGCTCACCTGCTGCAAAGCTCACTATCAATGCTAATGGTCTCCCTGTCATATCATGTCAAAGGTGCTGGACAGAGGCTCAGAAACTCCCGTCTCAGCTCCCAGCAACGTCCATTCCTAGCTGGTGACCTTAGATAAGTCGCTTACCTTCTCCAGGCCACAGTCCCTTCACCTATAGAATGAGGAGAATACCGATCCTGCCTGCCTGATGGTAACAGGGCAGATAAGGTAGCATGTGGAAATGTAACTTCTACACAACACGGTATTGTTAAGATGTAAGAAATATCACTGATCGCATATCAGTGTCATCAGAGTAGAATGCAAAGAGTTGACTGTGCAGCTTCAGTTTGTACATCACACAATTCCTGCCACTTTATGTTTTAATGATAGCCACATTGTTTTCTGAGTTCTGTTTGAGCATGTCTGGTGTGAAGGCATAATTTCCTCTCCAAGGCATGCAGTCTTTGCCTGGAGTCCAACTGAGAAGTACGCCTATGTGTGCATGGCTTCGCCAAACACCAGCATCTGAGTACTCACTTGCAGTCCTCTCTCTCCAGTAGCCCCCGGTACGTGTTGATCTCGCACTCCAGCCGGGCCCGGACATCCAGCAGCACCTGGTACTCCTGGCTCTGCCGCTCCAGGTCCCTCCTGATCTCCGCCAGCTGGGCCTCCACGTTGCTGACCAGGCACTGCACCTGGGCCAGCTGGGCGCCGTAGCGGGCCTCCGTCTCCGCCAGGGCGCTCTCCAGAGAGTCTCTCTGTCGTGGGGCAGGTAAGGAAGGTCACAGAGCTGCTCCTGAAAGGGCTTCTCCACAGGATCCAAAGAAGTCACAAGCTCCAAGAGTTAAGGAGAGAATGGCCCGAAGGCCAGCCCGGTGCCTCTGACTCCCCGACCTCCCCTTCTCCCCAGGAGTCTGAACGATACCCACCAGGTTGTGCTGGGCCTGCAGCTCCACCTCCAGGGCACGGGCCGTGCGTCTCAGCTCAGTGATCTCCGCCTGGTAGGACTGCAGCTGCTCCGAGCTGGACACCACCTGCCTGTTCAGCTCCTCGGTCTGAAACACCAAAGGGGAGAAGGCAGGATCAGACCCTGTCTGAAGGGCCCCGAGGGGCCGAGGGGCCTGAGCGGCCACGTGCTGAGAGGCCCACCTGCCTGGTGAACCATTCCTGCACGTCCCTGTGGTTGCTCTCCACCAGGGCCTCGTACTGAGACCTGGTCTCGTTGAGCACATCGTTCAGGTCCACAGTGGGGGCGGCGTCCACCTCCACGTTAAGGCGGTCTCCAAGCTGTCTCCGCAGGGAGTTGGCTTCCTGTGGATGTAGAAAATGCAAGGGTGACTCTCCTCAATAAAAAGTGGACCCAAAGAAATGGCGCTGCTTGTCAAAGTCCTGTTTGTCGATTTCCTCGGAGAAGACACTTTTAGTGGAGCGGCTATGACAACAGAAGGCAAAGTGGTCTGCGTCCCATGTGTTCAGCTCCTTCCCACCACGACTGTGTCATGGCACTTGGATTCAAAAAAAATTCCCAAGGATTTGCTTGGGGGCCACTCAAGGATGGATAAATGCCCAACTTTCCCAGTTTGCAGACTGGCTGCAGATGACCTCATAAGAAAAAGAATTGGCTGTATAATTTCAGATTGTATACCACCGCATTTCTGCCATCAAGTAAGATCATGTCATGGCCCCTCCCAGGAGAGAGAAGGAACCCCAGATCATTCGTCATCAAGACTTTGAAAAAGTGGAGACTCCAGTTCACCAGGATTGATATTTTGGCTTTGAGGGGAAAGAGAAATGGCTTTGCATTGCATGATCAGAGCAATGCTAGGACTCCTCCTACAACTCAGCAACCAATCACAAGCCCATGGAGGCGCCCTGGGAAACTCAAGTGAGGCACCAGTTCTGAGTGAAAGACAGCTTATCTGGGGACACGGATAGGTTTCATGTCTCGATGTTTTCTTTTATCCTGAAGTTTCGGTGTTTTTGAAGGAAATTTAAACGATTCTTATTCCTGATTCTGCCACCCCAAATCACTAAAGCCACTCTCAGCCTGAGGCTGAGTCAGGTTTCTTCATTTCTCATTTCTGGTCTCACCTCCTCGTGGTTGCTCTTGAGGCAGATCAGCTCCTCCTTCAAGGACTCCACCTGGACCTCCAGGTCGGACTTGCACAGGGTCAGCTCATCCAGGATCCTACGCAGGCCATTTATGTCCGACTCCACCAGCTGCCGCAAGCCCAGCTCCATCTCATACCTGCACAAGGACAGGGTCAGAGCAGTAACTGGTAGACCTTGAAGACTGACAAGAATGATCCTGGATAAACCCATTCACCTCTTCTTCCCTCTTTCAGCAATGAGTAGACCCAGGAGGCACAGGGTTCTGGAGGCTCAGTCAAGACCCAATATTGATTCAAAACTTGATCTGAGTCCTCATCCACTTTTGTGACTTCTTTCTTGGTTCCCCCCAATCCTCTGCAGAATCCTTCACAACTGATGGATTGAACTGCTGTTCGGTAAGCTATGGAAATCCCCTTTCTTTCACTAGGGATTGAACAAAAGGAGCGGACCCGTGTAAATTCTGAACAACTCACTTGCTCCTGAAGTCATCTGCGGCCAGCTTGGCATTGTCAATCTGCACTACCAGCCTAGTGTTCTCTGCCTTGGTGCAAAGGATCTGGGGAATGAGAGGTGGCTAAGTGAGGACTGAAAATAAATATGAAACCATCGACTTCTTTAAAAATGCTTAAAAAGCCATTTTGAAGGTAAAAGGAGGAAGAAAGAATCACGATGGCATAGATGCAAGAAACATAGTTCTCTCCCACAGGTTGAGAATCCTAGCAAACTTCCCCTGCTTAGAGAGGACAACAAGGCCCCTCACCTTCTGCTGGAGCTCCTCGATGGTCCGGAAGTAGGACTGGTAGTTGGGGCACACAAGGGGATCTTGTTGCTGGCTCCGCTCCCGGATGCGGCTCTCCAGCTCTGCGTTGTCTCGCTCCAGCTGGCGCACCTTCTCCAGGTAGCTGGCCAGCCGGTCGTTCAGGAACTGCATGGTCTCCTTCTCGTTGCCATTGAAGGAGCCCTCGCAGAACCAGCCGCTGTTGCCCACTTTGGCGAGGATGTTGCAGGACCCGGGCAGGGTGGAGCCGCGCCAGCTGGGGGGCACGCAGGGCCAGGAAAAGCAGCTGGAGTGGCAGCTCAGGCTGGGCAGGGAGCAGCTGTAAGGCATGGTGATGGAGGGAGTGAGGTGACCGGCTGAAGACGGAGTCCAAGTTCTCCAAGGAGCTTTGGCGTCTACTGCGTCTGGGGAGCATTTATACCCCATCCCCAGAGGGTGTGGACACAGTATGTAATGTCTTTTTTCTTTTTACTTCTTCACTGCTTCAATCTGTTATTGGCCTTCCTCAGAAGAGTCCCTTGTCCCATAAATGTTTTTACTTGGCTTCTTGTTAAGTCAGGACTCCTCTTCAGGCTAGGCACCCCTGAAATCAGAATCCTGCGGTAGACCTTCAAAGAGGCCACACGCTCTAGCCCAAGTATCTGCCCTTGTTAATTGGGAGTTAGTCCATCTAATGACATGCTTTTGTGTCACGTCATCTGGTAAAACCATAGTCAGACTCATCTCCTGACACACCTGGCATTTCCAGGGAGGTACTAAGATTGAATCACGGAACAAGCTGCATTAAGGGGCAGCAGTAGACTCCCTTTCCATCTGCTTTGAGAGAAGAATCCTTCAATGATTTAGCACCCCAAGCCTTGAAGACTTGAGCTGGATAAAGATTGGCTTGGGCCATGGCCGAGAAGGATGGACAGCTGTTTGTGTAATGTCACCTGCCTGTCACTTAAAAGGACTGTAATGGGAAAAGAATGTAAAAAAAGAGTGGATATATGTGTATGTATAACATATATGTGTACGTATATGTATGAGAGTCACTTTGCTGTAGAGCAGAAACTAACACAACATTGTATATCAACTATACTCCAATAAAAACTAATTTGAAAAATAAATAAAAAGTTTTAAAAAGGACTGTAGAGGAATTTTAAAGATAGAGGCTTTGATAATTAGTTTGAGAACAAGGAAGATTCTGAAAGAAGAGATCGTTTAGAAAGAAGGCTGAAAAAATGCAAGCTGAGAGATCCAGACAAATGCACTGAAACTATCTAAGGAAAGTATCTGGAGGCAGGTGTGAGAAAGGAAAAAGGCAGTACTTGCCAAACTTTTCCAATGAGGTATCCATAGCGTTAGAACAAAGTGAGCGGTAACTGGAAAAGTCAGGAGATAGCCCAAAGGAGCCTCCTCAAGCATGAAAACATCGTGTTGGCTTTAACAGAAAATGTTTTAAAATTCCCAGTTAGACTTTCTAACATTTTGCCCAATCCTCCAAGTATAATCGACACACCAGGAAGATACCGCGTATCCTCTCCGAGGCTCCCACCATCAGCCTTCCTGTGTTACGTGCCATCTGGTTTAAGAACCAAAGGTTGAAAAGTACCAAGGGGTGGGGCGGGGTGGGGGTCATGTCATTGAATCCAAGGACCCGGGCGCCCTGGAGAGAAAATGAGGAGACACGGCTTCGGCAGGGGATTTTGCAAGGCAAGCTTGGAGTCATTTAGGGTTGATTTGGGAGGTGAAGGAAGGCACCAGAAGGTCTGAGGAAGGGGTGACCAGAGTTCTGAACCTATCGAAGTTGCATAATTGTAGGCACCACCAGGTACCACCTGCACCCTGGGGAGCAGCGCCCCAAACTCCGCCGCGGCTTTGGCCGCCTGCCATAGGCAGTTTTACTGACAACTTATTGGAGTCCTTCTCCCCATCGAGCTTTCATGATAGTATTCACGTGGTGCTCTGTTTAAGTCTTGGATGAAAGGTCCTTCATCCACCCTCTCCAACACCATTATCGCTGCTTATTATAATGCCATTCAGACCAAAAGCTCCGGACTTATAATAAAATCAAAATCTCTTTGTTCTCCTCCAAGGCAATTAAAGGGGGAGAAATAGGTGGGCAGAAAAGATCTACAGACATGGGACCACAGCTTCTGAGGCCTCAGACAGAAATGACATTGTTCCAAGATGTCCAGACCAGAGCATTACCTCCACAATCCAGTCTGAGATTTGTTGGTGACTGAGAAATGCACTGCTGTCTACCCCCAGGCTGCAAAATGTCAAAAAGGGGCACTGCTACCTGTTCCTGAATGATGTGTGGGGAGGAGAAAGGAAGAAAGGAACAGGGGTAGTCTGGCCAGCACGGCTTCAGGTCACGGCCAATCGGCAACCACACAGAAGACGCAGCAAAGAACAGGTTACACCGGTCATCTGCCGGCTTCTCCTGGAGATTCCTTTGTTCCCTGCAGAAGGTGAATGGCCCAAGAATTCAGGAGCAAGACAGCAGATGAAATGGCTGGTAAGTAAACATAATGCTACCATCCCTTGTAAATCTAGCTTCTTTCTTGCAATGTTTTCAAAATATCAGTAGGCTTGAGTCAATTTGCTTCTTGAATTAGTGGGGAAGATGGGACCAAGGGGTTATAAGGTCTCCATGGCCTCACACATATTAAGAGTAGACTTCATGTACTCTCTTGATTCCTTAATTGAAACTTGCAAATCTGATTCATTCAGAGAGAAACTGAGCAGACAAGGGACTATCCAATCCACTTTTTTAATTAGTTCAGTTTTTTCAAAATACATCTAATGAGCAACTTCTCCATGCTGGGCCTGGGACCAAATTGAAACAGAAGAATCACAGTTCCCTGAGTAGATTATATGTTTATGAACAACTCAGGCTAAAATGGGTCTCCAAATATATGAGAAATAAGAAGATAAGGAAGTGAGATATTTAAAAGGTGTGAGATGGATGTTTGGAAATATGTTTGTATTTAATGTAATTAGAAAACTGTATATATGGGCTTCCCTGGTGGCGCAGTGGTTGAGAGTCCGCCTGCCGATGCAGGTCCGGAGCCTGTGCTCCGCAGCGGGAGAGGCCACAGCGGTGGGAGGCCCGCGCACCGCAAAAAAAAAAAAAAAAAAAAAAAAATGTATATATGACATTAAGGGCAGCAATCATTCGTTGAATTTCTACCAAGCGCGTGGCATAGTTCCAGGACAGGGGGATGGGGGGATGGGGGTGGGGTGGGGAGGGGGTTACTGGTGGGGGAGAGGAAGGTGACATGCTCTCGGTCCTGCTGAGCAGACGGCCTTGTGGACTAACTCTAACGCAAAGTAATATAATTGAGCCCTTCACCTCCCCTCTGAAGAAAGATAATTCCTTCCTTCCCCCCTCGCACTTTTCCCACACCCATCCCTGCCCCAAACTCCAGTCAGGCCATTTCAACCCAGTTCATGATTCTCAGCCAGGAGGTGAGGGATGAGGCCGTTTCCGATTATCTCCCTGTCCCCCAAAGGAGATTTATTCGTGATTCCACTCTCTAGGTGACTCAGAGGTAGGATTCAAACAACTGATCTCATTAGAATCCTAATCCCTCTAAGAATCTTTTCTTCAACCAAGCCTGGTAATGAGTTATTTTGTTACTGGTTCTTGCTGCTTTGGAGTGCACAGGGTGGTGGCCCTGCAGCATCCCCGTAGGATCTGTGGTCGTTAAGATGAGTTTCAAAGCAGGTGAAAGGGGCTTCCAGGGTTGGGGTGTGGGGCAGCAGAAAGAAAAGAGGCAATGCTAAGTCAAGCAAGTGAAAGAGTTTCCTCTTTCTAGAAAAGGGAATGAGACTAGTGGAGAGAAATGGAGGTGACACGTGACCCTGCTGGTGAGTAGACACAGTCCTCCACCCTCAGGATCAGAGAGCGCTAATGGGGGTAGAGGCATCTTGGTGGAGGGCCTTGGAGCCAATGTGAATGACCAAGGCACATGTTTAGGATGCCCGAAAACCAGGCGTGGGAGAAGGGGTCAGGGAGATAAGGGAGATTTGGGTACAAAAACTAACCTAAAGGGGGTGCCTCTGCTGAGGAGGGCCAGGAGATAACCAAAGGCCAGAAGCTCAGCCTGCAATGTGGTTGGGTGGGGAGGACATTGCAGGGTGGGAGGAAACACCAGAAAGGTTATCCTCTGGGAGATTCCCGGGCCCTGCAAAATCCATCTCAACTACCTCACGCCAGCCTTGGAGAGCGGGTCTGAACGGGAAGTTTTATCCAGCAAAGTCCTTAGCAGTTTGGTGCAGGTAAAGGGCAACGGGCCGGGAATGAGAAGACTTGGGCTTGAGTGAGACCAGCTGTGAGACTGGGGGGGGTGGAGTTCATTTCACCTCCCTAAACCTGAAACTTTTTCCGCTGCTAAATGGGGATTGTGACGTCTGTTCTTGTCTCTCTCAGGGTTTGGGGGTGAGGGGCTCAAACTGGATAACACATATGAAAGGGCTTTGTAAATGGTGAAATGAGGAACACACATAAGGGGTTCTGACTATTTCTCTTCTTCTCTTCCTCAGTGGACAAAGTGGTCATAGTAATGACAGAGGGTGGACTGGCCTTCTTTGGTGATTCCCCACCATTAAAATTGCCAGGGTCCATTGACATATATACACTACCAAATGTAAAGTAGATAGCTAGTGGGAAGCAGCCGCGTAGCACAGGGAGATCAGCTCGGTGTTTTGTGACCACCTAGAGGGGTGGGAGGGAGGGAGACGCAAGAGGGAAGAGATATGGGGCTATATGTTTATGTATAGCTGATTCACTTTGTTCTACGGCAGAAACTAAGACAACATTGTAAAGCAATTATACTCCAATAAAGATGTTAAAAAATAAATAAATAAAATATAATATTTTTTTTTTTTTTTTTTTTTTTTTTTTTTTTTTTTTTTGTGGTACGTGGGCCTCTCACTGTTGTGGCCTCTCCCATTGCGGAGCACAGGCTCCGGACGCGAACGCGCAGGCCCAGCGGCCATGGCTCACGGGCCCAGCCGCTCCGCGGCATGTGGGATCCTCCCAGACCGGGGCGCGAACCCGGTCCCCCTGCACCGGCAGGCGGACGCGCAACCACTGCGCCACCAGAGAAGCCCCCAAATATAATATTATTGAGATTTTTTTTTTTAATTGCCAGGGTCCTCATGCTATTTTCAGATACCATAGAACATTCATTCTTTGCACCACCCTTTATGGCATAAATTCTCAGACATGAAAGAATTCTCTGGCATAAACACTCTCTTATTTCATGCAAGGAAAAAGAATCAAAACGTTGGGGTGATTATGGTTCTGTCATCCTACTGACACCGTCTGAGACTTGGCCTCTGTAAAGCACAACGGTTGAAAGAACAGTTGCTAGAGGCAGATTACCTGGATCTGAACCTTGGCTTCCCCATCTAGTAGCTGTGCGAACTTGGGCACGTTACTTAACTTTTCTGAGCCTTGATTCCTCATCTGCAAAATGGAGATAACAATAACATTGGCTTCATCGGATTGCTGTGAAGATTAAATGAGTATATGTATATAAACTTATCCCTAACTTAGATCAGTGCCTGGCTCATAGTAAGAGCTCAATGAGTGTGAGTGTCCATGACAATGATGAAGCTATGTGATGCTGATGGTGGTGATGACGAAAAGGATAATTGTGGTGGCAGTGATGCTAGTGATGATGGTATGGTGGATTGTTTGGTTTCCAGGGAAGCTCTTCACACCTCCCCGAGCATAATCCTCCCCTTTACCCAGCATTTCTTCCCAGGAACCCAAACCACTTCACACATACACGCACACACACACAAACAATGTCTCATCAAAGCTAATATTTTAATTATAGACGACAGTCAGGGCATTGGATATGAACTTAAGAAACACAGGTCAATCATCTTGGGGCCCCACTGCCTCATTTCATGTCACCAGAAGAATCCCTCCATCACCGAACGACTCACCTTCTCTCCCTCTCCTTACATGGGAAGAACTTGGTGGTGCAAGAATAAATGGCTTTATTTCGTTAGACAGCTTTGCACTTGTTGGATGAAAGGAGCTGTTTAAGTACAAAGGAAGAGGTGACGGTGTTTGGGCCAGGTGCTAAATTAAGACTGATCAAGATTGCTCTTTCTTATTGGGACCTACTCTTGGGTAAGTACCTTAGGGATGCATCACCTGTACCCAGTCACCTTTACTCTTGGGAAAAAGAGCAGAGGCACAGTGGAGGGGAAGGGAGGAAAAGGTAGACAGCCTCTGACCTTCCAGAGCTTCCTATGATGGAAGTCTTGATGGCTCTTAAGCAAATCAGTCCTGTCTACACAGACGGCGGCCAACAGGTAGGATTCTGGGCTTGAGAGCAGTTGGAGGTACAGCAACCAAGGCCTGGCTTAAGCTCTCTCCACCCCTGGCACTTGGGACTGTTGTCACTCCCGCATCAGGACGGGCCGGACCCAACAACCATCAGCTGGACTTTGTAAATTTCTCAGCAAGCTACTCTGATTCAGAGAGTTCACGGAGTAGAGAAGGAAGACGAGAACCAGCTGCTGGAGTCAGTGTGTTAGCTCCACTTATAGTTTCACTGATTAATAAGACCTAGAAAGAAGGGAGTCATCAAATTTGGAGGCTAGAAGACCCCTACAGCCATCTTATCCAGCTCCATCAGCTGCCTGAGCGACCTTCTCAATGTCCCCACCAGGTGGTTATAAAGGCCCTCCTTGAATGCCTCCAGTGATGGGGAGCTCACTGCTTGGTCAGCTCTAATGCTGGTTTCTGAAGACATGCTGTTCTCATCCATGGCTGCCTAAATATGGAGCTTCTGGTTCATGTGGCTATTGGCTGCAAGTTCCAAGCTGGGCAACTGCCAGAAGGATTTGCCAGTGGAGCCTGTGGGGGAGCTTTGGGTGGGTGAGTTTGATTGGCCTTTTCGAGACTGATGGTGTCACCGGCTCAGCAATTACCATCATTTAACATGTTCAGCACTATCTCAATGGGATGAGATCAGGAGAGTAAGGCCCATCCCTTCTGCAGTGGGTCTGGCCAGTCGGGATCTTACTTCACAAATAAACCCCCCTTACACGGTGATTCTCAAACTTGAGTATGCATGGAATCACCTGGAAGCCTCGATGAAACACACTGCTTATTAAGAAAGTCTGGGGTGGGGCCCAAGAATTTGCATTTCCAGCATGTTCCCGGGGGATGCTGGTACTACTGGATGGAGGACCACACTTTTAGAACAACCACCCTAAACCTTCTCATGTTTAATTTTTTGCCCCTTCAAAGCTTTCAAAGTATGGGCTTTGGATCTACTTCAAAGAAACTGGGATTCAAGCCTTGATTCAGCTACCAGCTGAAAATAGTAACAGCCGCTCCCTCTTTGCAGGGTTTTTGTGGGACCCTGTGTCACCGTTGTCTATAAAGCCCCAACACGGTGCCTTGCTCATAATGGGCATGTGATCACAAAAGCTTACTTTAAGTAGAGTATTCTAGGGAGGCCAGGCAGAACCTCTGACCTGAGTTTCTCCTTTGCACAAGGACCAGACGGCTTCATCCAGATTAAAGGGAGATTTTGTTTAGTCTGAACGAGTCTGTATTTTAAAAGCTCTGTGAATCTGGCTCTAAACAGGCTTGGTCAGGTCCAGAGCTGGGTGTCCCTCATCTGTGCCATTTTGCTGCAGTTCCACTTTTAACCACGGTCCTCATTGGCTTTACCATCTTCCAGAACCACCCTGGTGAGTGAGCCACAACCCCTGCTTCTACAGGAATGGTTGCATCACTCTCAGCATGGGATGGAGAAACAGACCAGCGGGCACCGGACTCCTTATAATGCAGAAGTAAAGTTTATTAGCAAAATAAAAGTGAGGTTACCCGCCCCATCTCAGAGAGATCAGGAGGCAGCAGAAGAGAGAAAGTGTAGCAGTCAGGACATCCTGAAGAGAGGAAGCACAAATCCAGGGTCTGGAAAGCCCATCAACAGAGAAGCACAGCCTGGCTTCAGTCTCCCCCAGGCTGGCTGGGGAAGAAAGGCCTCCGATGGCAGGACTGGGGGATGGAGCCAAGGGGCTACAGACATTTCCCATTTTCTGGCATCTCTGGCTGAGGAGTAATTCAGCATCGAGGCGATGAGCAAGGCCCACAGGAGGCCCGAGAAGGCCCGAAAAGGTAGGGAGAGCAGGGGGTACAGGCTGCAGGGGCCGCACAGGTGCTGGAGGCTAGGGTCGCGCACATGTCGCAGGGGAGCCTGCAGAAGAAAAAAAGGTGCTTAAATATTGGCATGAGAAGTGCATGAAAATCCAAAATAAATAGGCACTTTAGAATTGGAAGAGAAAAGGGGGCTTAGACGGTAGAGGTCCCTCTAGACCTAGAGAGGGGAGTGACTTGCCCGGAATTCACAGTGAGGATGCAGCCAGAGCTCAGAGTGCCTGCGTGCAAAGCCGGTGTCCTCTCCCACGTGGAAAGGAACAAGGAGGAAAGGCAGAAAGTCTGGCGGAGCAGGAGCAGGCCAAGGCCGCCCACTCTCTTAATTTAAACACAGCTCCTGGGCTTCCCTGGTGGCGCAGTGGTTGAGAGTCTGCCTGCCGATGCAGGGGACACGGGTTCGTGCCCCGGTCCGGGAAGATCCCACATGCCGCGGAGCGGCTGGGCCCGTGAGCCATGGCCGCTGGGCCGGCGCGTCCGGAGGCTGTGCTCCGCAACGGGAGAGGCCACGACAGTGAGAGGCCCACGTACCGCCAAAAAAAAAAAAAAAAAAAAAAAAAAAAAAACCACTAAAATGACTTCACACACCATCAGTGAGTCACAGCTGTAGTTAACAAAACACTGGACCAGGGCCCACTGTAATTCAGTGAAATAACCTGACAACAGTAGATTCACTAAATATACAACCTCATTTACTAGTTTATTCATTTCATTGATTGGCCAGGACCCAGAAGAGAGAGATGCAGTTTCCCACGTGCTGCAGAAAGAAAGCGGCCCCACTAAGAAAACTTGAAAATCAAAACGCAGGTCAAAGTCATGAGAATCTGCAGAGCCATGGGGGCGCCCTCCCCCCAGAGGTGAGCCAGTTGTAAGGTACGCTTCAGCTGCAGGTGAGTCCCTTGCTTCCCACCTCACTCTCATGTGCAGTGACAGGAGGGTCCCCACCGACCCCTGGATGGCCATGGAAGGGCCAGGCTGGACTAGCCACAAACCACAGGCTCTGGGAAGATGCCTACTAGGTTGGCTACTCTCTCTCAGGTGGGCCCCAGTGCAGTGCTGGAGGCTGGGGTCTCCAGGGAGCGTAGCCTTCCCAAGGCAGCCACAAATCACAGCTTCCCTGCAACGAAGAGCCTTCAAACAGCTCTTCACAGAGCTTGAAGAGCTGGGGTTCCTGCTGCACTAGAAGCCATGGTCCTCAGGGCCAAGCGCCCCAGAGTGAGAGTGCTTCCTTGTCCACCCACGGCAGGGGCAGGTGCCATACACAAGTTTCCCCCATGACATCCTCAGATCCACGGCCATCAGGACAACCATCAGTCAATTACTCAGGGTCCAAAGTAGCTCCCCTCCTTCTAAAAGAGAGGAGTAGCTGCCTTGGACTCCTTGTCACTGCTCTCTCTGGCTAACAGGGACGTGTCACGTTACTGCTTTAAAGATGCCCTGTCAGGAAGTCATCTCTGCTCCCTGAGTGACCATCTGGTGTCTGCATGGCCTCTAAGATGCAGCAGTGCTCTCTCAAAGAGGGAGGGGTCACTGAGCATGGGGGCCTCTAGTCTCAGGGCAGGAGCCCCCAGAGAGACTGGACAATAGAATGAAGGGGCACTAAGATGGAGGTGAGAGGGGTGCAGAGCAAGCCAGCTACCAGGTCCAGACAAGACCCAGAGCTCCTAACTCCAGTGTGTTCTTTCTCCTCTGCATCACACCTTTTCTATTAAAGGGCCAGATGGTCACTATTTTAGGCTTTGCAGGCCATACAGCCTCTGCCCTGCAACTGCTCGGCTCTGCCCTTGGGGCACAGAGCAGACCCAGACAATATAGAAGCAAATGGGTGTAGCCGTGTTCTGGTTGAATTTTCTTTACCGAAACAGGCAGAAGCTGGATTTGACCTGTGAGCTGTAGTCTGCCAGGCCCTGCTCTACACAGCACGATGAATGAGGCCTAAAACTTGGCTCCTAGAGCACGTGGGGAGACCTAAAGTCAGCTCTGGAGTCAGAGGGCTGGGGTGGAGGGAGGGCATCCCCCAGGTGGACTCCAGAACCGGTCACTGAGACCCTCCATTTTACCAAGGCATTTAGACAAAGACTGGAAGTGCATCCAGACGCTCTTTAACCTTGGAGCAAAGCTAAGCTGCACAAGTGACGGTGTTGGTGTTCTTTTGTTGCTGCTCCTGTTATTTCTGAAACTTGGTGTCCAAATGGCTCATAAAAGTGACTCAGCTACCATAGTCATTGGGGAAAATCAGAAGACAAAGGGGGCTTGTTGCCAAAGCAGATTTTCTTTTTTTTAATCAATATTTTTTTATTGAAGTATAGTTGATTTACAATGTTGTGTTAATTTCTGCTGTACAGCAAAGTGATTCAGTTATACATATATATACATTCTTTTCTATATTCTTTTCCATTATGATTTATCATGGGATATTGAATATAGTTCTTTGTGCTGTCCAGTAGGACCTGTTGTTTATCCATTCTACATATAAAAGTAAAGCAGATTTTCTTTAACCAACATTTACCAAGCATTCACAATATGCCAGGCATCATGAAAGGCATTTTCACATGCATTCTATCCCAATGACTCTGTGAAGGGGATAGACTTATCCCCATTTCCACGGGGGAGAAGGAGACGGAGATGCACAGAGATTAGGCTCTCTGCCAAAATCACACAGCACATTAGTAGTAGAATTGGAATTCTAGCCCAGGTTTTTTAAAGCCAAAGCCACTGATTGTTTCCATTCCGGCAAGATGCTGGTTGGTGTGTCTGTCTGGTTACTTATTGATGGCTAAAGGAAAGGACTATTTGCAAGTAAACTTATCTCGACCAATTGTTTGAGAAGATATATATCCAATGATCTTAGGAACTTTCTTTTTGGCCAACTTGAGATCATTGCATTCATAGGTTAAAATTTATGAACCCCCAAAGAGAATTGTTTTATTGTGAACGATTTTCCCAGTTATCACCTGACATACCCTGTTTTGATCGTATCGTAAAAGTTTCCCCAACAAAGTAGGGAGGGTACTGTTCAGTGCAATTCAGTCCACAAACCGCCTGGCCTCTGGGTCACTGTGTCCAACTCCTGGGCTCTTCTCTCTGGAAGCGTCACCCTCTGGCCAGGCTTCCCTGAATGGCTGCTCTGCCTTTGGGTCCCCACTTCCACCCGAGAAGGAGGCCGTGCTCTAGGGCAGTGAGTGGCAGATGTGAGGCCCAGTCTCTTTAATGGCCTCAGGGAAAGTTGTATCTTTGAAATGCAGGTCCTTTCTTGCCCAGTTCCCACTCGGGGAGGATCCTGCTACCCGTGGGAGTTTCTCCCAAACGTCAGTTATGCCAGAGGTTTCATTACTTTGCCGTGGCCCAAGCTAGGTTTTCCTATAAACGTGAGTTAATTAAATCCAAATGTTTTGATATGAGGATAGAGTTCCTCTGAGAATCCCCACATGTGTAGCACTGGGTCCAGTCTCCAGGAGGTCCTGGTGCTGGTGGGCAAAAATACTTCCCGAAGTCTATGCCCAGGGCTTCCTCATCCATCAAATAAGAGAGGTGGGCTGGGCAGGAGGATAGCTCGTGACGTCTCTAACTTGGAAGGACCATCCAAACATGGAAGACTGTGGCCATCTGTGTCCAGCAGGGGGTGGCACTCCTAGCCCTGGGCTGTGGGGCTTGGTTTCATAGTAAAAACCTTGAACAGGCATTTGGGTGGTCAGACAGGTCTTGGTAAGTCAGAGTGACACACAGGTGTGGAAACAGGCACCAGGCTGGGTTGGACAATATGTGATGGGGGACAGGGAGCCTGCAGAGGTCCCCAAAGTGTCCAGGGGCCTGAACTCCTGGTCTGTGACTTCCTGTGTGATTATTTCTGCTGCAGCTCTGGCCACAGCCTGAGGTCTGGGCTCCTACTGAGTCAAATGCTTGAAGTATGAGGAGATTCTGAGTTTGATGGTTGCTAGTTCTTTTTAAAAGGGGAACTATATTCCTGGGAAAGAGTTTCAACATCTCAGAAAAAAAGTGTCTCTATTCTTAGAGATGTGAAAGTAGGGGAAAGGGGAAAATACTTAACCTGAAATAATAATAAACCTTGGTGCATGGAGAAAGCATAAAGAGCTCAGAGACACCCGCTAGGCTTGGCAGTGAAACACTTGGCTCCAATTTCTACCTGTTGGTCGTGTGTCTGTGAGCACATCTTTCCATCCCCCTGGGCCTTAGACTCCTTGTCCATAAATGAGAGACACTGGGCCAGCTCATCTGAAAGGCCCCTTGTGATTCGGACAGTCCAGGACAGTGCCAGCCAGTAGAACTTTCTACAATAATAGAAATATCCTATTTTCTGCACTGTATGGTACCACCAGCCACAGGTAGGTATTGAGCACTTGAAATGTGGCTAGTACAACTGAGGAACTAAATTTTTCTATTTTATTTCATTAAGAATTAAATAGCCACATGTAGGTAGCAGCTACCATACTGAACAGAAAAGGCCCAGGATTCTAGAACCAAAGATTTGGTTCTGTTCAGTCTATTATATTTATCAAGCTAAGTACATCCTAGATGAATTTTGCACGGGGATTGAAAGTAAGAAGGAAGGCTGGTCTGCACTCAGTTATTGGAGCATCCAGTGAGCCAGAAGGCCCTCTCCCTTGACACTCCAGCTCATTGAAGTTTTACCCCCAACTCCAACCTGTAACCACAGCTGGCTAAGCAGTGTGTTTGAGTCTCCTGCCAGGCTCGCAACCCTCTCTGCCAGGCATGCATGCAGGATCATGTCAGGAAAGCCCCAGGCAGCTTCAGGATCCAATCCATTTCTCATCACTTCTTGGCACGTAGAGGGGGCAGATCCTTAATAGAAACATCACTTCAGCCCATTAAGGAAGAACTGTGTCTTTGGAGGGTGAGGTTCAGAAAGGTAGTCAAGATTCCTGGTCCCAGGTCTCTCCTCTTTATCTGTCATGGCCCATCTTTTGCCTACTCAGGTCCTTCCCTGAGTCGCTCAGATTAATCCCTGATTTTGCCATTCCCACTGTAATTGCCTTCGTTGAGACCCTGTTAGCTTCTTCCACATGCTATTCATCAGCTTTCTCCCTGCCTCTCAGCCATCCTGTTTAGACTCCTTTGTGGAACTTTCTAAACTATCACTCCAGTTATGTCATCCTTGGGCTCAAATCCTGCTGCAGCCCTCCCACTGCCTTCAGGATGGAGTCCAGGCTCTTCAAGGGGTACCCGAGGGCCCCTGCTGGCTGACGCCTTCCTACCATTTGAACTTTATTCCCACCAGCCTTTTCCAAGAGCCCACTGCTCCAGTCAGCAGAGCCACTCAAGGCCTCCTGGGCCTGATTTCTGCTTTCCTGCAGACCTCATGTACTTATTCCTGTCCTTTGCTCTGTAGACATCCTGTTCAACCTTCCAGGCCCATCTCAAACGCCGCCAGTTACATGAAGTCCTTCATCTCTCCCTCAAGCTCCCAGTCTTTGTCAGTGTGTAATCTTTCTAGGTAGGAATTTGGGGATGTAGCAGAGTGGCTAGAATAAAGCTGCAGTGCAGCTGGCTAGACCTACGTTCAAATACTGTTCTTGTCTATAACCTTGGACAACTGACTAAACCACTCTCTGAGCCTCAGTTTCCCATCTCTAAAATGGACACTATGTCTGATGCCTACCTTACAGGGTGTTCATGAAAACTGCATAAATTAATTTATGTTAAGGTGCTCGGCACGGTACCAGGTGCATTATAAGTGCTCAATAAGTGGTAGTAATAGTTATTATTATTATATTATTGGCTCTTATTGTGGAAGGAGTGTGGCCTTACACAGGTAAGCTCCCTCCCTAATTAGAAGTATCTGGACAGTGGCAATTGCTTGCATTTTTTGGTACCTCCTGTACCCAGCTGTGTTTGCAAACAGTGAGGACACAGAATATGAATTGCTTGAGCATCTCTGGGAACTGCAGGCCCATATTTGAGTCCTGGTCCACCACTTACTAGCTGTGTGACCTTGGGCAAGTTTCTTAACCTCTCTGGGCCTCAGTTTCCTCATTTGTAAAGGGAAGAAAATAATGGTACCTTTTTAATAGATTGTTGCAAGGATTAAATGGGCATTAACAAGGTGTCTGGAGGACTACTGCTGTGGGTTAACAACCCCTAATATGGAACCTGCATGAAGATTTTTTGAATGAATGAATGATCCCATTGTACCAGGTGTAATGGGGTTTAGGGGTGGAGTTATCACAGTATTATTCTCAATTAACAGTAGTCTGGCCTAGGTTTCTGGCATCATCAGATCCCTCCTCTCTTTATTCTTTTATTACTTGGCTCTGGACCAGTGGCCTTGTTTTAACTGGTTTATGGCATGCAGGCCTTTTTAGTAAATCCCTCTCAAGTCTCTATGGAAGCAGGAGGGGCATAAAAATAAATATAGAATTTGGCCATACTCCTCTTGAGCCCAACTGAGCGGAACTGGCTGGCGGATACAGCAGCATAAGTGACAAGGAGAGAAAGATGAGTGTGCAGGGCCACTGGATGAGGCTTTTTTTTTTTTAACATCTTTATTGGTGTATAATTGCTTTACAACGGTGTGTTAGTTTCTGCTGTATAACAAAGTGAATCAGCTATACATAAACATAGATCCCCATATCTCCTCCCTCTTGCATCTCCCTCCCCCCCTCCCTACCTGCATCTCCCTCCCACCCTCCCTATCCCACCCCTCTATGTGGTCACAAAGCACGGAGCTGATCTCCCTGTGCTACGCGGCTGCTTCCCACTAGCTCTCTATTTTACATTTGGTAGCGTACGTATGTCCATGCCACTCTCACTTCATCCCAGCTTACCCTTCCCCCTCCCCATGTCCTCGAGTCCATTCTCTACATCTGCGTCTTTATTTGCCAGTTAACTGAGAACACGTGCTCTGAGTCAGCATCCACAATCCGAAACATCAGCCAAGAGAGCCATTCGCCTATGGAAATGAGAGCGGTCTTTTCTAAGAGACAGAGGCTAAGGCGCCCCTTGCAGTATCAGAGCACGTTCCGGACACCCCATCCCCTGGCACTGCTAGCGGCATTCCTTGCCCGCTGGAACTGGCCCTGCTCTCTTGGTGGCCACTGAACTGTGGTCAGGCTCGGCCTGAGGAGGCACCAGCCACCCAGCTCGCGTCCCTCCAGGATCCAGCAGCGCTGAGGGACTTCAGGGGCGGCCGGGAGGGGGCCGGGCATGCAAGGCACCCAGATGTGCGGGTCACACTGGGGGAGGGAGTGGAGCATGGATTACATGGCCACCTGCAGAAGAAAGGCACGTGGGAAGGGTTAGAACGAAGCCCAGCTCAGTGCCCTCAATTCGTCCCCCACCCCGCCCCCCACCCCGCCTCCGGTGCCTCTCAATCGCACCCACTGCCCGCCTTCTCCACTCAGTTTCCCCCGCATCCTAACCTCATCGTCTTCACCTGTGTGACCCCAACGGCTTCCTAACTGGGCTCCCCAACCCCACTCTTGCCTCTCCTAAATGTCCTCAGCTTCTTGGCCAGAGTGATCTTCTACAATCACAAATCATGCCCCTCCTCTGCCCAAAACCCTAGCGGCTCCCACTTGTGCTAGAACAAGAGCAGCTTCCTTCAACTCGTCACACCCTCCCCGAAGCCTCAGATCCCCCTATGGGACCATGTACCTCCTTCCAGAGTGATTTGTCATTACCCTACTATGATCTGTCTCCCCACTAGGCAGTGAGATCAGCAGTATGTACGCCCACGCTGCATACCTGGCCTAGAGCTGGCACTTACTGAGAATGTGTTGAATGAGATGAATTCATCAATTGATATAGAAGGAACACAAAAGGAGAAAGGATGATCTCTGAGACTGACAGGTGTGAGCTCAAAACCAGCAACAACACACTGAACATTGGATGGAGGCCAAATAGCCCAGAGACTGGACAGGCAGCCTGAGGACCACATCCAGCCTGAAATGTTTCATTTGGCCAGTACTGTATTTTTTTTAATTTGTTGAAAAGGTTTAAAAATCAGGAGAACTTAAAACATTTGTTTTAAAAGAACCTAAACATTTTAAAGAAATCCAGCTTCCCTTGAATAATGAGAAGATCCAGCAGTACTGAATCTTCATCTTATGCGGTAGAAATGGCCCTGAGGGGGCAGCACCACCTTCATTGGACAAGCCATAGCTCCCTGGTTCTCCACTGTCCCACGGTGACCCACGTCACTCACGTATGTTCATGGCCTCGTTCTTGAAAAATATTTGACTTTGCAACCCTTGCCCTGGAGGACAAGATTCTAAATGGCAGAGTAGCAAGGCTGAATGTCTACCTACAATCATCAGCCCACCAGGTATCCAAGGCCCAGAGGTATCCTGCATCCAGGCAGCCACCAAGCCCTGCCAGTTCTGCCTGTACCACAGCTGGGGGCGGCTGCCTCCACTGCCCAAATTCAGACCCTCCCCATTGTTTATTACCTAGACCACATCCAAGGCCTCCTGAATGGCTCCGGTGTCCAGCCCCTCCTCCCTGTCTCTACTCAGCCCTTCCTGTTGCCATCTGTGCCATCTTCCTGAAGAGCAGCTTTGAGATCGGTCAAGAAACGTTTACTGAGCATCTACTATGCACCAGATGCAGGGGATAAAAATATTTTGTCTCTGAGTTCCAGGTGTTTACCGTCTAGCGAGGAGCTAGGCAGTTAAGCAAATTCTATCATTTCCTCCTCACAAAAAGGTCAGGCTTCCCAACTGCCTATAAAATAAAGCCCTCCCTCCCCAGCATGGCCTCTGTGGTTCACCACTGAACGGGGCCCAGCTGCTCTTTCCTGTCCTTCTTTCCACCACAGCTCAACACATGAAGCTACATTATCCTTCCAAGTGCCCAAAACATCCACCCTTCCCCAGTATGATCTCCAGTGGCATGTCTGTCTCCCTGGAGATGGAAAAGACTTGAGAACAGATGCTTTGTCATCCTCCACCTCAGTATCCCCCGTGGCACCTGGCACATGCTGAGCACTTAGAAGGAGTCTGTCAACTTGGAATGGAGCAGGATGGTCCCAATGGGCCAGGTGTGGGATGGCAGCCTGAATACCTGCCTGACTTCTTCGGATCATCCCAGCTTCCTAATCACTTATTAATCCTGACAGGGTTCTATCTTATGGGTAGCTCCAGTTGCTTCCTGTAACCTCCCCCAAACCTCTCACACCCCACGTACTTGCGGTCCTCATTCTCCAGCAGCCCCCGGTACGTGTTGATCTCACACTCCAGCCGGGCCCGGACATCCAGCAGCACCTGGTACTCCTGGCTCTGCCGCTCCAGGTCACAGTGGATGTCGGCCGGCTGGACCTCCAAGTTGGTGATCAGGCATTGCATCTGGGCCAGCTGGGAGCTGTAGCGGGCCTCCGTCTCTGCCAGGGTGGATTCCAGAGCGTCTCTCTAAGGCAAAAGGAAAGACAAAATAGCTGTGAGGAGAGGACCTATTTTCCATGACCTTAGAAAGAACCAAGAAGCAGCCACTGTGGAAGACAGTATGGAGGCTTCTCAAAAAACTAAAACTAGAACTACCATATGACCCAGCAATTCCACTCCTGAGTATATATATGAAGAAAACAAAAACATTCAGAAGGGTATATGCACCCCAACGTTTATAGCAGCATTATTTACAATAGCCAAGACATGGAAGCTACCTAAGCGTCCATCGACAGATGAATGGATAAAGAAGCTGCGGAGTTTATATACACAATGGAATACTACTCAGCCATAAAAAAAGAATGAAATAATGCCATTTGCAGCAACATGGACGGACTTGGAGGGCATTATGCTAAGTGATATAAGTCACAGAAAGACAAATACTGCATGATATCACTTATATGTGGATTCTAAAAATATAACAAACTAGTGAATAAAACAAAAAAGAAGCAGGCTCACAGACATAGAGAGCAAACTAGTGG
The DNA here is from genome assembly GCF_002837175.3 of Physeter macrocephalus. NCBI lineage: Eukaryota > Metazoa > Chordata > Mammalia > Artiodactyla > Physeteridae > Physeter > Physeter macrocephalus. Next base: position 116,391,884 of record NC_041227.1, read on the forward strand.
TTACCAGTGGGGAGAGGGAAAAGGTGAGGGGAAATATAAGGGTAGGGGAAAAAAAGGGTTATTATAGAATTATGTGAAATCATGCATGTGAAACTTTTGAAAATTGTAAAGTGCTATATAGAATTTAAAGAATCTTCCATTCAATTTTTTTAAAAAAGAAAGAAAGAAAGAGCCAAGAAGAGCCAAGTCTCTCTCTGGGGTTGGGAATGACCCCTCCCTACCTGAGTCACTGAGGAAACGGAAGCCCAGAAAGGTCAAGTGACTTGTTCAAGGTCAAACAGCTGGGAAGTGACAGGCCAGGGTTTGAACCTACGTTCACGTGACGCTAAATCCCTTATTCCTTCTTCAGCCTTACTCAGGCTTCACGCCTTGGACCTGAGGTTCACCAGGCTCCCGCCCTACAAGCATCACTGAGATCGGTGGTCTTCAACCGTGGCTGCACTTTAGAGTCATGTGGGAGATGCTAAAAAACACCCATGCCCAGGCCCCACCTCCAGAAACTCTGATATAATTCATCTGGGGAAGAACCTGGGCATGGAGATTTTTTAAATCTGCACTGGTGGTGTTGAGAAGCATGGGTTTGGAAGGGCAGGCTAAGCAGAGAACAAGCCTTCTTGGGGAGAGTGTTTGACGGGGGCCACCTAACCCACATCAGATTTGAAACATGGCCCTTTTCTCTCTGAGCTAGGTCTTGGGAGAAACCTCCCTGCAGGAGAGGTCAGCTGGGCAAGCGATGGTGGTGGCTAAATCTAGACCTCCTCCCCCTCCTCCTCCTCCTCCCCCTGCTGCATCCTCCTCCCCCTCGCCGTCCCCCTCCTCCCCCCTCTTCCTCTTCCCCCTCCTCCTTCCTGGATGCCTGCACCTACATTCGGTGCTGCCTGAGATCAGAGCTGGGAGAGAGGTGCCCACAGGCACATTCACCAGGCTGTGTCGGGCCTGCAGCTCAATCTCCAGCATGTTGACCATTCGTCTCAGACCATTGATGTCTGACTGGTAGCTCTGAAGCTGCTCAGAGCTTGTGGCTGCCTGCTGGTTAAGTTCTTCCATCTGCAATGGGGGAGACAGGAGAAGGCTGGGAGTGTCTCTCAGGGATCCTGGGGAGGCCAGCCCCCTGCGAGAGGCCCACCTGCCTGGTGAAACGTTCCTCCACGTCCCTGTGATTGTTCTCCACCAGGGCCCCGTACGGACACCACATCTCTTCCAGAACCCTGTACAGGTCCACGGGGGTTGCGGCGTCCACCTCAACGTCAAGGCGGTCCCCAAGCTGGCATCGGAGGGCATCGACTTCCTGAAAAGACACAAGAACACCAAGCAAGTGTGAAATCGTGAGATCCTAGATCACCTCCCCGAGGAGATGTGAAAAGATGGAGCAAAGGATGCTAAAGATCTCTGCCTTAGAGGGGCCCTGGGAGGACTGCAGCCACTCTGCAGCATGCCGAGGGTCTTTCAGCTCCACCTGGACACCCCTGTGATGGGAGAGGCTTCCTATCGCTTTGGCAGAAGCCAGGAGCAACATCAGGGTTTGTTTGGTCCATTTGGACTAAAATGGGACAACTGTGCCCTGTCTCTCCGGCCACCCTGTCAGCCTGCGTTCATCCGGGAAGGAGAGCAGCAGTAGCCTGGCTTTACTTGGGTCAAGGCCCAGGTTAGAGCAGGCGTCTCCCAGGCTTGGCTGCCAAAAAGAGAAAGCTATTGCTGAGGCTGCCGATGCCAAGCGATAACTCCTCATTAGTGGCCTCCTGGGGCGGTTCCCAGTTCTCTGATTTAGATGGGGTGAGTCAGGTGCCTTCGGGCGCTCATTGAGTATGTGGTAACATTGTTACTTTACACTTCAGCCTAAGGAAACCCAGCCAGGATTCAGAGGCACTTGTGCTTTCAAATCCCAAGTTGAGAGGTTGAGTGTCAACCCAGGGAAGGAGGTAAAAAACACCAGAGCTCAGGTGAGCTTTCCAGCATACCGGTGCCCAGGGCGGAGGGGTTCCCCTCCAAGGACCTACAGGAGATGAGGAAAAATCAGAAAGCAGAGGGTCGACCTGTGGCTTTTGGATTAAGTGTATTATATGCAAACAGAGAGAGGAAGGGGAACAAGGATGGGGAGAGAAAAAAAGAAGAAAACCACTGCAGTTCACCTCTCCCTTAGAGGAGATGGAGCCCACCCCCCGCAGTCCAGCCTAGCAGAGACGGACGGGCCATTCCATGTTGGTTCTAGAAAACAACCCCCTCCAGCCCTAGTGGGCCACTCTACCCCTGGTATGCAGCTCTCATGAGAAAAACAAGTCACCATGAGCACTTGGCAGTCACGCCAGTCCAGGAAATGCAGAAGGGAAGGTCATTAGCATTTCCAAGCACCAACCAAAGGACAGGTGTTTAAGACCTGTGACTTCATGGAATTCTCACAACAGCCTCGTTGGTAGAATTAGCCCCATTTTACAGATGAGAACATAAAGGAAAGGTTACAGAAAGGTTCAATAAATTGGGCAAAGTCACATATACAATCTGTGGCCAGCCTGGGAATTTCAGCCCATGACTACCCAACCCCAAATCCCACGTTCTTCTCACTGGGCCCCCCAGGACCACCTCAGTTGGACTTCAGGCCTCACCTCCTCGTGGTTCTTCTTGATACACATCAGCTCCTCCTTCAGGGACTCCACCTGCATCTCCAGGTCGGCCTTGCACAGGGTCAGCTCACCCAGCACCCTGCACAGGCTACTGGTGTTGGCCTCCACCAGCCGCCACATGGCCAGCTCCATCCCGTACCTGTGCCAGGACAGGGTCAGCGACTGAGGGGTGAAACTGAGTGCCAACCCCAGGGAAGATCTTGAGCCACTGGCGCTTTTCCAACTGTCTGTGAAACTAACAGAAAGCTGCCCCCAAGCATGTGCCAGGAGACGGGGCGCCTCCATCCCCTGGCCAAACTCACTTGGTCCTGAAGGCGGCAACAGCCAGCTTGGCGTTGTAGACGTGCGCAATCATCCTGGCATTCTCTGCCTTGGTGTACAGAACCTGGGGGCCACAGCACACAGAGGGGGTCGGGCCAGGACAAGAAGAAGGAGAAAGAACTCAAGTCAGGAGAACCAGCAGTCCTGCAGCCATCCCTGCCGAAGCCTCTGGAACTCTGAGGGCTACTCAGTGAACTACAAGTCCTCAGAAAACGTGAGGTTTATTTTTCAAGCACCTGGGTCTTCGTAAATCTGAATGCCCCATTTTGAATGCAATGAGCAACGTGGGAGGAAAAACTCTGTTAGACATGACAGTTAGAAGCGTCCTTCACAAGCCCTCAAGTTTACTGAAACCTCACCACGTACCAAGGGCTGGGCTAAGCACTTTGCCTGTATTAACCCGTGGAAACTTTTTGACATGAGGACCCTTATTATCCCCATTTTCCAGATGAGGAAACTGAGGCCCAGGGAAGGGACCTCCTAGAGTCACGCAATGAATCCATGACAGAACTGAGACTAGATCCCAGGCCTCCTTCCACGTGAAGGGCTCTGGCTGAGCACTCGAATTATGAGATCATCCTGCGCCCTAAGGAAGTTTCTTCTCCCTGAACATAGCTTAAGAAATGAGTGAGATTCAAATCTGGAAGGCCAGCTCTTTGGGTCGCCTTCCCAGGGAGTCTGTTCACCGCTTGCCCTCACCTTCCGCTGGAGCTCCTCGATGGTCTTGAAATAAGACTGCTAGTCAGGACCCAAGGCAGACGCTTGAGACTGGGAGGCGTATCGAATGCAGCTCTCCAGCTGTGCGTTGTCTCGTTCCAGCAGGCGCACCCTCTCCAGGTAGCTGACCAGGTGGTTGTTCAGGAACTGCACGGTCTCCTTCTCGTTGCCATTGAAGGAGCCCTCAAAGTACCGGCTGTAGGAACCCATGGAGCTGGAGATTCTGCTGGTCGGGCGGCAGCTGCTGGGCTGGCAGGAGCTGGCTAGGTGGGCCTTGGAGAGGCAGACGGCTGGCCGGTAGGGGGTGGGCGCGCAGACAGAGGGCACGCACATCCCGGGCTGGCAGACGTAACCCAGTCACAGCTCCAGCTGGCAGCTCGTGCTGCTGGAGCAGACAGAGGAGGACTGGGGGCAGCTCTCGATGGAGGCTGGGGAGCAGTTAGACGTCGTGTCGGAGAGGCTGCAGCTACCTGAATTGCCAGTGTCTGCCAACCCTATTCTGCTCGGGCCTTTTTAATACCCTTGGAGTCAGGGGGCTTATGCTAGAAGATCACCAGCCCCAGAGGAAGCTGCTAATTCTTTTGTAATTTGGTTTCCAATAAGGAGTTCCTTTCCACATGAAAGAGGCCAAGCTTGTCATTTGGCTAAGGCAGGGCTCTGGGCTCCTGTCATTGATCACCGGGCGAGAGCTTCAGGATACATCTTCAAAGGACCAGCTCCAGGCCCGGGCCCTCATTACTAGGGTGGGGCTGCCAGGCCTGGCCCTGTGCTGCCGGTGGCATGGCCCCCTGCGGCCCCACCTGCTCTGGCCCTGAGAGAGGCCACAGTTCTGTGGGGCAGCGACCCCTCCTTTTAATGAGATCATTCCCTGCGGGAAGAGGAGGCCCGGCCCCTTAAGGAGGAAATGTGGGTGACAGAAGCTGCACCGATACGGGCAGTGGTGTAAATCCAGGGAGGAAAGAAAAAGAGCCTCTGAGTCTTATTAATGTGCGTCATCTTCCTCCCAGGGGAAGAAAATAATATTAGCGAGGAGAGAACAAACTCAGCACAGCCTAAGAATCAGGGACCTCCTTTCAGCTGGATGCTACTGAGAAAGAGAGAGGTGAGGACCCCAATCTTGGGAAAGGAAGTCCATGTCATGAACATCTCTGTGAGCAGATGCTCTATCTTGACCATCTCTGGATCCTCCCCTTCGTTTCTCACTGCTCCATGTACAGAGAGTTCGATTATTGTTTGTTGAACAAGCTGGAACTGGCTCTGCCCTCGCTTTCTGCAATGGGGGGGGGGCTCACTCTGGGACCCCGGAGACAGGAGAAGAGTGAATCAGCTCCCTTGAGAAGTGACACTGCAGCCCTGGGATGAGCAAAGCAGGAGACCAGGAGCAAGTGTCTCTGATTCTAGAAGCCCTTGGGCACTTCCTAAGAAAGCAGCAGGTGAGACCAGTGGTTTTTAGTCCCGCCTGTAATACTTGTGGGCTCACACACTTCGTGTTTAATATGGGTGTGTTATATAGCCACTTTTTATTTACGCATCTTCTCAATATAATATTGAAGTATAAGTACTTTTCTTATCTTTCATATATTTCTAGAAGAGTTGGTGAAGGGGCATGGAAGGAAAAATGCCACCCAGCTCTATTCCCTGAAATGTGTTGCTTAAGAAAAGTCAAAATAGAGATGCTACCTTCTAACTAGCTGTGTGACCTTGGGAAAGTCACTCTACCTCTCTGGGCTTCAGTTCCCTCCTGCAAATTGAAAGGGTTAGATTAAATCATCGCTCAGTTTGATTTCCTGCAATAACCATAAATTCCAGTTCTTTTGTCTGTGTTAACTGTTTAGAGAGGACAGAGGGACAGGTGATGCAAATACCAACCACAGGGAATGGGACTCATCAGACCAGCCTTCAGAATCATCACCAGCACTTTTTGAATGTGTACAAGTACCAGGTACTGTGCTGGATGCTTGGCATTAAATTGCCCATTGATACCACAAAAAAAAAAAAAAAAAAAAAAATTGCCCATTGAATCCTTACCCTAAAAATATAAGACATAATTATACCTTGGAGATATTGCAGGTTCACTTCCAGACCGTGGCAATCAAGCAAATATTGCACTGAAGCGAGTCACACAAATTTTTAGGTTTCCCAGTGCATATACAAGTTATGTCTACACTGTGCTGTAGTCTATTAAGCATTCAGTAGCATTATGTCTTTTAAACTTAAAATGTTCATTGCAGCTCTATTTACAATAGCCAGGACATGGAAGCAACCTAAGTGTCCATCGACAGATGAATGGATAAAGAAGATGTGGCACATATATACAATGGAATAGTACTCAGCCATAAAAAGAAATGAAACTGAGTTATTTAAAATAAATACTGTATGCTAACACATATATGTGGAATCTAAGGGGAAAAAAATGGTTCTGATGAACCTACGGGCAGGACAGGAATAAAGACACAGACGTAGAGAATGGACGTGAGGACACAGGGAGGGGGAAGTATAAGCTGGGTCGAAGTGAGAGAGTGGCATGGACATATATACACTACCAAATGTAAAATAGATAGCTAGTGGGAAGCAGCCGCATAGCACAGGGAGATCAGCTCTGTGCTTTGTGACCACCTAGAGGGGTGGGAGGGAGGGTGACACGAGAGGGAAGAGATATGGGAACATATGTATATGTATAACTGAGATGCAAGAGGGAGGGGATATGGGGATATACGTGTGCATATAGCTGATTCACTTTGTTATACAGCAGAAACTAACACAAGATTGTAAAGCAATTACACTCCAATAAAGATGTTAAAAAAAAAAAAAGAGCAGGGGTTCCTTAACCAACACAGATGCTCTGAACAACTGGATAAAAAGGTAGAGAAAGCTGCATAAATAAAGCACCTACCACACACAGGCTGTTTGAATGCATGTGATGAGGCTGTGAATGCACTCTGCAAACTGTAGAATGCATATAAATAGGAAACACAACTGCGTGGTTCGAGGAGTTGACAGCGTGATTGTCAGGTCACAAGCCTGCGCCATCTGTCTGCTGTTTCCACGCAGGAGCCAGGCAGCTGGAGCAGTGGCCAGAACAGAGGCTCAACCCACTGCCCACCCCCTGGCTATTTCTATGGAGCAGCACCCTGGGGTGTGGTGCGCTCTGCGCATGCCCGGCCGCCCACCTCTCGTCTGAACCTCTGCCAGAGCCAGAGTTGCAGACCTCAGACCCCAGAGCAGGAGTGCGGAGCACAGAGAGCGGCAGGGCAGGGCTGAGACCACGGGGACTGGCCCTGCTGCCCGGCCTCTTGCCCCAAAGCCAAGCAGGTCTGACGTTGAGCCCTTTGGGCTCAGCTCTGAGGGTGCTGCTGGCGGGCAGTATTGGCCCCGCCAGCGTCCTGCCGTGTAACCAAGCAAAGAGCTTGGGCCCACCTGCTGGGCTTTCCCATTCCCCACTCTCCACCCAGGGACTCTTCATTTAATACCAGCGCTCAGAGCTACCACTTCCGGGCACCGTGCACACGTTGGAGCCTCCCCCACCCCCATTTTACAGATGCACCAGCTGGACCAGAGAGGCCACATGACGTGGTTAGGGTGCACAGCCAGGCTCAGCACCAGCTGCTCCAGCTCTCGCCCGAGTGCTTCTTCCCCTGAGGTCCAAGATGTGTTTGCTGCCCCTCTGGCTTGTCAAGCAGGTTGAAGATTCACGTTTAGCACCAACTACCTGGTGACATAGACAGACCCAGGTCTTTCCCACGGGTCTTGGACTCAAGTAAGAGCCCAGAGGTAGAGAAAAGAGGGAAGGGGGTCGGGGAGAGAGAGAGACAGAGAATCTGTGCGCTGGGAAGAGTGCCCGAGTTAAGAGTCAGAAGAGCTGAGCAATGGCCTAATCCCCGCCACTCACCACGGTGTGGCCTGGGGCAAGTCACTGCCCTCTCTGGGCCTATATTCTCAACTGAAGAATGAGGCAGAGGGACAAAGGAGGCATGGGGCCCTCAGACTTCTCACAGGCCATGCTTCTCTGATCAGAGGGGCGTCCAGGCTGAGCCATGCCCAGATGAGCATGGCTCAGCCAGTGGAATCTGGGACACTCTGAACTCTGCTCCACAGTGAGGTCTGGCTGTCCCCTCCCCCTTCCCCACTTCACTGTCCCTGCCGCCCTTCACTTCAGCCCCGTGTCCAGTGTTAGGGACTTGGGTCACCCAACCTTCCCACCTGCATCTCCCAGCTCACACAACTCCCCTCCCTGGAGTGGTTGGCCCAGGCCGGCTGCTTGGAGTTTGCCTCTCTGGGTGGCACCCCCTCTCCTAAACTATCCCCAGTGTCAGGCCTGGAGGTGGCCAGAGAGGTGACAGGAGCTGGACGAGGGAGGAGAAACTGAAGGGAAGAGAGAACCACCAGACCAGGCAGGGCTACCGAGGAGGACGGCTTGGGAGCATTTGCCTCTCCTGGGGCCGCCCCAGGTGGCCGCCATGGGCAGAGCCAAGCCTGTAGGTTACGGCCAGCAGCCATCGGATTAGGTCAGCGTCTGTTCTCATGGACCAGGCCCTCAGGTGTCCCTGTTAGGAAATATTTCGAATCATTCTGTCACGTCCTACCACTCAGAGCCAGAGGAGACAGACCTGAAACCAAAATCCACACCTTCGCAGCAAGCCCAGATCAAACACCCCCAGTAACTAACCACAGAAGATCGACAGAGGCAAGTTTGCTTTGCCAAGAGAACACACTTTACTGGGTAAATTTCCAGGCAAACCTAGCTTTACACGGCATAGAAGCAGTAAAAGTCAGAAACACAATCCAAGAAGTATTTTTGGTAGAAAAATCTGCTGAGCGGGGAGTGCCTCTAGGGAAGAGGGGGGGGTCTTTTAGAGCCGGGACCCAGAGAGGTGTCCTCCTTCCTGTGGGCGAGAGCCTGCCCCTTGGGCCGGGCAGCTGGTTACAGCGGCTGCACGTGCTACCTGCTGGAAGTGACTTTCCCATCTCTGATCTCCTCCGTGATGGTGCGGATCTGGGTGCTGATCTGGGGAGCCGGGGCGCAGGGCACACTTGAGATGTAAGGAACTCTATCGGCAGGCTTGCATTCCGTGGCACAAGGGTGGGCAGGCAGCCTGAGGAAATGAGATCATATCCGGGTGTTTGGCATTGGCCATTGGACTGACATTCGCGTTAAATGTAAACAGGGGTCAAGTGAGACGAGTGGGTGACAATGACAAATGGCTCAGACAGTGCCTCTGAAATCCCCAAGGCCTGCAGGGATGAAGACCAGAAACTCGCAGCCAAAAACAATGGTTGGAGAAGTACCATGAATGGGGCTGACTTGTCCCCCTGCAAAAGCCCAAAGCCCAGGGCTGGAAGGAATCTCTCTGAAGATGCTTTGATCAATCCCCCTTCATCTGTGCTATAACCACTCTAGGACTGATGCCCTCACCACGGCACTGAGGGTTGGGTCCAAGTGAGCCCTTTCCACAAGCCGGGACCTCCGGAACCCACTCACTTGCAGTCTTTCTCCCTCCAGCAGGCAGCGGTAGGTGGCGATCTCCGACTCCAGGCGGGCCTTGACGTCCAGGAGGACCTGGTACTCCTGGCTCTGCCGCTCCAGGTCACAGCGGATCTCGGACAGCTGAGCCTCCACGTTGCTGATCAGGCACTGCGTCTGAGGCAGCTGGGAGCTGTAGCAGGCCTCGGTCTCCACCAGGGTGGATTCCAGGGAATTCCGCTGCAATGGGAAAGAGGAAGCACTCCCAACGGGAGGGAATCCCACCCAGAGACCCACAGCCCTGGGTATCTGGGTACCACTTGCCATCACACCCCGTTCTGATAACCGAGGCTGGTGGATCAGGGTGCCTGCCACGAGCTTGGCCAGCCACTCAGGCAGGGGCCACTCACCATGCTGTGCTGGGCCTGCAGCTCAATTTCCAGGGCATTGACCGTGCGTCTCAGCTCAATGATCTCTGTCTGGCAGCACTGCAGCTGCTCCGAGCTGGACACCACTTGCTGGTTCAGCTCGTCAGTCTGAAAAGCATGAGAGGACCCAGAGCATGGTCAGGACAAGTGAAGCTACTGTCAAGGGTGACCCCTCCCCAGGAGCTTGTCCTGGGCTGGCCCGGCCCCACCTGGGTGTTGAACCAGGCCTCCACGTCTCTGCGGTTATTTTCCACCAGGGCCTCATACTGGCATCTCATCTCATCCAGGATTTTGTTGAGATCCACTGGCGGGGCAGCATCCACCTCCACATTCAGCCGGTCCCCAAGTCGGCATCCAAGTGTGTTTGTTGACTTCCTGCAGAGAGGAGGCAAGATGGCATAAGGCTGTGAAAAGGATGCTAGATGTGGGTTCAACTGACCTGGGTAAAAACCCTCCTCCTTCAGTTGCCAGCTGTGTGACATTAAACAGGATACTTAACCTCTCTGAGCTTCAGCCTCCTCGTGCACCTCTACCTGCCTCCTCAGAGGATTTGGGAGAGTAAAGTGAGATGATGCAAACACCAGGCAAATAGAATCATTATCAGGCACTACCCTCCAAATGGAGATTTAGTGTCATGGGCAGGAGTTTGGGATCTGTGTGACATTAGGCAAGTGACTTAACCTCTCTGTGCCTCAGTTTTCTCATCTGTAAAATGGAGCTTGTAATAGTATACGCCTCCTGGGATTATTGTGAGGATGACATGAAGTGAGAATGAAATGCAAAGTGCTTTGTATAGTTCCTGGCACACAGTGGGCCGTCAGTAAATGTCAGCCGGGGTTACTGTGGAGGTGGTTGTCATAGTTGTGACACCCAAGGGTCAGCAGTGGCTCCCTGCTGGATGGGAAACATCGAGAGGGTGCTTGGCATCAACCTCACCTCCTCGTGGTTCTTCTTGAGGCACATCAGCTCCTCCTTCAGGGACTCCACCTGCATCTCCAGGTCGGCCTTGCACAGAGCCAGTTTGTCCAGGATCCGGCGCAGTCCATCGGTGTCAGCCTCCACCAGCTGCCGCATGCCCAGCTCCGTCTCGTACCTGCACGCACAGAACCCTGCCGAGTCTGCAGCAAAGCAGCCAGGCACAGGCAGGGCCCACTGCCCTGCTGACCAGCTGCAGTGGCTGATTTGGGGTCAACATCACTGTGGTCCTTTCCCTTGACCCGAAAGGGATCCAGGATCAATGCCACATTTCCCACTTACAGTTCCATCTGGCCTCACTCCCGCTCACCAGCTCTCAGAGGCGGGGGACAGAGGCAAGGGAGCAGCACGGAAACCTTCCTAGATCAGGCCACTCACTTGGTTCGGAAGTCTCCAGCAGCCAGCTTAGCACCGTCAATTTGCAGGACCAGCCTGGCATTGTCAGCCTTGGTCAGCAGGATCTGGGGAACAGGGGGTGTCCCAGGAGCTGGGGCAGGCCCAGCAGTGTGGGGACGGGTGGGGAGGGGACAGCCCAACTTTCGGATGCCATGCTTCTAAGTACCGCCAGCACCTTTGGCATTTCCAGCCCTGAACATCCTGAGTCCAGGTGTAGAAGGAGCATCAGTCCCGGGAGGGGCATCCCAGGGATGTCGGTGGCCATCAGTCCTGACATCCGCAGCCCCCAAGTGGCCCAGTGGGTGAGTGGAGAGGTGAGTGGAGAGAACCAGACCGACCTGGATTCAGGTTCTGCATCAAACACCAACAGGCTATGGGATCTTGGGCAAGTTGCTGCACCTCCCTAAAATTCAACTTCCGCACCTGTTAGATGGATCCAGTAATATCCATCTCTATAAGATGAGGAATGAACAAGCAAAAGGACAAGAAGTGGTCCGGCACAGTGCTTGTGTCCAGTAGGGGCTTGGTGCATGTGACTGCCCTATCTATAGCTGAGACAGTGGAGGGAGGGGAGGAATGCCTGGCTGGAGGAATGGCTGGATTGGAGGGGAGGTTACAAGCAGCAGAGAGGTCTGGGTCCCCCAAGAAACCAAGACCTTAGAGAGAAAAGCTGGCCCTAATAGGAGAGAGAATCCCCTAAGAGCTACAGTCCCATCTGTAGTGGGACGAGACAGACCCCTCCCAGGGTTTGGGCTGCTGGGCTGGAGAGGGGCCAGGTCCCAGTTACCTTCTGCTGGAGCTCCTCGATGGTCCGGAAGTAGGACTGGTAGTTGGAGCACACAAGGGGATCTTGTTGCTGGCTCCGCTCCCGGATGCGGCTCTCCAGCTCTGCACTGTCCCGCTCCAGCTGGTGCACCTTCTCCAGGTAGCTGGCCAGCCGGCCGTTCAGGAACTGCATGGTCTCCTTCTCGTTGCCATTGAAGGAGCCCTCGCAGAACCAGCCCCCGCTCCCAGGAAAGCCGGAGGAGTGGTACCCAGAGGACAGGTAGGAACAAGGCAAGCAGCTCCCAAGGCCAGAGAGGCCCAGCCTGACAGAGGAGGCTGACCCCCCAACACCAGAAAGGCCAGGGACTCTGCAGGAGCCCACAGAGTGGACACAGGACACCCGAGAGATGCCACCTGTGGTGCCACAGAGGCCTTTGATGGACCCAGAGGAGAAGATCAGAGAGCAGAGCTGGGTGGCCATGATGCTAGCAGAGAAGGTTGCAGCTTAGCAAGGAGCTCAGGTTCTGACTCTCATGGCCTCTCTGGGGCATTTATATACACTTTCCGTGGGGTGTTCCCATGTTACTCTTGGGAAAGCCTGTTCCTATTCCAGGAAATTAGTCTCATTAGAATGTGATTTTTTGCTACCCATCCAAATTCCTTGCCTTATAAAAAAAAAAATTAGTTTGCTAAGTCAGGATTCTCAGCTCTTGTCATTTCCTAGCAGAATATGAATTTTATTGCCTCCTCAAAGTTCTTGCACCAGATGCCATGAATCAGGAGTGGCCTCACAAATGACATTTGGTACCTGCCCTCTCTGCATGCTTTCCCCGAGGAGCCAGGTATTTGTCACCTCTGTCCGCTACCCCAACCCCCCTCATAGCTGCTCACCTCTGCCTGGGCCACTGGGATGGTGAGAAGGGAGCAAAGGGAACTAAAATTCATGGAGCACGCCTCATGTGCCAGGCTCGTAGTTATTTCATTCACACCTCACAACAATCCTGAGAGGTGTTCAATATTATTTCCATTTTACCAGAGTGGAGAGTGAAGCTGAGAATGGTAGAAAGAAAAAGAAAGAAAAGAAAAGAAAGAAAGAAAGAAAGATAGAAAGGGAGGGAGGGAGGGAGTGAGGGAGGAAGGAAAGGAAGAAAGAAAGAAAGAAAGAAAGAAAGAAAGAAAGAAAGAAAGAGCAAAATAACCTAGACCCTTTCACTACTGTCTGGCAAAAATTGGATGAGTCCTGACCCAGGCAGGCACTTGTGAATGAGAGAAAAACTCGCTGAAGTTTACCCCTCTTGAAGAGAGACTGTAGTATACCATTAGAGAAAAAAAAAAAAAGAAGAAAAAGAGGAAGGGGAAAAAGAAAAAAAGAGGAAGAAGAAGAGGGAAGGGAAAGAAGGAAGAAAAAGAAAAAGAAAGAAGGAAGGAAGGAAGAGAGAGAGAGAAAGAAAGAAGGGAGGGAGGGGGAGGGGGGAAAAGAAAGAAAGAGGGAGGGAAAGCTTGCTTGAGATGAACAGGCAGTGAGTACAGATCTTGGATCTGAAACCAGGGCTCTCGGACCCCAAATCCCATGCCCTTGTCCCACTGCTTCCCCCATACAACCAAGGTCAAGTGCAGGCACCCAGAATTTCGGGACAGGAGACCTAGGTTTAAACCCTGGCTCTGCTGATGATCTGCCCTGTGATGCCGAGCACATCCCTCCCTCCCAGGCATCCTCAGGGTCCTCACTGGGGCAGTACAGATCATCAGCCTGCCCTGCCTGCTTCACACAGATGCGAGGAGCGTCAAACCAGGCCAGAAGTAAAAGTGTTTTAAAACCCTTCGGGTTTTGGTTGGGCTAACCAGATGCTGCCAAATATCCCCTGGGTGGCAAAACTGCCCCCAGTTGAGACCCACTGGACCATCAGGACAGGGACTGGGGCTCTGATCAGATCTCCTGTAAGCACCTCCTTTGTTTTCTAGGACAACTAGTGCAGAGTCTGGCTGTCATAGGCAAGACTCTGGGCCCGTTCAGGCAAGTCCTTAATGCACCCATGACCCAACTCACCTCATTTTGACACAGCATGCTCATTCTGAGGGTACCACCTCCTATGCCCCTGACACGGCTCTTCTCTCTTTGGGGTCTCTGGCTGCTGGAATCTGAAGCTAGCATTCTCATTTTCTTTTTTTTTTTTTAATCCCTCCGCTTGTACAATCCGTATCTGAAGCTGATTCTACGTTTCTCTCAGGCCAATTGAGTGAGCAGCTGTCTGCTGCTTCGGCTGTGTCCCGTCACTCAGTACGGACATCCAGAGGGCCACTGTGGGCCAGAGTCCAGACAGGTGTCTCCAAGGCTGTGAAGAGAGGCACATACCTCTTCTGGAGCGAGTGACAAGCTGGCCAGAGAAGGTCTTTCGGTCGCCCTTGGTCCCCTGCCTTTCTCCATGGTGTAGACTGCAAGGCCACCTCTTGGAGGGAAGTGTGGTAGGTGGGCCTCATGGGAAGAATTCCTCTGCTCTCTTTCCCCTCAGAAGCCTGGACCATCACGGGATGAACTGAGGCCCGAGAGGAACAGATGCTCTTCCTGTATCAGAGGAGAGAACCCAGGACTCATAGGGTTGCTCACCTCCCGGAGGCAACTCAGCCCACCCACCCCCTCCCCGCACCCATGGTGGCGCTGGAGAAAATCCACCTTCTCTGCGTTAAGTGCATCAGGGGTATCCAGGCATCCGGTTTTATTTCAAAATAGGGTCCTATTCTGAGACCATCCTTTCTAACATGAATCAAAAATACACTGGGCTAAGAGTCAGGGGGCCTGGACTCCAGGCCGACCTCTGCCTCACTCTGTTTGAGCCTCAACCCTTCTGGGTCCCAGAGCCCCAGTCTGAACAGGAAGGGCCTGGACAGGGTGAGCTCAAGGCCCTTGCATCTCAGACATAGGATTTTAAGGCCCAAGTGTTTCCCGTGGAGCCGGCCAGGAGTCACCTGGACGTGTCTGTGACTCGTTCACCATCAGCCACTGACCCCTTCTCTGTCACTGACCACTGAACAAAGTGGAGTTCTGCAGGTTCAGCCTGTGACACGGTTGGGTTTTCTCTTCTTTGCGGTCCCATGGACCTCAGTCTCCCTTTGCCTCTAGGTCTACTGTATGGCTGTTAGCATAACACCATCTTGGGCCCTTACAGTTCCTCCTGTCCTTCTGCTGACTCTATACCCAGGGCTGTACTGGGCAGTAAATCACTTCTCTATCAAGGACTTTGCAGTTAACAGATATTGTCTAATAATCATTAGGACCGGGTGGCCTCTGTGCTCTGTTAGTCCCCAAACAATGATGAAAACCTTCCATGACATATTCCCGGCATCCATGAGACTAGTTACCCATTCATAAATCTTGACTCAGGAAGGCACGTTCTGTCTCCAAGCTCCTATCCCCATACCCTAAGTTAACTATAACGTTGTCCCAATGGCGCCTCGGTGGTGCGGAGTACAGCTGCAGATGCTTCCAGATCTCTGTCAGCCCCATCCCACCCTGTGAGTAATAAACTGATCCCATTGATTAGATGGAGTTGCCTGCCTCACTCTTCGGTCTCAAGATGCCTTCTCAGTTCGGTGGGCACTTATCCTTCCCCACATCCTCCAACACCTGCACGCCAGGAAAACGCAACGGCTCGGCTTCCTCCTAGCCTCCCTCCATAGGCAGAGGCAATGACTCCACCTCCCAAGGCTGGTCCCTAGAAGGGTCCATTTGGAGGTGCAGTGTCACCAGGACATTAGTCAGTCATCCCAGCATGTCCAGGCTGAAATGATATCTCTGGCCAACTGAGCCAACTAAGACTTGGCTTTGCAGAAGAAGGGCTTAGAAAGTATCGGGTAGGACAGCAGGGGCGCTGGGCCTGGTCTCAGCCAGACCTTGGTTCGAGCTCCTTAATTCCTTCAAGCCTCCGTTTTCCCAAAAGGTGAGTGGAGCTCATAATGCCATATTCACAGGATTGTGACAACTAAGTTGAAACGTGCTTGATAAACAGGAACTCACTTCACAGATCTAAGAGATCAAAACTCTTCTTAATGGAGTTCCCTGGTGGCCTAGTGGTTAGGACTCCAGGTTTTCACTGCTGTGGCCCGGGTTCAATCCCTGGTTGGGAAACTGAGATCCCACAAGCCGCATGGTGCAGCCAAAAAAAAAAACAAAAATCTTCTTACAGCCCATGTAGTCTGAGCCCCAGCTGAATGCTATTTCCAGGGCACAAACTGCTCGCCCAGGTTTCATGGGATGCTGATTCGGAGGCCTAACCCAGCCGTGCAAGGAAAGACAGCTGCTCAAAGAGGTTGTAGCTGGGACTGTGTCCAGAGCTGCAGGGACCCTAGACTGTATCCAGGACTCTCTGGCCTCTGACCTTTACTGTAGAAGCTCCTAAAAGCTCCCTGACCCCACCTATTGCAGACACAGGTGCCGGCCTGGGGGCTACAGAGCTGACAGGCTGCTCTCTGACCACCATGACCTCAGCTTGGGGGGCAGCGGGGAGATCCCTCTGCAGGAGGGATGCTCTGCAGGAACAGAAAACACTCTTGCTTTCCCCAAGGCCACCTTGGAAAGCCACCAAGTTCAAAGTCAACGGCTGAGTTTGTGACTCCTTCTTTGGTAAAAATAGGTCTCCAGCCTCAAATGAGCTTCCATTTGAAAGCCAAGGTTCTCCGTGGGCAAAGACCCAAGAAGTCAAGCCTGAGTCTCCCCTACCCAGCTCTGAGCTGTCCCTTCGATGCAGAAGGCTTCAGGCACTGCCTGACACAGTGTGCCCAAGGAGCCCTGCTCCTCTGATCTGTGGTCAGAATGTGCCAGCACCCACAGTGCCCCAGTGGCACTGGCAGAAGCAGACAGTGGGCCATGGGGCAGCCAGATCACCTACGACTGGGCAGCAAGGGGAATGAGGCCGTCCAAACAGCCCCGTGACTCTCTCTCTTAGAGTGTCCTGCTGGCATAGGCTTCATCTTCCTGGTTTTCTCCGGCTCCCTATCCCATCTTTGGCATTCACACGCGCAAGTCCTACGAATTTCCCACCACAAGAGGCATCTAAGAAGTGCTGACCCCGTCTGTGTCTTAACCTTTTTAGACTCCTACCCAGAACCCAGCCAGAAAAAGGGAGACTCACACTGATCTCATTCCCCTCAACACGAGTGCTTTTTCCTTGTAACAAAGAATTTGTTCAAGCAGCAAAGCACTCAGGATTCCTGGCCCCTCCCTGAACAGCAGGGTTACTACACACTCTGTGTCAAGTAACCACATCAAAACTCCTACCAGATGTCCTGCCAGCTGATGTTAGATTTTAGTACAGACAGGCAGGAACAGGTCCACAAGGTTGAAGGAAGCGTTATGGCAGGGGAAAAAAAATCTTCAATTATGACATTTCGAGCCACCAATTTAATTTGTCCAAAGAATCAGAGAAAGGTCTTGCTTCTTTGGTTTTGATGGCGGAAAACTCAGGACGGTTTGCAAACCTGCTGAGGGTAGGGTTGCCAGATTTAGCGAATAAAAATACACGCAACATTTGGGACGTATTTATACTAAAAACTTATTCGTGTGTATTTGCAACTCCAATTTCACTAGGCGTCCTGCATTTTCTCTGGTAATCCTCACTAAGGAAGCATCACTGTTTGAGAACTTTGGCCAAACAAGACACAGCTGTTCCTTCCCTCCTTCCCCTGTGACTTGTCACCATGACTGGCTGGTCTCAGGAACAGGTATAATGGGCTTCCCTTGGAAAATCGTGACTTTCCGTCCTTTGTCCCCCGACCTCAGTGGCTGCCATTTTTGCCCTCACAGGCCCGGTGAGCAGGGTTCAGAATAGTGCTAAGGTGTCCCTTCTCTCTCCTGGACACCACCCCGACGGTAGCTGCCTTCAGCGGGGTGACTCAGTCCTTCCTCGGCAAGATTTGGCAAGTCCCTCTCGGCTCCATTTCCTGGTCCCTCGGCCTGTGCCCCCAACTTCTGCCTACCCCCTGCTGTCGCCAGGCCTCACCAGCCTCGGGGCAGTCTGAGTGCCCACTGTAATTGACCATGGAGGTCTTCCCCATTCCCTGGCTGCCTACCTACAGGGCCCAGAGCCAGTGCTAGGGGCCTCAGGAGAGCAGCGAGGTGACCACGGCCCTTGGCTTCTCCCAAGACTCTAGGGCTCTGCCAGGCTCCTGAGCATCCAGCTTCTCAATGTGTTGCTCCGTTGATGGTCCTGAATCCCCACTGGGCCAGGACCTGACTCTAATTAGGCCTCGAAACTCCCCCTTTACCAGGCCCAGGATCACCCTGGAACCCTCATCTCCCTCAAAATATAAAGGTACTTTGTCTCGCCCTGGGGTATGGTTTTGGCAATTGTCCAGGGCTGCAGGATTCTGTCCCAAACTGTTCTTGCCATTGGGGTGGCCCAGAGAGCTGCCCTGACCCCAGTCTTAAGCCATACCTCTCCAGTTCTCTCACACCAAGCTCTGCCTTCTGCATCCTAGGGCCACTTCTGTCTCGCCTACAGGCCGGCTCTTCCTGCACAGCTGCACTGGCTGACCGCTCCTGTCTGTCTGGAAGAGCCCAGGACCTCCTGCTCAGATCCACTCGGTTCCTAACTCCCCCCACCCAGCTTTCATGGAGAGTTCCAGAGCTGTCACTGCTCTCCCTGATGTCCTTAGAGAACCTGTGGTTTGTGGGAGACGCACAGACCCACTGGGGGAAGAAGCTGGTGCCTCAGTCTCCCGTGTCCCCTTGATTCAGGTACCACTTAACTGGACCACAGAACGAGTTTCCCAAACACCCTGTTTGATTGGATTCCATCGTCTGCATTTACAGGGGCTGCTGTGCAGTCGACCTCACTCTCTTCCTGCTAACGACAGTTTGTCTGCAAAACAGATTATGGGCTCCAGGCAGTAATTAACCAGGATTTATACTGGGGGTTCTACTTTCAAACTCATCTGAGATCCTTGGATGAAAGAAGCCACAGAGTTATTAGGGCTGTTCATAAAAATGGGCCAGAAGAGTGAATACCAGCTCCTTGCCAACTCCCCCAAATCCCCACCCCCTCCAACAGGTGTCCACCCACCAGATCCCTCCCAAGCGCTGCAGGAGGATGGAGAGTCTGATGTGCTCAGCTCTTTGAGAGCTCCCCCAGGACAAGCTGCTCAGAAGAATGCCGCCTGCATACCCTGCTCCTCTCCAGCCCCCAACAGCTCCAGGAACACCATCTAACAGGGGGCAGGTCCCAGACACCCCGAGATGCACTGTCCCAGGCCAGGAGAGAAGAAGGGCACAGCCACTGACGTGGGGAAGCTGGGACAGTGCGTCATCACACCCCATGGACCACGGCCCTCCTGTGACATCTCTTCCTCCTCTTCCCTCAAGCGAGATTCTCCTTACTAGGAAGCCCCAGGCACCCTCATCATACTCAGGGTCTTCCCTCGAGGCTGCTCCCCAAAACAGAGGGAGAACAGGCACCCAAGAGGTCTCAGGGCTGCAGCTCTGCCCTTAGCCATGGCCTGCTGCCCAGCTGCCCCACTCAAGGCTGGGGACTGGACAGGGTGTCATGTCGAGACCAGGTTTAGTACCCTGTCCCTCCACTCTATGTCACAGCAAGTGGCTAAAGTGGCACTGACATGCTTTCTGGAGTGAGCCTGCCCCCTGCAGGGCCCAGGCAGGACACACAACCCCATTAGGGAAAGCAGAGGTGCACTGGTCCATCCACCCAGGGCGGAGCCTTTGGGAGAGGGAGGCACCTCGTGCTGGGGGTGAGGAAGAGGCTGACTGTGCAGCCAGGAGTCACGCAGCAATCAGCCACCTTCGTGCAGCACTGCCGTGACGAGGCACATCCCTCCCAAGCTCTGAGGCGCTGGGATGCTATGGGCACATTCCACGGTGACGACTTTGTCCCCTAAGCATTGGGGCTTAAGTGCGGGCCCGCTTCTGCCACAGATTCCAGAGCTGAAACTTTGGCTTTGACAGAGGGCCAGCCACAGTCTTGGAAAGCACGTTGGAATGTGGGTCCCAGCTCTCCTGCTGGGCAGATCTCTCAAGCAGTCTGAGCCTCGATCTTCAGATGTGTAAAATGGGTGCAACAGTGCCAACTCGGGGTTGTTGTAAAGATGAAATGAAATAAAGAATAAAAAAGAGCCCTAGACAAATGCTGGACATATTACTTTCCCCTTTATTAACATCCCCTCTATTTTGGCATCTTTTGCATTAACTATGTTCACTGGCAACCAATGACATAGAGGTTAGTCAGCCTCCATGGACAGGGCTGATCCTCACAGCCCTGGGAAGCAGGGGTGTTGAGCCTGGGGGAGGGGTGGGGCACGTGGGCACCTGGCCAACCCCAGGGAGGGCCAGTATTGACCAAGCAGGACTGATAAAGCTGCCCTCCCTTGAATGGTCGCCCCATGCATGTGACTGAGGGGATGAAATGAGTCCTGGATAGAAAGAGCAGATTGCCCTCCCCTCCCCCAAGCCTCTCCCACATCTCAGACCAGATCCCTGAGATCACCACCCCTGTCCAGCTCAGGAAGTCTCCTGGATTGGCTTGGAGAGAAACACCCACCCCCCACCCCAGGGTCCCCTCCAGGCTTCCTCGGGATTCCTGATAGGGCCACAGAGATCCTCGGGTGGAGCGCAGCTTCTCGGTATCCTCCCCGGCGTCTGGGTGAAAGGGTCCCAGGCCAGAGCCCCTACCAGGCCCAGGGCGCAGCTCATTTCACTGTTCCACATGAGCAACTAACCCCACACACCACCAAGCCCCCCAGTACTGGCTCAGAAAAGGAGGGAGCTGCTCCCTACACAGCCTTGGCCTGGGTCTCGGGAAGAGGGGCTGCTCCAAGCCCAGAAAGGCCTGGGAGGGCCTTGCACCAGCCCTGGGGCTCGGCTCTCAGGGCCTCCTCCAGCCCAGTCCCCTCCCTCATGCCTACAGGACAGTGTGCTTGCCTACCTCTTTCATTGCCCAGAGCTTGTCTTCCTTGTCAGCTCTCATTCCTCCATCCAACACATTTACTGAGCTCCTGTAACAGCCTAGTTAGGAGGATGGTGATGAAGGCAAAACCATCCCTGACCTGAAGGAAAGAGGACAACAAAGCTTAATTTACTGAGCACTTACTACGAGCCTGGACTGTTCTAAGCATTTGACTTGCATAACTTCCGAGGGAGGTGGTACTTAGCAGGTAGGAAAGTGAGCCCACAGGGTTAAGTGGCTTGGCCAGGGTTACAGATGGAATCAGTGGCAGAGATGGCACGCACGCCAGGATAGCGTGGCTCCAGAGCCCGTGGCCATTGGCGCCCTGCCCTCCAATAATGGCCATGATGGCCATCAGTACAGGGGGCCTTGGGGACAGACCGGGGAGGGTGGGAGTGGTGGGGAAAGAACAGAGATCTGTGGCAGAAGGTGAACCCCGAACTGAGCTTTGAAGATGGCAATAATTTACTGTTGCGGGTGTCACCTCCTACCGCCCGCCAGTCTGTGAACTCCCCAAAGAAAGAGGCTGCATTTTTGCACATCTCTTTCTCTCCAGGATCCAATATAGCGTCTGATGCACGGTGCACTCAATTAACAGCTGCTGATGCAATAGATGAACAAAAAAAGTAACCGGGTTTGGGAGTGGAGGTCATGTCCTCTTTCTCTTTGATGTCTGAGCTCCTAGCACAGCTCTGGGCATGTGGATGAGAACTGAGCCGCACCTCGTTCCTCAGTGGGGCTGGGATCTGGGATGAGTGGACGTGACACCTTCCCCCTGGCTTAGCACGCTGGGCGGGTCACCTCTGAGCGATCACTGTGGACTAAACCAACTGCCCAGTGTCCAGACAGGCTTGGGGTGGGGGAGGATGAATGAGGGCAGCGACCATGCGCACAGGGGGGCGGGAGGGGGAGGGGAAATGAGGAAGGGGCAGGGAAAGGGCAATTGGCAAGAGAGGCAGAACACCCCTACCCTCTGGCCTACTACCCCATGACAAAACTCAGACGGCAACCGAGAGGCCCTCCCCCAGTTCATTCACTGGTGTCTCCCCTCAATAAGCACTGGCTGAGCCCCAGCAGTCGGCTGGACACAGCCGGGCCCCCTCAGCACACACGGTCTACGGTCAACACCCGGGCAGGAGGGCGCAGATGTGCCAACACCTGAGTGCACCCCAGTCTCTCCGGGTGCCACAGAGGAGGGGGTGTCCATCTCAGTCGGAGTGTTGAATAAAAATCTGGTGGTCTCCAATAAAACAAAGACGACAGGGGAGGAAGCTCAGATCAAACAGAGGTCACTCATTGAACAAGGTCCTGAGGGGTCCAGCCATGTGGCTGGCTCACTGAGAACAGTTTGGAGTGGCAGGACCTCTGGGTAGGCGGGGAGAAGCTAGTGTAGAATTAGGGCCAGAGAGAGGCCGGAAGAAGCCAGACCCCGGTGGCCTCTTGGCTGGTGAGGTGTCTGGACTTTCCTCAGTGGCCTGTGGGGAGCTATTGCAGCATCTCTAAGCCGGGAGGAGGACTTTCCGTTTGCAGCAAAGGCCCTGGCTGGCATGTGAAGCACGGATAAAGGGGCAGCTCAAAATGGAGGCAGGGCTTCCCTGGTGGCGCAGTGATTGGGAGTCCGCCTGCCGATGCAGGGAACACGGGTTCGTGCCCCGGTCCGGGAAGATCCCACATGCCGCGGAGCGGCTGGGCCCATGGGCCATGGCCGCTGAGCTTGTGCGTCCGGAGCCTGTGCTCCGCGGCGGGGGAGGCCACAGCAGTGAGAGGCCCGCGTACCGCAAAAAAAAAAAAAAAAAACTGGAGGCAGGGAGGCCAGGGAGACCATGGAGGCTGCGGCAACCTGCCAGCAAGTTAAGACATTGAGGACATTGAGCATCCACAGGATGGACTCGTGAGGGGGGTGAAGGAGAGAGGGAGCCAGGAGGACTCGCGGGCTCCTGGCTTGGATGTCTGGGTCCTGTGGGATGGAGGACCAGGAAGGCCCAGGTCTGGGAGAAGGAGGCATGCTCCTTCAGATGAGTGGATCTGAGGAGGTGATGGCGGGCTCATTTGGGCATGTGAGACTGGAACAGAGGAGAGGGGCCTCGATAGAGAGTCATCAGGACATACCAGATGGCCCAAGGAGGGTCGGGGCGAAGAAGCAAAAGAGAAGACTGCCTACATCAGAATCCAGGGGACCCGTCCCCGTGAGGAGTAAGCAGAGCCAGAGGAGGCTGCAAGTCTAAGCCGGGATGTGCAGAGAAGCAGCGGGGACAGGGGTCCAGAGGGGAGGCGGGGACGAGTGTCACCACCAGCACAGGCTGAGGTCACTCCTTGAGTCGTGCATCTGGTCCCTGAGTGGCTTGGAATGGCAGGACCTTGGGGCAAGCAGAGGGGTGGGGGGACTGCAGGTGAGGGTGCCCAAAGGAAGCTGTCTCCGCAGAAAGCAGGAAGGCAATAGTTGGGGCTGGAGTAACTGTCCTAGGTCTCCTTCTCCTCACACCAGCCCTGCACTAACCCCTCGCATTCTGCCCCAAGCCCTCTGTACCTCTTTCCCGCATGTCCGTGCTTGCAGGGCGCCATCACCCGTGAGCCACCTGTGGCCCTGTGTTTGTCATCATCGACCCCGTGGCTGACGGTCGGCCCGGGTGCCTCGTATCCCTCCCAGCCGGGAGCTCTCTGGGCCGGGCCTCGTCAGGGTGGGCCGTTCAGCCCGACCTCACCCAC
This sequence comes from Physeter macrocephalus, assembly GCF_002837175.3. Taxonomy (NCBI): domain Eukaryota; kingdom Metazoa; phylum Chordata; class Mammalia; order Artiodactyla; family Physeteridae; genus Physeter; species Physeter macrocephalus. The sequence goes on from NC_041227.1 coordinate 116,415,219, forward strand.
CCACCTCCCCCCACCACCCACAGTCAGGGCCTCGGCAGGTGCCACCCTCAGAAACCAAGCCAGAATCAAAAATACATTTGCAAGAAAGTGGGAAACTTTATTGAATTAGCTTTTCTTTTTAGTGGAGAAGCTGAGGAATCAGAGGAGGCAGGTCCCGGGGAAGAGGAAGCAGACCCGGAGAGAAGGGCGGGGAGTGGCTGCCCTCGGGAGGGTGCAGGCCGAGAGAGCGGAGTGGCCGAGCCTCGGGTCCTGCGGCCCCTCCTTTGCTCCTGCAGGGAACCGTCGCTCTCTCCTCTGGGTGCTGAAGACAGAGCGAGGGGCTGCCCGGCAGATTTAAAGCTTAATTTTTTCTGAAACGCGGTGAGTGGAGATGGTGCTGCCGTGGCTGAAGTTTCCTGGGAAATGCAAGAGGCAAAAGACCTTCAGGCTGGAGAAGACCCAGCTCAGGCCAGCTCAGGCCCCCCAGGAGGGCCCCAAACCCCTAGTCAGTCTGGTGGTGTGGTGGGTAGTTGACGGGGACTCTCTGTTATTGTCTGGGGGACTCCCTCCACCACAGCCCCGTGGGTCTGTGGGGACAGAGCCACCTATTTTGAAAGGAAAACAGAGGAGCAGGTGACCACTTCTGCTCCAGTACCATCCCCCCTCCCTACACTGGGGAACCCAGCACTGCCGCCCAGCCCACCCACAGGGCCATAAGCAGGAGCCTCATCACCTCTCCCACTGGGTTATTTCCTTACCTCCTGTGGTGAAGCCGGGAATCCTGGGAGAAAGGAGAGAGGCAGCCATGAGCGGAAGGGAACTGAGGACAGCCGCCTACCTGTCCTCAGATGGAGTCTCTCAGATCATCCCTTGGAGCCCCTGAGTTGGGGTCTTTTCCCAGCTTTTCCCACCCCACAGAGCAGCAGAATCAGGTGACTCCCAGGCCTGTCCTGTGTGTCCGTGAAGCCTCAGGTGGAGATATGATTAGGCATTTGCTGGACGTTTTGTCCTCCCTCTGCTTCACTCGACCCCTTACCCCTCCCTTGAGCCCACAAGGATGGCCTGATCCCTGCAGATAGTCTGAAGGCAGTTAAATCTCTGTTTTGACAGCTTTGTTGGGCTGCCCTGAGTCCAAGCTAATACTTTTCCAATACGAGATATTTTCTCCATAGTCCCTAGTCCTGCCAGTCTAACGTGGAGGCCCGAATTAAAAAGTTAAAGGAAATGCCCCTACAGTCTGATGCCAGAGGACAAGGAGGAAGCTCTGGTGCTGGATCTTGGTCCAGGCTGTTTAAGCTCAGACAGGTGTCCTTCCCTCCCAGACACAAGGGCCTGATCCCTAAGGCCATGCCTGCTCTGACAGCCCAGGGTCCCGCAGTCACTTTCCCACATGACCTACTTGGAATCCTGGCCCTCCAGCAGGCTGCGGTAGGTGGCGATCTCCTGCTCCAGCCGCGTCTTCACGTCCAGCAGCATCTTGTACTCCTGGTTCTGGCACTCCATCTCACTGCGGAGCTCGCTCAGCTGGGCCTCGATGCTGCTGATGAGGCCCTGGATCTGCTGCAGCTGCAGGGCGTAGCGGCACTCGGTGTCCGCCAGCGTGCTCTCCAGCCCGGCTTTCTGGTGGGGCAGCAGAGGAGAAGATCAGAGGGGAGCCGGGCCAGGGGGAGGGGCCTAGAGGGGGCAGCCACTGGGCAGGGGCAGCAGGTGTACCATGCTCAGCTGGGACTGCAGCTCAATCTCCAGACTCTGGAGCGTATGCCTGAGCTCCGTGATCGTCGTCTTGCTGGTCTGGATAATGGCGGTGCTGGAAGACACCTCCTTGGTCAGCTCTGTACTCTGGAATTCAAGCAGGACCAAGGTGAAGGAAGAGTCCCGCTGGAGGGCCCGAGCACCCCCTGGCTCAGCGAGGTTAGAGGGCCAGGTACCTTGCTGTGGAACCATTCCTCCGCATCCCGGCGGTTCTTCTCCGCCAAGGCCTCGTACTGCTCCCTCATCTCCGCCAGCACGCGACTTAGGTCAATGCCTGGGGTGGCGTCCATCTCCACATTGACCTGGCCGACCACCTGGTTTCTGAACTCCTTCATCTCCTGTAGGGATGGAAAAGGAAGATGCATGAAGCTCCTCAGCCTGCCCCTCCTCGGCTCTGAATGCTACTGGAATGTTCTGGAAAGTGCTTCCAGGTCCCACAGTGGAGGGCTGAGCCTGGCTGCGGCAGAGGGCTCCCCGTCATCACTGAAGGTGATTCAGCCATGGCAAGCACAGCCCACCTCTCACCTCCTCATGATTCTTCCGGAGGTAGGCCAGCTCCTCCTTCAGGCTCTCGATCTGCATCTCCAGGTCGGTCTTCATCAGGGTCAGTTCATCCAGCACCCTGCGCAGGCCATTGATGTCGGCCACCACGCTCTGGTGCAGGGCCAGCTCGTTCTCATACCTAAAGGATTTTTAAATTGAAAAAACCACATAGAAATGGTATTAGGAGTTTGGGTTTTTGAGCACAAGTCACACATTCTCCTTACTTAGCCCTGCAATAAACCTTTCTCTGCTCCAATAAAAAAAGGAAGGAATGGGCTTCCCCGGTGGCGCAGTGGTTGAGAGTCCGCCTGCCGATGCAAGGGACGCGGGTTCGTGCCCCGGTCCGGGAAGATCCCACATGCCGCGGAGCCGCTGGGCCCGTGAGCCGTGGCCGCTGAGCCTGCGCGTCCGGAGCCTGTGCTCCGCAACGGGAGAGGCCACAGCAGTGAGAGTGCCGCGTACCGCAAAAAAAAAAAAAAAAAAAAGGAAGGGAGGGAGGAAGGAAGGAAGAAATGGTATTAGACACTCTACCACTCCTGCCCTGGACTCTGCTACTTCCGCAAGACCTTCACTCCTGGGCTGCTCTGGTTACATTGTTCAGAGGAGCGTTTGTCTAAAACTATAACTGCTGGGAAAGGGGAATGAGGGAAATAAACTCACTTGAGCCTGAAGTCGTCGGCAGCCAGCCTGGAGTTGTCAATCTCCAGAATGACCTGGTTGTTGTCGATGGTGGCCGCCAAGATCTGAAAAATACAGAAGGTAACCAACCACTGGAGGGTCCACAAGCTTGGGGAGCAGGACTGAGAAAACACGGGCAGGACGGGTGGCCATCAGACTCTGCCTCTTCTCTGCCCCTGCGAGCTGGGACAGGGCACTTCTCTCTGGGCCTCAGTTCCTCTTCTGTAAAGTGAAAGACAGGACGGGTCCCCTTGGTTTGTTCTGTCACTCCATCATTCTATGTCTGCTCATGGTGGGAAAGATCGGGATGTACATTTCAGGGGAACGACCCCCCAAGAACATATGTGGTTAGTCACGTCTCTGCAGCATCAGACTGGCAACCTCTCGTGGCCGCTGTCTTGAGAGCCTTTCTTCTCCTTAAGATCAGGACAGAATCAGCCTGGTTCCCCACAGTTCACAATAACATCACCGGAGCTGGCCTCCCCTCTGAGCAGGGTGGAATTCCAACAAATATCCCCATCCATTTGAATTTCTTGTCTAAACTTTTGTGTTCCAAAGCGTTTAAAATCCACCCCACATAGCTGGGACTCAGCCCAGGCAGATGGATTTCTGTTCCAACAAGCTGGCATCACAACGTGATGGACAGGCCTTGACGGAGAGAATCTCAGCTTAGCACTGCCTAAGCCTCTGCCTGCATCTCCCCTACCTGGTTGCTGCCAATTGAGAATGCTAGTTTAAAGGAGGCCCCTACGAAATAGTGTTCCCAAACCAATGAATGAACATGCATTCCTTTCTCTGTTGGTTTTAGCCATTCTTAGTGGCTTTTAAAACTTCCAAATAACCCAGCACAGCTTCCAAATAACCCAGTGGGTTAGGATTATAGAGATCAAGTCAGTAATAACATAACTGGAAAGCAGTAAAAAATGTTGGCATGAGTAAGGACAATAAAAATGAATAATGGGAGAGAACGCATAGCCTGAGAAAGCCCATCAGGAACAGAGATGCTTGATAGGCAGTAAAAGACTAGATTTTCCCCCAAAGAAAGGGTAAGAATTCTGCCCACGCTGCATCTTCTGGTCCCTAGGGACCCTGCTTTTCCTGCCATCGCGTCTCTGCCCTGCTCAGAGGAACCCTCCTCGACCTGCAAGGACTCACCTTGTCCCGGAGGTCCTCGATGGTCCTGAAGTAGTGGCTGTAGTCGCGCTCTGGGCCTACTGGTCTCTGCTTCAGATACCAGTCTCGGATCTTCGCCTCTAGGTCAGCGTTGGCCTCCTCCAGGGTGCGCACCTTATCCAGGTAGGAGGCCAGGCGGTCGTTGAGGTTCTGCATGGTGCTCTTCTCGTTGCCATAGAGGAGGCCTCCATCGCCACCACTGAGGCAGGTGCCAAGGCCACCACCATATCCTCCACCGAAGTCAGCAAAGCCACTGCCAAAAGACCCACAAAAGCTGCCACCTCCAAAGCCTCCACCGAAACCACAACCAACCGCTCCACCAAGGCCGCCGCTTAGGCCACCCCCACAGCCCCCAGCTGATCCCCCAGAGTAAAACTGGGTTGAGCCGCTAGAGATACTGCGACCTCCTCCCAGCTTGCAGGAGCCACCCCCATAGCTAGCAGAGGAATTCTGCAGGAAACAGCTCATGGTGAGAGCGAGATGGGCAGAGAGTGCTGGTGCAGTAGGATCTTGGCTTGGCCTGGCTGAGGACTGTGGCTCTTCCCCAGAGTGGATGCCTTTTATACACCTTCCAGGGGGTTGGACGGTTGCCCCATCTTCTCTCCTCCCTTCCCCACCCTCTGACTGGTGCCAACTGCACGTCTGTTTCCCACAAGCTCATTACCTCCGTTCCCCAGGGTGGGTTGTGCCATTGGGGGAGGGGGCATTTTTTTTTTTTCTTAATCCTTAACAAAAGTGATGATTCAGAGGGAACAGTGTTCTACTTGAGACTACCCTTTGACAACTGAATTCTGTCTCACGTCTCCACTTAGGGAACTCACTCCCATCGGCCCCACCCAATGTTCGAACCGGGACTGAGCTGCACCGGTCTGCCAGGGAGCCTCTGCAGAGGAAGGGTGGCTGCAAAGTGGCGCCGCGTTGTCACTTCAGCCCTCTGCCTCCCTTCTTCCTGTTTCTAAAAGGTCTGACTGGAATGTTCTGCATCTTTCTCAGCATTTCATCTACTCCAGTGCTCCCAGCAACAATGACAAACTTTGCTTGGTCCTGTAGAATCAACAACCTTGAAGGCTTTTAGGCTGAGAAAAAAATGGCTCCAAGACCATCAGGTAAAGTCATGGTGGCAAGGGATCTTAGGGACCATCCAACACAGTTTCCTCAGCTGGGGAAACTGAGGCATGGAGAGAGCAAGTGGCCCTGCACGTTATAATAGCTAACACCCTGAGATCCCTCACCATATGCAGGCACTGGGCTAAGAAATTTATATCGACTGCCTCATTAAATCTTTGCAACAGCCCAATAAGGTGAGTACTCCTATTATCCCCATTTTACACAGGAGGAAACTGAGCCTTCAGGGCAGAGTCAGGACTGAAACCCAAGTCTGGTCCTGTCTACACTACACTAGGCTCAGTTTTTTAGGCATTTTTTCCTACAGTAAAATGGACAAATCATAAGCATCCAGCTTAATGCATTTTTACCCACGTATGAAAATTTAAGCATGTGTTTACTTGTGTAACCACCACCCAGAACATTTCCAGCACCCCATAAAGCTCATTGTACCTTTTCCCAGTCAATCGCCCCCCATACACCCCGTGCCCCTAACATACCCATAATTCCAACTCTGTCACCATAGGTCAATTCGGATGTTCTCAGCCAGGGGCTATTTTGCTCCCCAAGGGACATTTGATAGTGTCTGGAGACATTTTGGCTGTCACAACTGGGGGATGCTACTGGGATCTGGAGGATAGACACCAGAGATGCGGCTAAATATCCTACTGTGCACGGGACAGCCCCTGCCCCAACAAATTCTCCAGCCCAGAAGGTCAGTAGTGTCGAGGTCAAAAAGCCCTAGGTCAGCCTGGCCCATGGGTTTAATTACTCCGTTATAGCAGCCACAGAGCCATAGCCACGTCCAGAAAGGAAGTCTTGTAATACTGAGCAGGGCTCTTTCTAGCCCCCCAACCACATGACACCTGCCTCAGCTGTGAGTGTTTGGCCAAGAGGCCACATAGAGGATGTGACCCAGAGCCTGGGGCCAGGGTCTCTGCCGAGGAGCCTGGGATGTGACTGAAATTCAGGGTCTGCTTAGGAAGCCAGCGGAGGAGGCCTCACCACTCAGGGTGAAAGAAAAAAGAAACGGGCCTTGAGCTGGCCTCTCAGAAGCCCGGGAGAGAAAGGAGAGGTTCCAGGGCTGAGAGTGCAGGACACTGGACTCAGGCTCCAAGCCTCCACTCACCAAGGGGGCCAGGGTTGCCGTGAATGACCTCCTGGGAGCTGCCCGCGCACAGCAGCCTGAGGGGCTGGGTGGGATAGGCCAGGAGCTGGAATGAGGTGACACAGGCTTGAGGTCGTCCTGGAAGCCACTTCGCTGATCCAGCAAGACCAGAAAGGAGGGCTCGGAGTCAGGGCTTTCTTGGCCTCTGTTTTCTATGGGTAGGGAAGTGGGCCTGCGTCTCCCCCAGCGGGTGTCAGTGTCAGGGAGAGAGCCAGGCCGGGCTGCGGTGCTCTAAGACCACGGGGAGGCCAGGGACTCAGGCTGACCCTTGACCCTGCCCTGCCCTCCTGCCCAAACTGATGGCTCAGTTCTCTCTCTGATAACCTGTGATTGGGCTTCCCCGGTGGCGCGGTGGTTGAGAGTCCGCCTGCCGATGCAGGGGACACGGGTTCGTGCCCCGGTCCGGGAAGATCTCACATGCCGCGGAGCGGCTGGGCCCGTGAGCCGTGGCCGCTGAGCCTGCGCGTCCGGAGCCTGTGCTCCGCAGCGGGAGAGGCCACAGCATTGAGAGGCCCGCGTACCCCAAAACAAACAAACAAACAAAGAAAAAAACCGTGTGATTCAGCCCAAAGCAGGAGCCCTCCAAGAACGTGATTAATGGAACCTGCCAGACCTGGAATGACAATCCTCCTGGGGCTGAAGAGCCGGTTCAGCCAACGCCTCTTAGAGGAACAATAACCCCAGATCCTCCAAAGCCCCACGGTGGCCAGGACATGCCTTCCTCACAGGGTCAGGTCACGGCCCCCCTGCACCCCTCCCAAGCAGTGCATGGGATGCCTTGACACAGGAATGCCTTCCTCTGACCCAAAGTGAACCCCAGGGCCCATGGGGCGGGGGGACACATGCCAGCGCTACTGAAGGGAGCTGGGTAGAGACCCATCCGGGGGACCCCATTTCTCCTCTCCCAGCCCTTGTCCAAATGGGGCAGGACAGAGTGCTGGGGTGAGGCACTGCCCACATGTCTAAAGCTTCCTTCTTTGCATTCTGGCAAAATCACCTCCGCTGTTACGTTTCCAGGGAAGGGGAGGGAAAGCCTCCTTGATGAGCGACGCCTGCAGAGGAAGCTGAGCTTAACAGGTTGTCACACAACAACAGGAGAGGGGTTTTATTCGCCCCATTTTATAGATGAGGCAGCTGAGGTTCAGGGAAGTTAAGTCACTAGTCCAACATCATCATGAAGTCAAGATTTAAACGGGCATCTGGCTCTCCCTACCCCACCAGTTGGTGTCTTGGAGCCTTGCTGCAAACTCGGTGTCTGATCTCTTAGGGTTCCATTCTGTATGTGTTAAAAGATAAAATAACACTAGCTAACATTTCTGAATACTGTGTGAAAACACTCTACATGCATGACTTCATTTGGTGCTTGAAACAACTCTGCTATTGTTATTGTATCCTTTTTCCAGATGAGGAAACAAAGGCCCAGAGAGGTTAACTGCATTGCCCAAACTTGAGTATGTCAGAGCCAAGATTCGAACCTCTGGCTCTAGGGTCTGTGCCCTTAACTACTGCCTGGTCAATCCCTTTCAGGCCAGTGTTAGCGCTGTCCCATCCAGAGGGCCTTCTCTCTTGCCCTCTCCATTCTCAGGCCTCCTGTCACCCAAGACCCAGCTGGTGGATGGTCCTGCATCCCACAGTGGTTAGGCCTGTGCCATATGGTGATTCATCGTACATATGGTGTACATATGGGGATACGTATGGTGACTCATTGTGGGCCTTACGTTGAAATGACTTCTAAGTTTCCTTCAGCAACGCCCTCTGAGGCTCTTGTTCTCAAAAATTTATCCAGAGTCACCAGATTGTTCATCTGCAAAGTTGAGGCCTAGACCTCATCCCCCAGCTCCTAATCCAGCGTTCCTTGCTTGAATCTTGGATCAGTCTCCTCCCTCCTTCCCTCTCTCCCTGGACAACAGGGGGCCTGGAGCCCAGGCTGGCTGACCACCTCCCAAAGGGTCCTAAGGCTCCCCCCCAGGGGAGGGGTCTCTTGTGAAAGGCAGACCCACCCCAGTGGACCCGGGCCCTCTGTCAGCCCTCCACCCTCAGAGACACCTGCTTGACACAGCAATCCTCAGGAGCCTTCTCCAGACTAGCCTCAAGGCCTCAGGGCTTCACGTTTCTACATAATCAGCTTTCTAAAATCCCTTTCATACCACCAGGGCTCCCCAGAAACCCAGCGAGGCCAGCAAAGGCTTTGAATTAGGTGGACCTGTTTCAACCCTACTTCTGCCACAGACTGGCTGTGTGACCTTGGGAAGGTTACTCAACCTTTCAGTGCCTCGGTGACCGCAACTGAAAAATAGGCATTAGATGAGTTAGTATTTGAGAAGCACCTGACCCACAGGAGCTCCCAGCAGGCGGAAGGTTACTCTTCCCTCCCTGTTACAAGTGAGGAAATGCGAGCTTCTCATTGTTAGATGACCCGGCGGAGAATCCTCTGGGCCTCATCCATCCAGTGCCAGCTCATTGCTTTGCCTCCCTCTCTGGTTTCTGCAGCCAGCACGGCACCCACAGCAACCAGACATGTGACAGTTGGTGGCATTCCTGTCTTATTTCCCCCACTCAGTCTTACATTCCCTGAAGACAAGGGCTTTGTCCTCCGAATACTGCTCCTGGCACAGGGGAGCTCTGGCTAACCGTCCGAGAAGCTGTTTCAGAGACACGCTGTCTGCTGGCTTTAGGTGAGAGGGAATATCTAGCAGGAATGGTATCAAGTGGGGTCACCCCAGCTGCAAATCTCATGGGAAAAGCTGCCACCTCCTTATTTCCCCTCGTGCCACCAGCTGCCCACGGAGGGACAGGTGACCCCCAGGTGGGCACATGCCCAAGACATGAGCGAACGTCCAGAACGTCTTGTCTAAGGCAAGAAAGAGCAAAAGAGCAGAAAGTTCATGCATTCGTGCAACAGCTATTTATTGAGCTACCCCTCTGAGGACTCAGCAGTGCAGGCAGCAGACACAGCCCCTGCTGTCGCAGCGGGCATGCCCCACGCCTGCTCTGGGACGGCCAGCCTGAACACAGGACACGCCCGGGGCCCTAATCCCTAGTCCCAAAGCTGCCCTCTCTGTGGGGAGGAGAGAGGCCTGCTGCCTGCTTCCCGGATTGGCTGGAAACCCAGCCCCACCTCCATCCAGGGGCAGGAAGTACGCTGTCTCTGCCCCAAAGATGATTTAAGGGCTCAGCCAGGCATGAGCTATCCCTAGGTGTGGGTATCTCACTCCATGGTCAGGCAGGGGACAGGACTTGGCAAGTTCCAAGGGCTTCTCTGATAGCCTGTCCCTGAATCCCAGCAGAGAAGGAATGGGAACTCAGGGGAGATAGAAGCTGCCTCCCCTTCCCACCCCCCCAGCTCAGGGTCTGGCCCGGAGAGAAGGCTCACTGGATGAGGGCTGAGCCCCCACGCCACCCTGCACCTTTGCAGATGTGGTTATTTTTGCAAGCAAAGAAGACTCTTCGGTGGCTGTTTAGAAGGCCTGAGACCTCTCAACAGAGGCCCGGAAGTCGGCGAGACGGGAGCAGCAGCCCGGCCACAGTGGGGTCGGAGAGTTCCCAAAAGGAGCCTGGCTGATCCCAGGATGCTGGGGACGTGGAACCTGGTGCTCTGGGCTTGAACACACAGCGTGAGAGACCAAGGTGGCATGTGACGACAATCTTTCTGACTGTAATGGCTGTGTGACACTTGAACAGGCTGCCCCTAGAGGTTAAGAAATGGGTTTCAGACCAGCACACCCTCTAAGGAAGGTGTTGCCAGCTTCTGTCACCCTTATGGCATCCAGGGAAAAACAAAGGTCTGGAATCAGAGAGACCGTCCCAAACCCAGTTTCACTATTTCCTAGTTTATGGCTTCATTCAAGTGACTGAGCTTCCCTGGCCCTCGGTTTCCTCTTCTGAAAACTGCCTCTGAAGTCTGACCCCCAGCTTCAAAAGCTGTCTGGAGAGTAAATGAGATGCCATCTGTTGAATGCCCTGCCCAGAGCCTGGCAGTGTGCAGACACTTAATAAATTCCCTCTCCTTCCTCTGGCCCCAGGGAAATCTAGCCTCAAAATGTGTACTCAGGAGACACATTCTAGATTAAATCTCCCCCAGAAAGAACAGAGGAGTTGTACTCAGCGAGGCCTATGGGCTCCCTCTCAGAGGGCCTGGCCCTCCTCCCATATGATCTGAGTCTAAGGAGAACAGCGGCACCTCCTACCTGCTCTTCCCAGCAGAACAAAGAAACCGGTTCTCCCTCTCCCCGCAATCCTCACCCGAGCCCAGCCCAGCCATGGCACCCAGAGTCCTCCACTTACTCACTCCCTGCCCTCTATCAGGGGCTATGAACCCCAGAGGAAACAGCCCCAAACCAGAAGCAACAAATCAGGTGTGCGTGGATACCGCTGCTCTAATGAGCCCTCAGGTGGAGACTGGTGACAGGAGAGCAGGAGCAAGATTTAGACAGAGAGGGCAAGTAGGGGTTGGTGTTGCTTTGGACTTAAGCTTGGAGAAATCAGGGAGGACTTCCTGGAGCTCGTGTTTTCCCCTCTGGGCACTTTCAGTGCTTTGTGGGGAGATGGCAGCTTCGGGGGGGATGGGGGCCAGCTTTGCAGGGGGGCAGAGAGGGGACCTGGCTCAGCCTCTCTGGAGGTCAGGTGTGCCTGGCTGGAAAAGAGGGGAGGTTCAGGGGGTACATATGGTGAGGGCCAGAAGCAAGGAGGAAGGTCCTGGCAATGAGCTGTGAAGAACCAGGGCCTAGGGCCCCAGAACAAGCCCTGGTCTTGGAGTCATACAGGTGTGCGGTCCAGCCCCAGCCCCAGCCCTGCTGCTTACTATCCATCCACGAGGCCTCTGGGCAAGTCATCAGCCTGACTTCCTCATCTGTAAGTTTCTCTAAGTTCCCTCATCTCTAAGATGGAATAATAAATCCTGACCACCGGCAGTTGATTAAATGAGACCCATAGGTGGGTGTGCCTAGCACAGTGCCAATCATACAGTGGTGAACCAGAGCCATCTATTCAGTCAACCATCCAGTAAGTGATTAGTCCATGTGTCCAGCCCTGTGCTAAGTACAACACACTGCTCTAAGGAACCCCGCCTCCTGCTTCTGTGATCGCTAAATGGGGTAAGCAAGACAGCAAGTCATCTGAGCCACCTGATTTGTCCCAGGCGCCCCAGGTAACCCAAAGAGTGACCGCGCAGGGACGAGTTCAAAGTCAGGGGGAGATGGCAGCTTGCCCTCTCAGTGGGCCCTGGGCTTCCTCAGAGGCCACCAACAAGAAAAACTGGACATACTACCAAGAGATATTTGCAAAAGGAAAAGCAATTCTTTATTGCATGGACGTGGTACAAACCATGAGCTTGTTACACAATACAGCTGTTTCTTGCACCTCCCTGCTGTAAGGGAGGTGGGAAAGCTGAAGCGGGGTCTGGGAAAGCATGTGAAGCACCCAGCTAGGAGATGAGGGACCCCTTGAGCTGGACCCTCTGAAGGCAGGGCCTGGAGTTTGCTTTTCTTTTCTTTTCTTTTCTTTTTTTTTTTTCTGGCTGTGTTGGGTCTTCATTGCTGCACGCGGGCTTTCTCTAGTTGCGGCGAGTGGGGGGCTGCTCTTGGTTGCAGTGCGAGGGCTTCTGATTGCAGTGGCTTCTCTTGTTGCGGAGCACAGGCTCTAGGTGCGTGGGCTTCGGTAGTTGTGGCTCGCGGGCTCTAGGGCGCAGGCTCAGTAGTTGGGGCTCACGGGCTTAGTTGCTCCGTGGCATGTGGGATCTTCCCGGACCAGGGCTCGAACCCATGTCCCCTGCACTGGCCGGTGGATTCTTAACCACTGTGCCACCAGGGAAGCCCAAGTTTGCTTTTCTGGTCCCTCCAGCCAGCTGTCCACTCAGCCTGGGGAGGGTGGGGATGACGGGTGTGTCTCTCCTGCGCTGGGCACTTAGATGTCTCTCTTTCGAGAAGAAACCACCTCCCCATCCACTGACTCCTCAACGTTGATGCGGACTTTGCCACTGCCACCACCTCCCAGGGAGGCTGTAGAAAGAAGAGGCAAGCTTTAGAGTGGGAGACTCTCCCTGTCCTCCCTCCCAAGGGGCCAGGACCTTGGCTGAGCTCTGGGAGAACTGCACAGCACCCCTGATAATGGCCATTGGCCAATCCTCCCAGAGCTGCCAGGAGGACTGGTGCTGAATCACTCGTCAAAGAGATTGGCAGCGGCAGCGGCAGGTATGCTCTGTAGTGAGCAAGAATGTCAGGGCTTTTAAGCTGTACATAAACAGAAATTAATCATGGGCATCTTACCATAAGTGCCTGAAGCGGGGGCGGGCGGGGTAGGGGGGAGGCGGGGTGGGTGGGCTATGCCCTGGACAAAGCTTACTCATCCTGGAAGGTTCTCAGTAAATCTTCAGTCCCAACCCTACCTGGGGCTGATAGAGGGGTCCCACTGGGGAAGAGGTACCTACTGGAATGGGCATGTCCCCACCCTACTGGGATGCTTGGGCTCTTTCACCTTCCTCCCCATTCCAGGAAGAATTGTGGCTTCAATAGCTTCCCTCTCCCCTCAACTCAGGAAGAGTTAAGTCTCTTGGACTTCTCTGGCGGTTCAGTGGTTAAGACTCCACACTTCCACTGCAGGGGGCACGGGTTCAGTCCCTGGTCAGGAAACTAAGATCCCGCATGCCGCCCAGTGTGGTCAGAAAAAAAAAAAAAGAAGAGTGAAGACTCTTACCTTCTCTGGTACCAATGCCAGCCATCCTGAAAGAGAGGGGGAAGCAGATGTAAGCACGGACAAAAGCTCAGGTCTTGCCTACAGGAGGCCCCGGGAGACAGCTAAGCCGTCCTCTCCAGCCCTCACACTACCCTCACACCCACATCTGACTTCTCGAAAGCCTGGGACATCCTGAGAGCCACCCCCAAGCACACAGATTCTGATCTATGATAACACCCCATCTATTTCATGCTGGAAATGGAACCAGCATTAAATCCAAGACCACGAGCCCAATTGCTATCATTTACAGAAGGTACACAGGTCCAGAGAGGTGACATGACCTGCCCAAGGTAACGGCCAAAGACTAGAGCGCAGAGTCCAGAACCTCTTACTCCTTGTTCTGTTGTCTTTTCACTGTAGACGCTGCCCTTAAGATGACTCTCCCCCCTCAACCACAACCGGCCCCTCCCTCACTGCTCCCTGCACCCGAGCCCCTGCCTGGCATCCTGGCCCTCCAGCAGGCTGCGGTAGGTGGCGATCTCCTGCTCCAGCCGCGTCTTCACGTCCAGCAGCATCTTGTACTCCTGGTTCTGGCACTCCATCTCACTGCGGAGCTCGCTCAGCTGGGCCTCGATGCTGCTGATGAGGCCCTGGATCTGCTGCAGCTGCAGGGCGTAGCGGCACTCGGTGTCCGCCAGCGTGCTCTCCAGCCCGGCTTTCTGGTGGGGCAGCAGACCAACAGACATCACATCAGGCTAGACAGGAAGCCGCCAAGGGCCTGGGGAGAGGGGCTGAATGGATCGCAAGGAACAGCCCCAAAGGGAGCTCGGGAACGCCAAGGCTTACACAGCCATGGAGGGTGGGAGAGGCTGGGGTGGGTGGGGTGGGAGTCAGACCATGCTGAGCTGGGACTGCAGCTCCATCTCGAGCCCCTGCACCGTGCGTCTCAGGTCTACGATCTCCATCTTGCTGGTCTCGATCATCTCTGTGTTGGAAGCTACCTCCTTATTCAGCTCCTCTGTCTGTAGGTCACACACAAGACAAGTGAGCGCCACGGTCCTCCCAGGAGCTCAGGGAGCTGGAGCGGGGCTGGCAGGTCAGGCCCACCTTGCTGAAGAACCAGGCCTCAGCATCCCGGCGGTTCTCCTCCGCCACGACCTCGTACTGCTCCCTCATCTCTGCCAGCACGCGGGTCAGGTCCACCCCCGGGGCTGCGTCCATCTCCACGTTGACCTGGCCGGCCAGCTGGTTGCTGAACTCCTTCATCTCCTGCACGGTGGGTGGGGCCCATTCAGAGACAGAGGGCGGAAGCCAGAGCCCAGTCTGGGGTTCCACGTGCCAACCCCGGCTCCATCCCTAACCCACCACGTGACGTTGGCTCTGCCCCGTACCCACCCCGGGCCCCTGTTTCCCACTGCACATGAAGAGTTTTGTTGTTTTGTTTTGTTTTGTTTTGCGGTACGCGGGCCTCTCACTGTTGTGGCCCCTCCCGTTGCGGAGCACAGGCTCCGGACGCGCAGGCTCAGCGGCCACGGCTCACGGGCCCAGCCGCTCCGCGGCACGTGGGATCTTCCCGGACCGGGGCACGAACCCGCGTCCCCCGCATCGGCAGGCGGACTCCCGACCACTGCGCCACCAGGGAAGCCCACATGAAGAGTTTTGATCGCACGAGCCCCTCAGCACTAAGGGTCCCCCGTCCTCTCTAGGTCCTGCCGAGGGAGGAACTCAAGACAGTAGGGCCCTTGTGTGAGTTCATGAAGCAAATCAGGACAGCAGCGCCCGCCGGCCACCCGGCCTGGCTATGGATCAGAGGAGAAAAGGGGTCTGCGTCGACAGTGCCCCTTCCTCTCCGTGGGGACCCCTGTGTTGGGGGGGGCGTGCATATCTGAACCACGAAGCCCTTCCCCCAACTCTGAGGAGGCCCCAGAGGCCCCCCTCTGCCTCCCAGAGGCCCCAGCCACTGCCTGGCTCTCACCTCCTCGTGGTTCTTCCGGAGGTAGGCCAGCTCCTCCTTCAGGCCCTCTAGCTGCATCTCCAGGTCAGTCCTTACCAGGGTCAGCTCGTCCAGCACCCTGCGCAGGCCGTGGGTGTCGGCCTCCACGCTCACGCGCAGGGCCAGCTCGTTCTCATACCTGGAAAGGAAAAGGGAACCCAAGTGAGGAAGGGTCTAGGGGTGAGACCCTTGAGTTGGGAGGGGTCTGGGCCACTTGAGCTGGGAGACGGAACAGAGAGAGCGTACTTGAGTCTGAAGTCATCTGCAGCCAGCCTGGCTCTGTCAGTCTCCAGGATAACCCGGGAGTTGTCTATGGTGGCCGCCAGGATCTGCAAGATACAGGGAGATGGTGTCTAGAGGACCCCTCCCTTTTCCCTGCCTCTCCCCCTGCCCTGCACCCCGGGCGGGACCCCTCACTAAACATCTCCCCTCTGACACCAGAAACGGAAGCCCGTAGGGCCCGGGGGCGGAGTCCAGGCCACCGCTTGGTCTGCCCCAAGCCACCCTCCTCGTCTCCAGAACATGAAAGACCAAGGAGCCAGGGTTGCAGAGAGCCCCCTGTGCAGACTGCCTGGCCTGGAGAGGGTGCGCTCTTGGGGGTACTCCACCAGCCTCCCCTGTAAACAACTCATGGTCGCCGGCCTCCTGCACACCTTAACACAGCCATGCATCTACAGAACATTCCAGTCAGGGGGAAACTGGAGGGCAGCTGCAGAAACCGGTGCAGGTGAGTGAAGGGTGAGTGAGTGGCTGGGAGAGCCCATACCCAGTTCCAGGTCTCCTAAGGTCCAACAGTGCTTTTGCCACCCAAGACATTCGAAGGGTGAGGCAGGCAGTCCTGGCGTTCTGGACTCCTAGAACCTGAGGTTCATCTCTACACCTCCGTTCTTGCAAAAAAAACCAAAGGAACGCTCTGGGCAGAGCCCTGCAGGGTGTGAGCACTGCCCCCACCTTGGCCCCCTACTGGTTGAGACCAGCGTGCCAGGATCCCCAGCACTGCCAGGCTGAGCGGATGTTTGCGGGACCCACACCTGGAACGCATTCCCCATGCTCCAAGTTCGCCGAGGTTACACATCATTACCTGGGAAGGCAAGGATTTCCCCCAGGCAGCTGGCACCAGCCACCTGCTCCCCTCTCCCTGACACCCGAGGACTCACCTTGTCTCGGAGTTCTTCTATGGTCTTGAAGTAGGGGCTGTAGTCGTGCTCCGGGATGCTTGGGCTCTGCTTCTGGTACCAGTCGCGGATCTTCACCTCCAGGTCAGCGTTGGCCTCCTCCAGGGCGCGCACCTTCTCCAGGTAGGAGGCCAGGCGGTCGTTGAGGTTCTGCATAGTGAGCTTCTCGTTGCCAGAGAGGAGGCCGCCACCGCCGAAGTCACCAAAGCCACCACCAAAGCCTCCACCCAAACCACTACCAGCCCCTCCACTGAAGCCTCCCCCATAGCCCCCTGCTGACCCCGAGGAGACAAACCTGGCAGAAGAAGCCGAGATACTGCGGCTCCCACCTCCCCCATAGAGACTCCCTCCACCAAAGCCTCCTCCCCCAGCCATGAGGGACCCCCGCCAGGTCGGGCCACCCCCAAAGGTGGAGGAAGAAGTCTGCAGAAATGTGGTGCTCATGGCCAGGCAGCAGCCCTGAGCTCTCAGCAGCACAAGCAAAGCTGGCAGGAGGCGTGAGCTGGGCTGAAACCCGAGGTCTGCACCTGTCACCCCCAGCCCCAGGCTCCTTATATACCCCTCCCAGGGTGTTGTGGGACCATGTCTCCTCCCCCAAAGGGAAGCCAACTCCTTCTACGTTCCTGACAAACACAGCCACCTGTACACCTCTACGTGGCTGGTATGGGGTTTTTCTTCTCCCTCTTTCATTTTTTTTTTTTTTTTTTTTTTAATGCAACAAAAGAGATGATTCAGAATGAATGGTGTTTTGCCCCGGGCCATGGCTTTAACACCTGGATTACAGGTTCATCTCTACACTCCAGGAGAAAACCCGAAAGGAGCAAACTCGCATCCCATCTGCCAGGCCTCCGCCTGCACTCTTAGAGGCTCAGGCCAACTCCACCCTCCGCTGGACTTCTCTGCTGCCCGCAGGTGGCCGGCTCCCTGCTCTCAGGGTGAGAATCCACTTTCCATCGCTGCCCTGTGTGGTCCCTCTCCCAGACCCCATGTGCAAACCTGCGGGCTCTGGGGATTGGCAGGCAGAGGTACACAGAGGAATGCAGGGCCCACGGGGATAGGCTGAGGACAGGAGAGGGATCCTGAGTCCAGTTCCAGCCGAGGTGACCAGAGGGGCCAGCCTCTGTCACTTCCCTGATGCTCCAAATGGACCCCTCTCCTCCGCCCCTCTCCTCCTCTCCTCCCCCACCCACAGGCCCCCTCCTTCTTCTCCAGTTCCACCCGGCCCTCAGCCCCATGGCACTGGCATTCTCACAAAAGCCAGAGGGCTCAGGGCTGACAAGGTGCTGACTGATAATCCCACCACCTGCCAACTACCCGTCACTGAACTTTTGCTTTGCTCCTGGGACGAGTTGGGGCAAACCTCTGCAGATAAGACGGGAGCAAGTTCCAGAAAGCCCCTGCTTTCTCCAGGGAGAGGCGAGTCGCTGCACAGCGGGGCTAGATTAACCCTGTTTGTCCTGTCGGGGAGAGACCCGATCCAGAAAGCTGTATATACCTGAGCATCATGGGGCGCGGGGG
>NC_041227.1:116433139-116496610 GCF_002837175.3 Physeter macrocephalus
CATATCCCCTCCCTCTTGCGTCTCCCTCCCTCCCACCCTCCCTATCCCACCCCTCTAGGTGGTCACAAACCTCCTAGCTGATCTCCCTGTGCTATGCGGCAGCTTCCCACTAGCTATCTATTCTACGTTTGGTAGCGTATATATGTCCATGCCACTCTCTCACTTCGCCACAGCTTACCCTTCCCCCTCCCCACATCCTCAAGTCCATTCTCTAGTAGGTCTGCGTCTCCATTCCCGTTTTACCCCTAGGTTCTTCATGACCTTTTTTTTTTTTTTCCTTAGATTCCATATATATGTGTTAGCATACGGTATTTGTTTTTCTCTTTCTGACTTTGTTCACTCTGTATGACAGACAAGGCACCGCCTCAGAGAGCAGGATGCTGAGGCCGGAGAGGGGAGTCCAGCACTCAGGAGAGCCCTCTACTCTGCCGCCAGCTCAAGGGCCCGCTTTCCGGGGATACCTGATACCTGTGGGCAGTGCCACTGGAGGCGTCGCCTGGCCCTCTGGCTTTGGCTGTGGGGTTTAGAGAGATCCAGGGGTGGAGAGGTGAGCAAGACCAGGCTGGAGAGTCAGGAGGAGGATTCCTGGACCACAGCTGCAACACCGTGAAGTTGACGGAGCTCTGGATTCCCTGGGACCTGGCTTCAAGCCCGGCTCTACCCATCACTGCGTGGAAAACCTTGGACACGGTACCTTTCAAGTCTCAGTTTCCTTGTGGCAACGGGCACTCTCAGCTCCCACTTACGGGGAAGCCCTGAGGCCCAAGAGCCCCCATCCTGCCTCCTCCTTGCTCCCCGTCTTCTGAGGCACCGGCTAGTGGGGTGCACGTGCAATACTTAGGACTCCCAAGTACCATCACCTGGGGGGACTTTTTTTTTGTCCTTGGGCATCAGATCTGCCCTGTGAGTGACCGCCACACTCTGCCATATTCTTCCATAACCAGCACCTATTGGACAATGCAGGTCATTGTTATTATTGCTCTAATAACAGTAAATTCTTACTTCCACGGCATCCTTCACAGTTTAGAAAGCACTTCTGCATCCACGCCTCCTCTATTCCTCACAGCTAAGAAGATGATCCCTGCCCCGATTTCAGAAGGAATGAAATTGCAGCTCAGAGAGGGAAGTGATTTGTATAAGGTGGCACAGCTAGTAAGAAGGCATCGCCAGGACCTACTGGGTCCTCTGACCGCCCCCCTCCCACTCAAACAGGAGACAGGAAAAGAAGGTGTTCCCCTCCCCAGACCCCAGATTCCTGCGCCTGAGCTGGGGTAGTGGAGTATTCCTGGTACGTGGGGGTGGGCTTCTCCTCGCCCAGCGTCACAGTGAGCCAGCCTCTGAGTGCTGTGCCCAGACAGTGAGCTATTGTCTCGTGGGTGGGAGGATACTGTCTTTTCCCCGGAAAGAAAAATAATCAAACTCAGATCAGCCATAGCTCATTAAAGCCTCTGCAGACATTATGGCCCCAGCAATTACCCCGGGAAAAATTATGTGCCATCACCCGAGGGTGAAGGAGGGCTGGACCCCAGCCAACCTCTCTCTGTACCCTGACTCCCCTGCAGCAGCCCCCTCAAGGGGGCTTTCCCTACACTCTCAGGCCCAGGCCAGGCAGCAGCTGCCCCAGTCACAAATCCCTGGTTTCGGTCCAAAAAGTTCCTATGAGCTCAAGGTCTGGGTGGCCAGAGCCTACTCACTAGCACCAGAAGGTGATGGCTGGGCAAGGGCGGAGATCAAGCTTCATTTGCCTCCAGCCCAGACTGCAGACCTGGGCCCTGCCCCAGGCAGCCCACCTGGGATGCTGTGCCAGTTTCTGTCCTTTGCCCACTGCAGGCAGACAGGCTGTCCCAGAGCCGGCCTTCCCTCCTTGGGATGGGACGATGCAGCCCAGTGGAAAGGGCCTGAGCTGGACTCCACCTCTGGGTGTGACACAACATCTCCGAGCCGGGCTCCTGACTAAAATTGGGCCATTTTCCCACTTACACGAGATACTAAGAAGAGTCAAAAATCGTAGAGACAGAAAGTGTAATGGTGGTTGCCAGGGGTGGGGAGGGAGAATGAGGAGTTATGGTTTAATGGGGATAAAGTTTCAGTTTTACAAGATGGAAAGAGTTATGAGGATGGAGGGTGATGATGCTTGGACAACAATGTGAGTGCACAGAACTGCCACAGAACTGTGCACCGAGAAACGCGTAAGATGGTAACGTTTATGTTATGTGTACTTTACCACAATAAAAAAATTTATAAAAAAAAAACACTGACCCCATTAACACTGGGCCCAGCTACAGGGCCACAGTGAGCAGTCAGTGTCACAGGGGGAGTGGGGACCTCCATAGATGTTAGAATCCTCCCTCACTCCTCCGCTCCCCAGGGAGATGCCAGGGTCAGAGAGAGGGCATGCCCTGGGGCCTGGAGAATTCCTCATTTCTCATTTATTAGTTACGTGCTTTGAGTGATCAAGCCTCCTCTCCCCGAGCCTCAGTCTACCAGTTGGAAAAATGGAAATAACTCTGGCCCAGTCTGACTCACGGGGATGCAGCAAGATGACGGACCGGAAATGCTTGCAAACTGAAGCCGTCATCATGACCAGCCGGGCTGGAAAGACCCTGCCCCCCCAAATCCCCTCCCGCTTCCTCTCGCTCCCTTTCCTCTATCCCAGCTGCTTCTGTCAACACAGTACCCCGAGTTTCAGCTCCCAGACTGAGACAGAAAAGTGTCCACACACACACACACACGCACACACGCGCGCGCACACACACAAAGGAAAGCTTTATTCCTGACACCCAGACCTGAGACCCAGTCACCAGCCCCACCTGTATGGGGCCCAGACCCCGCCTCACAGCCACATTCCAGGGGCCTCTGGGGCACAGGGGAGAGTTTCAGCTGTGACAACAGAGGCTTTCACGAACAGGGGACAAATATCTCTTGGCAGTCCCAGCCTGGGACTGGGGGTGCAGCCAGGCCTCTGGCCTCTACCTCCAAGGCCTCCTAAGTCAAGTGTGAGAGTGGGTCTGTAGGTGCCGATGGCCAGAGAGGAATAGCTGGGGACGTGGCAGAAGGGGCTCCTGGCCCAGGGCTGTGGCAGGGGAAGCAGGAAGATCTGGGCTCGGGGGTCACCAGCCTGTGATTTGGAGTAAGCTAATGAGCCTACCAAGCTCCATGGAAAATGGCGAAAAAAGCACCCCCTTCAGGATGAACAGCAGGTATGGCGGGGTCCTGAGCCTCCTTAGCGCAGTGCTGAGCACAGGTGGCAGCGCGTCGATCTGTCCCCCTAGAGAGCTTCCGCCTCACTCAGACCCCTCCCTCACAGGGTCGGCCGCTGTCACAGACAGATCCACGGGGCCTGAGCAGACCCACTCAGCCTGAACCTCTCTGCTGGGGGAAGTGGGACTTATTTACCTTTAATTGGCCTCCGTTCTTGGCAGCTAAGCTGTAAACCACAGGGGCAGACCATACCAACCCAAGGGCAGAGCTGCACCAGGAAGCTGGGACTTGCATTCCTTTGGGGGCCCAGGACGGGCCCCAGGCAAGCCAGTTTGGGGGTCTCTGTGGGAGGTCTGGGTCACAGCTGGGTCCTATTCCAGGCTCTGGGCCCAGGTATGGGCGGGTGGACGTAAGGGGCTTACGCAGGGCTGCCAGGGGATGGATGGAGGTGTCAGTGCATGTGCACACACACCCCAACGAGGGCGTCCTCTCCAGCCCTGTTCTGAGCTGGTGCCCACCCCCCGACCCCAAAGCCCCAGTTTCTCCTTAAGTTAGGAGGAGAAACCTGTCAGGAGGAACTGCCTCAGGGGATCCCAGTCCTAGGCCTTCACACAGAGCAAGACTGGAATGTCCTGAGGAAATGGCACAGCAGTGTCATCCTAGGAGATGGGGTGCAGGGGTGGCACTGTAGGTTAAGAATCAGGAAATGTAATTCTGGTCCTAGCTCTGCCATGTAGCTGCTATGTGGCCTTGGTCAAGTTACTTAACCTCTCTGAGCCTGTTTCCTACTCTATAGGATATAACTCATACTACCTTTCAGGGTTGTTTGATTAAATAGCACTTAGTAGGTGCTCAGTAAACATTAATTACAGATACACAAACACACAGCAACCCTTGGGGTGAGTTCAGTGCAAAGGAAACTAAATCTGGAAGCAAAAAACAGTTTCAAATCCCACCTTTGCCATGTGTTAGAACAGTTATATATACAACAACCCCCCTCGCCTCTCTGAGCCTTGGTTTATCCCTCTGTAAAATGGGAGCAATGCTTATTTAACAACCTTGTTTCAGGGGACACGTGAGATACACGAAGACCTCTGCAAACAGGAATTACCGTTAACAGCTGGAGTTTGTGAGAGCCCTCCCTCCCCTTTCCTGGGAAAGCGTGGACTCTGGTCCAAATGAAACCTACACAGCAAAACCTAAACAGTGCCAAGGCCTGGCCCCCCGCCATGGGCTGAAATAACAAACTCAACGTCCTTCCTCCCTTGGGCCATAAAGTTTTATTGGAAGGTCAGGGGGAGAGCCAGGGATAAGGGTCCCTCCCCTCCCATGCCCCTACCCAGGGGAATCCCTCTGCATCAGGGGAGGAAGGCCAGGAGGCTGCCAGACTCAGAGGACCTTCGGGGTGGACACGTTGTTGTGGTAGGCATCCTGGCCCTCCAGCAGGTTTCGGTAGGTGGCAATCTCCTGCTCCAGCCGGGACTTGATGTCCATCAGGTGTTGGTACTCCTGGTTCTGTCGCTCGGTGTCGGCACGCACATCGCTCAGCTGGGCTTCGACACCACTGATTAGCGCCTGGATGTGCGCCAGCTGGGCTCCGAAGCGAGCCTCCGTTTCGGCCAGCGTGCCTTCCAGGGCAGCTTTCTGAGGGCAGGGAGAGGGAAGGAGGCTCAGCAGAGCCTGGTGCCCAGCGATGGCATGGGCCCGGCCACCATCCAGGCTGCCCGAGGCCGCAAGGACACGAGTGTGCGTCCCACAGGGCAGAGGGCACATACCATGCTAAGCTGAGACTGCAGCTCGAGCTCCAGACCCTGGAGGGTACGCCGCAGGTCGGTGACCTCCGTCTTGCTGATCTGCAGCTGCTCCGTGTGGCCAGCGACCTCCCTGTTCAGCTCCTCGGTCTGCAGTTAGAGGAGGCGGAGGGAGTAAGCGCTGAGGTGGACCCTTGCCTGGGAGCATTAAGCCCGCTCTCCTTGCCACCTCCCCAAGGGGCACCTGCCTCCCCCTCCACACCTGGCTGGTGAACCAGGCCTCAGCATCCTTCCGGTTCTTCTCAGCCATGACCTCATATTGGCTTCTCATGTCGCTCAGGATCTTTGCTAGGTCGATGCCCGGAGCGGAGTCCACCTCCACGCTGACCTGACCACCCGCCTGGCCCTTCAGGACACTGATTTCCTAGAAAGATACAGCAGAGATGGGCATGTCAGGGCCCAGAGCCTGCTGGGCCTGAGCCAGGTCACTCCCCCATCCCCCAGGCCATAGGGGGCTGGTTTTCAGGTACAGACCTAGGAGCTAGCACTGGGGTACAGATGGGGTCACCACCATCCCCTGCTGGAACCCATGGGAGCCACATGACACACTCAGGGCCAGGTCAAGGGTGCAGCAGATGTGGCCACAGTCAGAGGATACAGGATTAAAAAAAACCGTCCTCAGCTCTGGGAAGCTGGGCTGGGATGGATGGGAAGCCCAGCTTGAAACCCACCTCCTCGTGGTTCTTCTTCAGGTAGGCCAGCTCCTCCTTCAGACCCTCGATCTGCAGCTCCAGGTCGGCTCTGGCCAGGGTCAGCTCGTCCAGCACCCTGCGCAGGCCGTTGATGTCGGCCTCCACGCTCACGCGCAGGGCCTGCTCCGTCTCGAACCTTTCAGAGGAAATAGTTGCAGTCAGGCCAGCATTTCCTCTGCACCTCTGAAGACTTCCCCACCTCCCCTGGGTTCAGGGGCCCATGGGGGATGGGGTGTGCTTCAGACCAGCTGGGGTGGGTGAAAGCAGAGTCCATTCTCCTCACGGCACTGAGCCCCATAAGGGCCTGAGATTGGCCCCCTCCCCTGCCCTGGCTTCTGCAGCCCCCAAGGCAGAGACACTCACTTGGTTCGAAAGTCATCTGCAGCCAAACGGGCGTTGTCGATCTGCAGGACTATCTTGGAATTCTCAATGGTGGCACCAAGAATCTGGAAGGCGGAAGGCAGGAGATTGGCACCAGTTCAGTACCTGGGCACCGTCCACCCACTTTCTTCCCAGAGGAGAGAGAAGAGCAAAGGAGTATGCGTGCCTGTGTGCCTCCACCTCCTGGAGACCAAAGCCTCAGCCACCCCAGGCTGCCCAGCAGCCTGCTCTCTGGGAGGCCTTGGAATGGGTCCAGGCCCCGGAGCTGGAGCAGGAGAAACTACTGCCAGGGAGGCTGAGCCAGGGGGAAACCGGAAGGGCAGGGAGGTAAGCCTGGGGGAAAGTCTCCACGACCCGCACCCAGGGAAACTCTAAATGCTCGCAGGGAGACATTTGCCGATCTAGTGATCCGCAAACCAGATGCAGGGAGCACAGGGGTCACCCTGGGGTCTGACCCCCACTCAAAGCACATTCCGCCTTCAGGGAAGGGAAAGGCTTCTGTTGAGCATCTATTATGTGCTGGCGCTTTGTGCCTCCTCTTTGAGGCAAAACGTATTCCCTCATGTAGGTCACAGTTTGTAAAGTTTGAAAGCACTACGCTCGTTGTTTACATCTCTAGCTCTCCCTCATCTACGGGTCTGGTCTAGGCCCCTGGCACCCAGCACCACGCCAGGCACAGGGTGGGCCCTGGCCTACGCTGTGGGGACCGTGCGTTTGGAGACCCAACGTGTGAGGCTGTTAAATGTCCCACTGGCTTCTGAAACGTTTCTTCTGGACCGAGATCCCAGCTCTGAGCTGTTCCCTGTGGGAAGAGACCAAGCCCCACCCTGAAGGACCCTGAGGGCCCCCCAGCAAGAGGCTGTAGCTGGGACCCGGGGTCTCCACCCACACGGCACTGGGCCTCTCCAGAGAGGTCTTCTCAAGCTCAGCATTCGTCTCTCCTTTACCCAGTCCGGGAGCCACAGCATGGGTCCCTCCTTGACCAGGGGCCAGAGTTGGCCTCTCCCATTCTTCCTAGAGCTCCTCTTAAGTCCCTAGTGGCCCCCTGGGCGGGGGAGGGGCTTCAGCCTCAACGGGCTGGAAACCAGACCCGCCCGGCCGGGAGAAAAGGAATGCAGAGGGCCTCTCACCGGGGGCAGCAGACTGCAGGTCTGGCCCGGCGAGAACCAGATTCCTCCCTGGCCAAACTCTTGCATTTCCCTGTTGCACAGCGACTCAGGTCCAGACTCCAGCGCAGCCCACAGCGCGCCCCATCTCTTCCCCCTCCTTCCTCCCCGCTTTCCCAGTCCTAGCCGACCGGCGCGCCTTCTTCCGCCCGCCCTCCAGTCCCCCACACTAACACTCGCCCCCAACAGCTCCCCGACCCCCCGCCAGGCCTCCACTTCCTGCCCCGCGGTCCCGCCCCTCCTCACCGGCCGGCTTACCTCCGCCCCATCCTGCGGGCCCTCCCCCATCCTAACACTCGCTCCCGGCCCCGCCGGGCGGTGGCTCTGGCGCCCGCCGCCCGCGCCTCGGGCCTCGCCCGGCCCGCGGGGCTGGGTATCCGCGGCAGGTGCACTTCCCGCGGCCGGGCCGCCTCCCACCTGGTCCCGCAGGTCCCCGATGGTCTTGAAGTAGTGGCTGTAGTCGCGGGCGGGCCCGGGCCCCTGCCTCTGGTACCAGTCGCGGATCTTCACCTCCAAGTCGCCGTTGGCCTCCTCCAGGGCGCGCACCTTCTCCAGGTAGGAGGCCAGGCGGTCGTTGAGGTTCTGCATGGTGACCTTCTCGTTGCCCGCCAGCAGCCCGTCGGAGCCGGCCAGGGCGCCCGCATAGCCGCCGCCGTAGCCCCCGGAGGAGGACGAGGACACGAAGCGGGCGGAGGACACCGACACGCCGCGGCCACCCGAGCCCCCGTGGATGCTGGGCGCGCGGAAGGCGCCTCCCGCCCCGAAGCGCGTGGAGCCGCTGCCCAGACCCCCGAAGGACGAGGTGGCCGACGACTGGCGATAGCTGTAAGAAGAAGTCATGGCGAAGGAGGACGCGGGCGACACCGGCAGAGTGGCTGCAGTCGGCAAGAGAGGAGTGGCGAGGCCCTCACCTGGCGCCTTTTATGCCCGGGGTTGGACGAGGGAGGGGGGACGGTGTCGGGCGGATATCTGAGGGCCCAGGAATTTGCAGGCTCCAGAGTGCAAATACGGGCGCTCTCCCCATTGGTCAGTTCCTGGCGGCTCTGCTTCCGTCCGACTCTCCCTGCCCGGGGGCCAGAGGCTCCTGCCCTCCGGAGAGCTGCCCCCCACCAGCCCACTCCGACGCCCAGCCACACACCCCGCTGGCACACTCGTTCGGATCTTCACCTCCACCACACGTACACTTAGACATCCCCGGAATTCACATGCTGGCCCTCCTCCATTAAGATCACCCAGAGTTTGACACCCCCCAGGAATTGCAGTTTTTCTGAGAGTACACGCCGAGACGTCAGCCCCGCCCCCAGTGACCCTCACTCAGAGACCCCCCCCATCACGTTCTGAGCCCCTTCCTTGTGATCAAAATTAACCCCCCCAAAGTACATTCACCTGATTCCTATGCCCCACTGGGAATTACAGTCTCTCAGAACCTGCCCCTTGGGGATCACCCACACCCTGACCCCCCCCCCCAGTCCCCCACATGAGGTGCTCTGAGCTGCAACTTCCCAGGCCTCCTGAGACAAAGCCGCCCCACCCTGCTGTGGCCATACAAAGCCCCAAGGTGACAATAGGCTCCTGGGAACAGCTGCTGGGAGGGGTTCTGCAGCTGGACTGTAAAAGGCACCTTCAGAATCCCGAGCTCAAGCCAGAACCCCACCTGGGAGCTGAACCCCCGACTCAGTACTCTCACCAACCATCCACCCACGCCCCCCCACAACCAGGACCACCCTCTACCCTCCAACCCCAAAAGCATGCATTCGACACAGACTTACTGAAGTGATGCTGTAGTGAGGCATCTGAGCCTAAGGGAGGCGAGTAAACTCGCCCATGAGACATTTAGCGCCCGCCGCCCAGAGACAGGATGGAATCCCTCCCTCCTTGTGAGCATCTCCAAGGAGGGTGTCAGAGGCTGAATCCTCCTGTGCCTAACAGTGCTGTCCTAGTACGTGGATGAATGACTGGATGCTAGGGAGGGCGCCCACACACAACGTGGAGAGTTTCGATAATAGAGGAAGGAGTCCCTCCGCTCCACGCACAGCCCCCAGCCCCGTTCTTCATCCAGCTCAGTAATTCCACCCACCTTTTTGATCGCCTTGGAGGCCCACCTGCCAGACACTGCAGGGCTCTGAAGCAGCCTCACCCCAGTTCCTGTCCACAGGGACCTCCCCGCTCCTCAGAACTGTCCCCACAGTTCCTTTGCATCCTTAAGTCAGAGCAGCCACCCAATCTCAGGACAGAGGCCCGGTGCCCTTTTGACAGGGTGGTAGGGAGATGGATCAGTTACTCTCAGTTTCCTGTGAAATCTTAGGCCTCCTCTCTGCATCTTATCACCTGGGTCACCTGTGGCTAAATGAAGACTTGTCCCCAGCCTCTGAAACCTGTCCCCAACTGTCTTCTGGCCACCAACACACACACACACACACACACACACACACACACACACACACACACACCCATAACCCAAGCCACTAGGAAGGCCAGCCTGAGGCTGTTTAAACTAGTGAATCAGACCTGCAAGTGGGTCCTGGGGCTCCAAGGGGGAAGGAGACTCCAGGCTGGCCCTGAAAGCAGGGTGTGGCTGGGCTTTCACAAAGGTTATAGCTGCCAGGGCTGATCTGACATGAGTCACTATTTGGCCTTAAGGAGGAGGCCTCCTCCTGGTAGGGGAAGGGGGAGATTGGCCAGATAGTTGCTAGCACACCAAGCTCCAGCTGGAACCTCTGCTTCTGTGGCCTCATAGCAGAGTTTGGGAAGGGACTTTGCATTAGAAAACAAAGGATAGGACCAACAGTTCTCCCCCAAAGATTAATGGGTTGTGAGTTCACTAAACTTCAGAAGAGCTTAGAGTCCCAGCCCCCTACCCCAAAGCCATAAGAACAATTGACTGCAGGGTAGTACCATTTACAAAGCCTTTTCAGATCTCATTGGATCCCCACAGCAGCCCAGTGGAAAAGGTATTCTTATGCCCATTTTACAGATGAGGAAACAGAAGCTTCCCGAGGGACAGCCGGGAGTGTCAGATTCTGGCTTCCAGCCTCTTAACCCTCAGCCCCATGGCCTGGGGTCCTGAGTGCAACAGAGGCTGCACTCTCCCTTCCAAGGAAGTCCCAGCTCCAAAACGACTCCTTCGGGTCTCTTTCCCCCCACATCCTAGGCTAACTCCAAAGACAGTCCCCTGCTCCCACTCTCTGGCCAGAACAGTGCCTAGCACCTTCCACCATGAGTTGTGTGGCTTTTAAACACTTCTCTGGCACATCAAGAACTCAAGAGAACAAACTGTAAAGTCTGCCCCCCACGCCCCCACCCCCCGAGACGGAACTGAGGAATCAAGCTGCGGTTCTCATTTGGTAAACAGACTGCCCGCGAGCAGAATACTTGATCTGCCTCTGGCTGAGTGAGGGCAAGAACCTGTAGAACCTGATCAGAGTAGCTCCTTTCCCAAGTCCTGATCTCCAGCCTGGGGATCCACAGTCTGCAGAGGAGGGGCACACAGGGTCAGGAGTGATGAAAAGGGAATGTTTGAGCATGAAGGGATCCCAGAGAGGAAACTGCCCAGCCTTCCCCTGGCTTGTTGC
This sequence comes from Physeter macrocephalus, assembly GCF_002837175.3. Classification (NCBI taxonomy): domain Eukaryota; kingdom Metazoa; phylum Chordata; class Mammalia; order Artiodactyla; family Physeteridae; genus Physeter; species Physeter macrocephalus. Next base: position 116,443,963 of record NC_041227.1, read on the forward strand.
TGCAGAGCCACAGCCCCACGACACCCTTGTGGGAAAGGGGGGCCACTGTCAGATAGGATCAGAAACACTGCTGGCCCCACTCCCTTTTGGAAATTCACAATGCACGGTACTAAAGGCTGTGAAAACCTCAGTCCTTCATTTGTAAAATAGGGCTAATAATCATAATAACAATCTAGTTCTGGAGTTGTTTCAGTGGTTAGATAGATGCTAATTAGATAGATAGTAATGTACTATTTAATAATAACAATGTAACACAATAAATACTTATCATTTGATTGTATATAATGTATTATATACCTGTAAGTATTATATTAAGTATTATTATTTAACTTCATTTAATCAGCAGTTCCAAAATATACTGGACCATGGCATCTTTTGTCAGGTAATGCCTATTAATAATCCATATATCACAAGAAAAGCTGATCCAGTCCAAGGAAGCTCAGAGAGGTAAAGTGGTTCGCCTGAGGTCACATGGCTAACGTGTGTCCAAGTCCTGAGGCCAACGGTTCTCTCTGCATCTCCACCTGGACCTACCCTAGAAGCCTCTTACACTAGAGCAAATGCAGATTGCAGTTCCCAGAGGGGAGAGATTCAAGGTAGGGGAGTTTTCATCATCCCTGAGGAAATGAAACAGTGGTTGGGCACCACTGGAAAGAAGTGAGAGTCCTTCGTCCCTGGGCAGAACGAAATGGTGTGACTATGACAATAAGGGTAACGATGATGATAATGATGACAGCCAGCATCTACTGGGCCAGCCTCTAGGTTAAACACTTTGTATACATTATCTCAACTAGTCCTGTGACTTAAAGTATTATCATCCCCATTTTACAGACCAAAAAACTGAGGCTCAAAAGGTTACTAACTTGACCAAAGTCACACAAGTAAATAGTGGACCCAGGATTCAAGCCCAGATCTTTAACTCCCTAAAGCTGTAGACCCAACCACTAATGCTGTCCCTCCTCTCATGAGTTGGGGGTTAAGGTGATTTCTTCCACTGGTCTGGAGAAAGGGTCATCAAGTTGGGAAAGGCATAGTGTCACCTGCCAAGGTCCCAACTTGTCCTCCCTGCTTGGATACACAAGTATCTATTTGGTCAGTCAGTGGGTCATACAAACAAGATTCAAAGTTCAGCCTTTGAAGAGGATATGGGCTCGTGTATGTAAACAGAACAGAAGTCGTAAGCTGGAGGACAGAAAGGAAAAGGATGCAAGACTTCATGAACTTGCCTGTCATGTAAATTGGTAACCCTTCCCTAAGCAACATCCCCTTCCTAAGGACCATCAGCACAAGACGCTCAGCTATCAATACTTTCTCACTCACTCCTCCATTCAGCAAAAGTGTATCAAGTCCTATCCCCTATTTGCCAGGCAAGATGCTAGATGCTGGGATACAGAAGTAAATACGAGCCTTTCCTGCCTCTAAGAAGCTGACAGTCTGGCAGGGGATTATAGAGACATTTCGTTTTGATTAAATGTGGTAGATTGAATACCCACATTAATTTTTGCACCTTCCTAAAACCCTGTTAAGCTGACAGTAAAGGACTATTTTAAAAGAATAAAAGAAGAGACAACAGAAGATGATAAATGGCCCCAAAAATTTTAAAGCTCGAAAATGGTAACTAAAAGCAGACAAGAGGAAGCTGAGACCTAGGGCTCGGGAGCATAGGGAGGGGACAGAGGAGGGGAGGGCAGGAAACCCACAGAAGCAAGAAGATTCTCAACACAAAACCCAGAAGCTCGGGAATTGGGGCACCGGGGACCCTGAAAGGAGAAGTGGAAGATGGGACTGTGAACAGGGCTAGCTAGAAATTTCTATAAACAGCACCAAGTTAACTTGAGAGAATAGATGTACACGTATATGTATAACTGAATCACTCTGCCGTACACCTGAAACTAACACAACATTGTTAATCAACTATACTCCAATATAAAATTAAAATTAAAAAATAAAGTAGGAGTTGGGAAACTATGACCCATGGGGAAAAAAAAAAAAAAACATAAAAAACAAAAAAACAGCACCAATTTCCCCTCCCAGATCCCCAGCCCAACCAAGGGCAAGCAGGAGAAGATGGGAGATTCACTCTTCTCCATCAGACTGGAAAATTACAAAGTTTGATAACGTCAAGTGCTGGGGAAGATGTGGGCAAATGAACTCCCACAGACACATTAGTGGGAGGCAGGTCGCAGCCACCAGTTTGCAGGGCGATTTGGCAGCGTCTTTCTTTAAAAAAAAATCCACACACCCTGCAAGCCCCAGTTCCACTCTTCTGCATTTACCCCCAAAGAACCCTTGTTCATATATTCAGGGAGGCATATAAAAAGATACTCTCTGAAGCATCGTTTGTAATAAAGGAAAGACGGAAACAACAACAGGTAGGGGGACAGTTGAGTAAACTATGTAACATTCACATGATGTGAGAAGAATTAAACAGAATGAGTCATGTCAATATTTAGTGACGTGAAGAATCTTAAAGAACCAGTTGCTGGGTAAAATACAAGCAGCGGGAGAGCGATACATATAACATAATTAATGCTGACATACACTTAAAAGATGATATTTCTACAAGTACGTATGAATATGCACGTAAGCACATCAATAAGGACACATCAATAAGACTGACAACAGAGATTTCCTTGGAGAGAAGCTGATTGAAGGATACTAGCCAGGGGAACCCAGGCTTGTCTCTGCTATTCTAATTTTTACAACAAGAATGTATGTACGTATTACTAGTTAATTAAAATTGATTAATTGCTAATTAAAAATAATTTCGTAGGAAACACGATATGATGGACATTTAGAACTGGCCATATTTAATACAGTAACTCCCTCTCTCCCTTCCTGTACCCACAACACAGACCTCTGTGTCCCACTCATACACTCTGACCTTCTAGTCTTGGGTTAGGAAAGGAGAAAGGAAGTTTTGGAAAGAGGACGAGTAGATGTGGGGAGAAAAGAGCCCCCCCACAAAAGGTTTCTAGGCTCCTGCCCCTACCCCTGGGCCCTTTGCTCTGATTTTCCCTCTTTATGAAGCAAGAAGGTGAGAAGGGAAAAGAAGAGAAGGCGACAGAACTTTTCTTTTTTCTTTTTCTTTTTTTGGCCACACCACGTGGCATGCAGCATCTTAGTTCCCCCACCAGGGATCGAACCCACGCCCCCTGCGGTGGAAGCACAGAGTCTTGTCCACTGGACCACCAGGAAGTCCCATGACAGAACATTTCAAGAGGGACTTGGAAAGAGTCTGGGTGCAGGAGGGCTCCTTCAGCTCGGATGACTTGGACCCCGGGGGTGGGGGGGCGAGGTCCCTTCTGTTCTGGTTCCCCAAGGATCGGAAGCCTTAGGAATATCCGGTGTCACCCTCTGGCAGGGACCTGGGGGTTCTCACGACGGGCAGCCAGCCTCCCCAGGTAGTGCACGTGGACGGGTGGGCTGGAGCTGGAGTGACCTCCACCTGAGCCTGCAACCAGCAGCCACCTTGAGAGCACATGGGAGACATTTGCGAGGGAGTTTCTAGGGGTGCTGGAGGGAGTAGCCACTCTATGGGCCACCATTCTGAAGCTGTTGAGTCAGGCTTCCCTGGTGGCGCAGTGGTTAAGTAGCAGCCTGCCAATGCAGGGGACACGGGTTCGAGCCCTGGTCGGGGAAGATCCCACATGCCGCAGAGTAACTAAGCCCGTGCGCCACAACTACTGAGCCTGCGCTCTAGAGCCCGTGAGCCACAACTACTGAGCCCACGTGCCGCATCTACTGAAGCCCGTGTGCTCTAGAGCCTGCACTCCACAACAAGAGAAGCCACTGCAATGAGAAGCACGCGCACAGCAACCAAGAGTAGCCCTGGCTGACCGCAACTAGAGAAAGCCCGTGCGCAGCAATGAAGACCCAACACACCCAAAAAAAATCATAAACAAAAAATAAAAATAAATTTATTTTTTTAAAAATAATAAACAAATAAATATATATGTATATGTATATATATATATATATATAACTATTGAGCCAGTAGGCATGTGGACCTCAAACAAATCAGTATAATCGGGTGTGTGTGTGGGTGTCGGGAATTCCCACGCAGGAGCGGGCAGGCGGGGAGGGGGGCAAAGGGAGGGAGCCCTCATTTCTGCCTGGGAGCGAGATGCTTCACAGAGGCACCACCCTTGAGCAAGAGGCTGAAAGACCTGTTGGTGTTTAACAGGCAGGAGGTCCTGGGAGAGTGGGATCACTGGGGCCAACTTGGGGGCCACTGGACATTCAGTTCAGTTGGGGGCATGTGGGGGAAGGGCGAAGCCAGGGAAGAAGTCACAGGGGCTGTAAATCTCAGCCAAGGAGTTGATTTATCCTGAAGACGGTGGAAAGTCATTTCAACCGGGGATGTGATGTGGTCAATTTCATATTTTAGAAATTGCCGTGGGTTCCACGTGTTGAATGGGTTGGTAGGACAAGCGAGGCCTGGCCAGGGTGGGGAGACCGGGTTAGGGCTGTTGAGACAGTCCCCGATGGGGATAAAGAGGGCCTGGACTTAGTCCTAGGACTGATGATGTAGAGTAAAGGATGGAGACAAGAAATGGCTGGCCATGCTATGGAGCAGCTTGCTCAGGCCAGGCGGGGGGTGTCACGGGGACCGAGGCCGGCAGTGGGGTGGGGGCTCCCCCCAACCCAAGTCCTGCTCCCTCGGAGGCAAGTCTCTTCCCACAAGTGGGAACCCAGGGAAGGTGGGACACAGCAGGCTGGCCCAGGATCACCCCAGGTGTTCCTCTTAGAGTCCCCAGGGGAGGAAAAACCAGCCTGACGGAACCAGGAGCAAGCATGGGGGAGGAGAGGGAGCGCTGAGTCCTGGGGAACTGCCGCAGGTCCAGACCAGTGGGGGAGGGAGAGGGTCAGCCTCCCCCCAGGTGCCACATTCCACACCCCAGGGAGACAGGGCTGGCATCTCCCTGCCCCGCCCCTCCCACGGGGCTGAGTGTACGTGACCAGGTTCAGCTCCTCTCCGTACAAGCAGGGCCCTGGCCGGTCTCTTAGCCGGGGGTACCTCTCTCTGCCTCTGCCCTGATTCTGGGCTACTTGGGCCCCATTTAGAGTCCTGCGCCAAACCTCGGCCTGTACCATGTGAGCTGGGGCACGGGGAGGGCCAGACACAGGACAGAGAGAAAGAAAAATGTCCCGTGTCCGCCCTGATTTCCTAGAGCCCACCGTGGTCCCCTGAGTGGTCTTCTGCTAACTTCCCTCCCACCAGCATCCTCAAGGGAACCGGCGCTTCCTCCCTCAGGGGCAGAGGCTCTAGGATGTGGGATCCTTTCCATTTCAGTACTGATCTGATCCTGCGAACCCTACAGAGCCCTTGCTGACCTCCCCACAGCAAGGTTCCTGTCCGGGAACTGAAACTGTCTTCCTCAAAATCAGGCGTGGCTCCTGGACTCAAGGTATCTCAGCATTTTCACCAAACACCTGCTGTGCACCAGAGGCTGACCCTAGGCCCTGAGGGCCACATCCCTGCCCTCCAGGAGGGGAGCAGGCCCTTCCTCAGACCTGGAGCATCCTCCCTTCTCACCTGCCTCCTTTACCTGGATGCCAGTAACTCTAGTCCCTCTTTCAGCACTCAGCTTGGGCATCACCTCCTCTGGGACATCCGCCTGATCCACTCAGGCTGGGCCAGTTTTTCCCAGCCTCCCCGGCCCCAGCCCCCGGATTCGCCCAATCACATGCCCTGGCCTGTCTCCGCAGCTAGACAGAGCTTCCCCTCCGCATCTAGCCCCAGGCCAATACCAGCACTAGTAAATGCTTAATAATTATTTGCTGGAAAAGATGAAAAAAAAGGGAGAAGACCTTCTTTGTTTTCATTCGACCGATAATTACAGATCACTCTCTATGTGCCAGTCACCTTCTAGACTCTGGGCTTCTAGAACAAAGCAGTCAAAAGCTCCCTGCCCTCCTGAGCTTTCATGCTGGGTTTCTGCCAGCTTGCACACTGGCAGACAGTGTGATTCTAGGAGTGAGGGGCACATGGGGAGAAGTAAAGAAGGGAAGGAGTGAAGGGCGTTGGGGGGGCATGGAAGAGAGGCCCCTGAGGAGGTGGCACATGGACAGAGATCTGAGGGAGGCAAAGGAGCCTCCAGATCCCTGGGGACCGGGCTGAGGGCACAGCAGAGGTAGACTCCCTGAGGAAGAATGCCCGGAGCTGAGAGGCATGTGCCAGGGGTGGGTGTGCAGGAGGGGAGTCCTGGAGGAGGCCAGGCACACAGGTCAGCAGTCTTACTAGGGAGCTGGGCTTTATTCTGAGAGTAAAGGGGCCTTGATCCGAGGAGCCCTGGGATCCCTGTGGCCGCTCTCCAGATCACAGACCAGGAGCCAAGGGAGGAAGCTGGAGATCTGATAAGAGACTCTAACAAAAGTCCAGGCAGGAGAAGCTGGGGGCTGGATCCAAGGAGATGTGAGACGTTGGTGAGAAGTGGCCTGACTTGGGGCATATCCTGTCGCAGAGCCTACGGGTGGAGCTGATGGAGTCAGGAGCACGAGGGAAGGAGAGGAATCTAGGATGGCTCCTAGCTTGGGGCCTGAGCCTGGCATCTGCACTGCAGTCAGAGGACTGGTCTGGAGCCGTGGCTTATCCGATTCCCCCACCCCCACCCCCGAGAAAGTCAGCGGTCCCCCCCAGGGTCATCCCTGGATCTGCTTTGGATGAAGTCCAGAACTAGGTTCCAATTGGGTTCTCCGCCCCAAGCACTCCCTGTGCCCACGTCTGCCAGCACTGATGCCCACTGAGGGAGGGGGAAAGACAAAGGCCGTGTCCACACAGGCCCTGCCCACACGGAGCCCACAGTCAGGGCCAGGAGTAGGGAGGTGACTTCTGACCAGAACCTGTGTTTTCCAAAATCTCAACCGAGCAACAGTGAACATGTATCACCTCTATAATCTGGGACGGAAGGTGTTTACATATTTTCAGTTCTGACTTGCCCTAGGCTTCAGTGGCCTCAATCTGGCAAGTGCAGCCCAGCAGACTGGGGGAGGGGTGATCAGGTTGGCCAAGCTCCTGGAAAAACAGCTACTTCCCCAGGGAGGAGGGCAGATGGAAGGGTGTGTGTTGGGGGGCGAGGGGCGGGGGTACATTCCTGAGAGCAGCCGGAATTCAGAGCCCTCTGGAGACAGAATGCTGAGCCTTGACCCTCCTGGCCCTTCCTGGCTCCTCTCGGCTCTTCCTGGCCTCTCCTGGCTCCAGCCGGCTGCAGGATAAACATTCATTAAGCAGAAACCGCAAAGAATCCCAGAACTAGGCGGGCTGCCAGAAGCTGGGAACAAAGGAGGGCCCCAGGTCTGGGGTGTGCTAGGGGAGAAGCCCTTTGCCGAGAGAAGGAACGACGACTGAGGCCCCGCCCTCTGCCAGGGGCCTGGTATCCAAGGGGCGTTTTGGTCAACCAACAGTCGATTGGGAGGGAAAATGTGCCCTGCCCCAGACAAACACACACACACACCATTAATGGAGGACAAAACCTCATTGGCTCCCTTGGGTGCTTCGCTGCCATTCCAGGCAGTACCTATGGGATGCCAGCCCCAGCCCTCACCGGGGCACCCAAGCACCAGGCCTGAGGCCTTCCAGCCGCCACCAGGGAAGCTCGGGGAATCAGCTCTGGAGCCACAGGGCCAGGAAGCCCTCCAGCCACCCCAGCCTGAGCCCCAGCCCTGTCCAGGGGACTGTGCTGGGGTTGAGGTGGGGCGGGGACTTCCTTTGCAGGCCTGGTCTGGGATTAGGGCAGGGGCCTGAGGAGACCAGAACATGCAGCGAAGACATCAATCCTAGCTCAGTAAACACACAGAGAGGTCCTCAGCGGGCAGAAACCCAGCCAACACCTTCAGGCAGAGATCCATATCTGGGGTTTCAGAAGGAAGGGTTTGAGCCAGGGAGGGGGAGGGGAGGCTCCGGGAACCCGGAACTTGCCATTCCTGTCAGGCCCGCTTTCCCTTGTCCTCACCGGCATCTTGACCACTAAGAAATACGGTAAACCTCTGCTGCAGGCCGAGCAAGAGAGGACTCAGATGAAACTCCTACACCTGTAGGACCAGAGGGCGGAGACCTCCTCACCCCGAGGTTTTCAAGTCTGGCCTGACCACACACACACACACTCGCACTCATACATACACACTCATTCACTCACTCTCACACGGGTGTGCACACACTCGCTCACTCACACACCTGTACATATGCACACGTGCACGTGCTCTCACACTCTCCACACTCAATTGTGTACTCACGCTTACACTCACATGCTCACTGTCACATGCATACACGCTCATTCACTCACACACGTGCATACACTCTCCACACTCATATAGTCACGCACTCACGTGCTCACACATGCACACACACGCTTACACACTCACATTCCTCCATCCAAAGCATCTCTGCTCTCACTGGTTTCACACAGCCAGCTTCCTGTAAAGTTTTGCTTGAGCAGAGGATTGTCCCTCTTCTAAAGCTCTACGACTGGCACTTTCACCCGACTCCATCAGTCTGTAGGTCAGGAGACAGGGACAGGTGAGAGACTTGGCCTCCCTGAGGTCACACAGCTGGTTTCCCCGCAGGGAACTGAGACCAGCAGGCAGGTGCCCTGGAACCAAGCTGTCTGCCCCCAGGGGAAGAGCTGAGCTCACAGACAAGAAAGGGGTAAACGTGGCAGGGACACGTACAGAGGACTGCGGGAGCTCAGGGAAGGAAAGCCGCCATGTGAGGCCTGGGGTGATCGGGGAGGCACCCCTGGAGGAGGCGGAGTGAGCAGAGCCCAGGGTCAGCAGAGTGAGGACACCAAGGTGGCAGATGGGTGGAAAGTTCCAGAAAGGGTGCTGTAAAAACAGCCCAAATGTATTGAGTCCTTACTACATGCCTGGCTCTGTTCAAGTATGTAGCAAACACTGACTTGTTTAAATCATAAAAGCTCCCCTGTGCTGTAGATACTGTTGCAAACAGCAATATCCCCATTTTACCAACTAGGAAACTGAGGGCCCACGCAGGGATGGTGAACATATCACATCCAATCCTCCTATTGGTGTTACAAGGTATCGGCTATTGAAGGCTCTCCCTGTGCCAGGCACTGTTCATTACGTATGATTATTATTTATCTCGCACAAACCCTCTGAGGTTGGTGCTGTTAGCCCCATTTCAGAGATGAGGAAACTGAGGTTCTGAGATGTTAAGTAACTGGCCTTGGATGACATGGCCTTAAAATAAAGAGTGGATCCATGAATCAAACCCAAGCCACATTTTATAGGGAAGGAAACTGAAGCTCAGGGCAGTGAAGCAACTGGACCAGGCTAATGAGTAGCCTTTCACTACAGAATTTGTGGGAACAACCAAGGGGAAATATTGGCAAGCTACATCATGAACCCACGGCCAATAGCCTTAAGACATTTAGAGTTCCTACAAATAACCAAGTAAGAGATCAACAACCCAGGAGGAAAAAAGAGCCAAGCATGTGAGCCAAGAGTTCCCAGAATATATATATATATATATATATATATATATATATATATATATATATATATATAATATATCTCAGGATATACAAATTGCATTTAGACATATGAAAATGTTCAACCTCACTCACAATAAGAGACATGCAAATTTAGCCTATCATGATTTCTCGTTTTTTACATGTCAGATTGGTAAAGATGAAAAGGTAACTTACTATTTGTTGGGCATATGGGGAACTGAAAAATCCACCCATTGTTGACAGCAGGAAAATCAGTATAAAATCTATGAACAGTGATTTCCAACTTCCATCAAAATTTTAAATATAATTCTTTGACCCATCAACTTCTCTTACAGGTATTTATCTTTTGGGTGTATTTTTGCACACATGCAAAATGACATGATGTACTAGGATGTTCTTTGCAGTGTTATTTATAATAGCAAAAGGTGGAAACATCTAAATATCCATTATATGATACCTCTATACAATACAATACTGTGCAACCATCAAAAAGAATGAAGCAGCTCTATATGGGACTGATAGGAAAGATTTTCCAAATACTTAGATGAAATATAAGATTGCAGAGCAAAGAATATCGTTTGCTACCCTTTGTATGCGTGCTCCAGGGAAGAACTTGAACACACATATATTTGTATATGCACAGGACAGCTCTAGAAAAATACACAAGAAAGTGATGGCAAGGAATGCTTCCTGGGAGGAGAGCTAGGAGCTTGGATTCAAAGGATGCAGGAAGACTAACATTTTGTTGTCTATCCTTCGTACTTTTAAATTTTGTACTATATTGTGCATGTAGTACCTCTTCCAAAAACTACATATAAAATACATTTGTGAAAAAAACAAACAAACTTGGGCTTTCGGACCTGCCAAGAAATTTGGATGGCCTGGGACCCCAAGCCTGGGCCCAGTAGGGCCTCAAGACTTCAGCCCCTCTGGATCTCGGTGGCTGCAGGTGGCCTCCCTGACCTGTGTCCAGAGCCACGCCCAGAAAGCATCATTCACTGCCTCACTCATTTGTCTGCCACGCATGTGCTCTGAGCCAGGCCCTGCGCCAGGTGCAGAATACAGAGAGAGATGAAAGAGACCCAGGCCCAGCCCCTGGCCAGCTCCCTGTATAGTGGGCAAGGTGGAGGCGGAGCAAAGGAAAATCTGTACAAATAACTACGGGGCAGAGGCTAAGCAGTTTAGTGCAGCAGTTAAGATTAATGAGTGACCGACTGTGTAGTAGGCCAGTGACAAGCTGGCCTTTGAAACGAGCCACACCTCAGTTTATGAACTACTCATTAGCCTGGTCCAGTTGTTTCACCGCCCCGAGCTTCAGTTTCCTCCCCTATAAAATGTGGCCTGGGTTTGATTCCTGGATCCACTCTTTATTTTAAGGCCATGTCATCCAAGGCCAGTTACTTAACGTCTCAGAACCTCAGTTTCCTCATCTCTGAAATGGGGTTAACAGCACCAACCTCAGAGGGTTTGTGCGAGATAAATAAAAATCATATGTAATGAACAGTGCCTGGCATAGGGAGAGCCTTCAACAGCCGATAGCTTGTAACACCAATAGGAGGATTGGATGTGACGTGTCCACCATCCCTGCGTGGACGGCCGCTCAGCAGGTGCTGATTTTTGTCAGTGAATGCAGGGCATTCAGGAGCTGGGAGCAGTTCAGTGGGGCTGCGGAGTAAAGTTGGAGGTGTGGAGGCTGGGGAACGCCATGGAGCGGAGCAAAGTCCAGACCCACACTTCCACGGGGGAGAGAGTGGTACTGATTCTAAAGCCGTCAGCTGCGGGGGTCACATGGGTGGGAGGGGAGCAGGCTAAATGGAGAACAGTCACTGAGGGACAATGACAAAGGCCCAACGGGCCATGACTGGTACCTCGATAAAGCAGAGGAATGAAAGCTAAACAGTGACACTAACCGGTACCCACGGGGCCCGCCCAAGCCCCACCATCCCTCTGGGGCAATGTTTGCCCCCTCATCTCAGAGGCCAACTATGTGGATTTGGAAATGGAGCAGGCACTGGCCTTTCCGCTTTTCCAGGCCTATTCCCCCAAACCACAACTTCCTGCAACCAGACGCCAGGTGCCGGCAGGAGCTGCTTATGTCCTCACGTTCCTGCCTCTGCTCCGCCATCCCCTCCACCTGCGGCGTCCTTGCCCGCAGCCATCAGAGCTCGAACCCTACCCCTTCTCCAGTGCCCGACGTGATAGGCAGATAGTGACCCTCCAGAGATGTACAAATCCTAATCTCCGGGACCCGTGACTATGTATCTCACATGGCAAAAAGGGAGTCTGCGAATGTGATTAAGTTAAAGACCTTGAGATGGAGACATTATCCTGGATCATCTAAATGGGCTCCGTGCAATCACAAAGGTCCTTATAAGAGGAAAGAAAGATGGACAAAATCAGAGACAGGAGATGTGACCACAGAAACAGAGGTTGGAGTGATGCACATTGAAGAAGGAAGGGGCCACAAGCCAAGGAACGCAGGTGGCCTCTAAAAGCTGGAAAAGGCAAGGAAACTGATTCTCCCCTAAAACCTCCGGAAGGAACACAGTTCTGCTGACACCTTGATTTTAGCCCATAAGACCCATTTCAGACTTCGGACCGTTAGAACTATAAGATACTAAGACTGGGTTGTTTTAAGGCACTAAGTTTGAGGTAACTTTTTCGAGCAGGAATAGGAAACCAATACACCACTTCCTCCTTCAAGCCTCTGCGACCCTGGCACCCTGTCCACCCCAACTCCTTCCCTCCTCTAGCCCATCTGGTGCTTTATCTGACCCTCTCCTTCGGCTGTCCTCTCCCCACCTGGTGAGAGTTAGTTGGCTCTTATCTCCTCTACTAGATGGTGAGCTCCTTGAGGGCAAGGTCTGGCTATTTATGTTTGTGTCCCCACCACCCTGATAATTCTTCTGCATCCTTCCAGATGTATTCTCCACCCTTCCTGGCCCTGCTCTGTGCCCCGACGGCTAATCTCTGGCTGCCCCGTTGGATCAGCCAGTGGGGGGGCAGCTGCAGGAGATGGACAGGAGGGAAGAAAGAGGCTGGGCATATACTGCCCCCCAGGGCAGCTGTGGTCGCTGCTTCTGCAGAGCAGCCCTCCTGGCCTCAGCCTCCACCAGCTCCCATCACACTGTTCCCCCCTCCACTGTCCCTTCAGCTCCCATGCTCCCCCCCACCCCGGTTGCTCCCCCATCCCTGCTCCTGTCCAGACCTCCAAAAAGAGTTCTTTCTCTCAAGTCCTTTCAGCTCACCCCGAGAGTCATTGTATCCTGCGGGCACCCTGACCCATGCAGGTGTGGCAATCAGCTGCAATGGGCCTGCTGCCCATGTGGACACCGCCTCGGTCTGTTCTGTCTCAGATGGTGACTCCACCAGGGCTGGGAGAGGCCCACGGAGCATTCTTCTCCACCCCCAGCCATGCAGGCAGGAAGAAAAGCCTTAGCAAGGGGGGAGAGCAGGAGGGAGTGGGCAACAGGTGAAGCAAAGCAGCCTGGCCCTCACCCCCATCAGGTTCTCTGGACCCCACTGCCCAGAGAACCAGCCACATTTCTCCTCTGGCTCCACCCCTGCTCCTGGGGCACGTGGGCAGGGCAGGAGCTGGTGGCGTGGGGCTGGCGCGGTGCCATGCCATCGCCTCCTTCTGCAGGGCTGCCTCGGTGCCTGGTATCTGGTGCCTGGTGCCACCAGGCCTGGCCAGCTGCCGTACTCCTTCCCCTTCACTCTCCAGGGTCTGGGCTGCTAAGTGACTCACCCCACATTCCTCACACCCTGCCCTGCCCCCTGACCACCCCAGCCCTGGCCCCTGTCAGCCCCATCTCCACACTGGTTCCAACAGCCTGAGCAATGCTGCCCCATGCTCTGCACCCCCAGAATCCAGGGAAGCGCGCCCCTGCCTCACGGAGATACAGAAGGCCTCGGACGTCCCAGCCCAGACCCGGCGCCCCCCCACATTTCCAACACTAGCTACCCTAGACCAGGCGCCCGGACGTAACGCGCTACATCCATTTTGTACAACAACTTTCCAAGGGAGATCACCACCACCCATTTCACAGATGACACTGAGGCACGGAGAAGTAAGTGACTTGCTGAAAGCCACAGGGGCAGGTGGCAGTGGAGCGGACTCCAAAGCCCTCTGCCTCCAGCCACGGCAGCTTTCCCGTTTACCCTGAGCCAAACTCAGGGAAGTCAACAGTACGGAGGAAAGGGCGCTGGGTGTCGAGTCCAAAGCACTGGATGGAGTCTGGGCTCTGTCTGAGAGAAGAGGGAATTGCAAGGTGGCTCAGAGGCTGGCATCTGAGCCACGGAAGGAGGCGGTGGTGTCCGCCCCGGAGCTTCGGAAAGAGCAGGCTGCGGGCCACCGGGCTGACTTCACAAGCTCCCCGGCCGCGTGAGAATCCCTTTGTCCTCAGCCTGCTGAGCTCATTACGCCTGTGCGGCGGGCGCCCAGGACCAGGCCAACGCGGTGCCACAGCGCCCCCTGGAGGCCGCATGGGGACTCGCCGCCCTGCCACGGGAGGCGGCCCTCCCCTTTCTGCATCTCTGACTGTGCTCAATTCTGAGAAGAGAGGAAGGGTCAGAGAGGTCTGTCTGGGCAAGGGCAGGCCCTACACTCCAGTCTACTCCTTGGCCTCCCTATGGAGAGCAAACGGGCACTGAGCTGAGATACAAAAGAAAGAGCCCCAGAAGGGCTGGAAGTCCAAAGACCCAGATTCTAGCTGTGGGACCCTGGGCGTGTGTCTTTCCCTCTCTGGGCAACAGAGGAATGCAGGAGGCCATCTAAGGAAACGTACCTCCCCTCCCAATTCTAAAATTGTAGTTTGTCTGACACTTAGTTGCCTCCAGCGCAAAATGGCCACAAGGGTCCGCTGCAGCCACAGCTGTGAAAGCAGCTGAAGCTCATAGAAACTGGCCACACCTTCCCAGCTGAACTACCGGGCCGCGCCACAGCCCCGCCACGACCCCGTGGGCAGTCAGCACAGCCTCCCTCCTCCCAGTACCATCCCTGCTGGAATCATAATGTAACCCAAATGTTTACAACCTTCCCAGAATAGGACAGTCCCCTCAATTCATAGTTCTATTGGGGGTGGAGCTTAGTGGGACCATTAGGAGATGGAGCTACAGAAAGCTGGGCAAACTAGGAGTATATATCCAGTGAGACCTAGAAACACCCCTAAATCCCTTGCAAGGGGCTAAGACAAGACGCCAAAAGGAAATCCAGTCAGCCATGGAATCCCATGAACGTGGGCTCAAATCCAGGAGGGTAGGAAATCCCCAACTAGCTGTTGGTCCTTAGACAAGTCAATGAACCTCTCTGAACTTTGATTTCTTCCCAGAACCGCCTGGTGGGAGGAAACCCTCTGGAGGTGGGGTCAGTATTTGAACTGGGGGACCCACCCCCCAAGTTCCCCCCATCCCCAGCAGTTGCCCTGCACAGATAGGAAATGTGGGCATAGGCAAGGGGCTCATAGCAGCCTCAGAGCAACCCTTGAGATCACTCTAGAGATGTGACATTAGAAGATTCCTCAGCCTAACCCTCCTACACTGCTGTAGGGAATGTAAATTGGTGCAGCCACTAGGTAGAACCGTATGGAGATTCCTCAAAAAATGAAAAATAGAGTTGCCATATGATCCAGCAATTCCACTCCTGGGCATATATCCAGACAAAACTCTAATTTGAAAAGATACACACATCCCTATGTTCATAACAGCACTATTCACAATAACCAAGACACGGAAGCAACCTAAATGTCCATCAACAGATGAATGGATAAAGAAGATGTGGTACATATATACAATGGAATACTACCCAGCCATAAAAAGAATGAAATAATGCCATTTGTAGCAACATGGATGGACCTAGAGATTATTATACTAAGTGAAGTAAGTCAGACAGAGAAAGACAAATACCATATGATATCACTTATATGTTGAATGTAAAATATGACACAAATGAACTTATCTATGAAACAGAAACAGGTTCACAGACATAAAGAACAGACTTGTGGTTGCCAAAGGGGAGAGGGCAGGGGAGGGTTGGATTGGGAGTTTGGGATTAGCAGATGTAAACTATTAGATATAGAATGGATACACAACAAGGTCCTATTGTATAGTGCAGGGAACTATATTCAATATCCTGTAATTAACCATAATGGAAAAGAACTTTTTTAAAAAAAGAAGGATCCACAGCCTGAACACAGGACTCTACATGGGTACCCCTCTACAGCATGGCTTTCAAAATCCTTTGTGATCCAGCCTAGCCTACTTCTCCACCTTCAACCCTCATCACTCTCCCCTTCCCACCATTCCAAACTCCTTCTGGTTTCTTTTTTTTTTAATTACATATATATATATTATTATTATTATTATTATTTTGGCTGCGTTGCGTCTCCGTTGCTGTGCACAGTCTTTCTCTAGTTGCAGCAAGCGGGGGCTACTCTTCGATGTGGTGTGTGGGTCTCTCATTGCGGTGGCTTCTCTTGTTGTGGAGCACAGGCTCTAGGCACGCGGACTTCAGTAGTTGTGGCTCGTGGGCTCAGTAGTTGTGGCGCACAGGCTTAGTTTCTCCGCAGCATGTGGGACCTTCCTGGACCAGGGCTTGAATCTGTGTCCCCTGCATTGGCAGGTGGATTCTTAACCACTGCACCACCAGGGAAGCCCCTGGCTTCTTAAATGTGGCAGGCTGGCCCTTCCCTCCAGGCTTCTGCATATGCCCTGCTTATTACCCATTCCACCACCAGCAGCACCTCCACTTTGTCCTCTCCCACCTGTGTCTCCTTAATCCTCTCCCTAGTCTAGATTGGGAGTCCCTGCACCGAGCTCCCCAGCCTGCATTCCTCCCCATGTTTACCTGTGTGTCCCTGGTGGGTGGTGAGGTCCATGGGAACGAGGGGCTATGTGCTCACGGAAGATTTGCCAACTGCATGGATGACCTGGGAAGGGGACTGAGGACCCAGATTTAACGGCAGGAGCAGCTTTGGACACAGCCTCTCTTGTTTTCCTTTATCCTTAGTCCCACAAGCTTCACTCCATCTCACAGGGTCTTAGAGGCTCTGAATACTCCTTGTTCATTCCCATAAAGTTCTCCCTGTGCTTCCCAGACATTTCCTCTGAAAATTCCAAAGCATCTCAGACAGAACGAAGAAGAGAAGGGAAAGGAAGAAAACCAAGAGAAGAGAAAAGAGGATTTTGTTTTTTTCGTGTTTGGGCCTAAGAAAAAACTAGAGCAACTTTCCCCTGCAGCTGAGGGGAGCCATGACATTGGAGAGAGGGGTGAGAGGCCTTGCAGGGAGGCGAAAGCTTGAGGAAAATGCAGATTTTCTTTGAGTTTGATGAGTTTCGGAATCATAAATCAGTAGAGCCAGAGGGTCCCCACCCCTGGCCACTGTTCTTTCATCAGTTACACTTCAACATGTGTTCAACAAGCATAGACCTCAGCCCCTCCACAGAGGAGAAGGGGTTGGTTTAGAAGTCAGCACAGCTTGGGTTCTCACCTATCTGAACCCCTGTCATCAGATAATTGATGGGAAGTCTTCTCTGTCACTTTGGAGCCAGGCCTAACCTGGTCACTTATATGTTAAGTGACCTTGGGCGAGTTGGTGAACCTCTAAGACTCAGGATCTTGAGACAGCAAGACCTTCCTCAAATCGTGGTTGTGAGAATTCATGAAACAGCATATCTAACCTGCCTGGGACAGTGCTGGGACCCAGCCGAAACTCGACCAATGGGTGTCATTTACTTTGTTTTTTTTTTTAGTAGTAGTAGTAGTTGTAATATGGTTCTTGTAGCACACGTTGCAAGAGAAAAGGTCCCCAGCTCAGGGGCTTAATGTGTGTGATGGTGAAAACAACACGTGATGAACTGACACCGACATCCGTTGGGACAATGACAAGGCTCTGCCTTGATAGTTGCGGGGAGGAGAGATATGCTGGGAGGTGGTGGTGGAGGCACGGAATCTTTCTACCATTCCCCACGCTCTGCTTCTACACACTGAGGTAGAGCCAGAGCTCTGTTTTCCCTTGTTCCATGTGCCCTGGGGCTGGAGTTTCTCAGAAACTCTGAGATGACCTGTGTCCATCTTCAGTGGCGGCCCCTTCTAGAAGTTCTCTGCCCAGCTGAGGAAGGTGGGTTAGGGGACCCCAACCACCCCATCAGCATCCTTCAGCGAGCACCAGCTCTTCAGCAAATTGATGAGGGAATTCTGGGTACTGTTACCTCCTCTTGGAAACTCACAAAGCACTTTAAGAAAACAAAGGCTTTAAAAAGTCCTGCAAATACAGAAAACTGTTTGACTTGTTTACTTCCATGTTTCCCACTGGATTTGATTTCAAGAGTTTTGGTTGGGGGGGGTTATATTTATTGGCACGCCTGGGAAAATACATTGGAAAATTGAGAGCCACAAAGAATATAGGAAAGGGCTTCTGTTAGGAACTATTATGAAGAGGATGCTTTGAGCAAACCCACCCCAACACACATACATACTTTTTGCACCTCAAACAATACTATTTGCAGTGGATTTTGAATTTTGTTTCCTTTGTATTTATCTGAGGTATCTGCCAGGGCTGACAGAAGTTCCCTTGGAAAATCCCAGCATGTCATGTTGAAGAGAACAGAGAGAAGGGATTTGGTTTGGTTCATGTTTGGGCCTGAGAGAAAGAAGATGGTGTGGCCCTGAGGTTGAGGGGGTAGCAAAAAGACAGATGGATAGAAGACCCCAGGGGCAGAGAAAATTCAGAGGGATTATGAATGATGGATTTCCCTGGCTCAGGAAGTCCGTGGAGACCACCCACCCCAGTGCCCTCATCCCTTCAGTGTCAATCCATTTGTTCCATGCACTGAAGACCTCTAGTGGGGAAACTGAGGTCCAGAGACAAGAAATAGCTGAGACAGGGACTCATTGTTCATTTGTGGCTACTTGCTTCCTAAGAAGAGAATTTCCAAAGCTTTCCTGCTCGTGGGAGGTGTTCATCTCTGTACTCAGTAGGCGCCCAAGGATTATTTTAGATGGCATGGGATGATGAGGGTGGGCTTGAGAGCCAGACCAACCCAGATCCTTCGTCAGCTGAGTTATGTCATCTGTCTGAGCCTCAGTTTCCCATCTGTGAAGTTGGGTGGTTGTAGGCAACCAAGCAGATGACTTACGTAAAGGCCTGCCACGGGGCCAGCATAAAAGAGGTGCAGCTGCAATCATGATGATGACATGTGGATGGGGTGGAGGCGGAGGACAAAAAATGACAAGGAGACTTATAGTTGTTACCAATAGAGCATAACTTTGGAGAGAGGAAGGGACCCAACTCAAGCACAGTTGTAAGCTGGGGGGCGGGGTCCTCACCAGTGATAAGTGTCATGGGCACACACAGGGAGCTATTGAAGCCAAAGCCGTGGATACAACTCAGCCATGGTGTTTACTCAGAGAAAGCAGGTGCTGGGAGTTTGATAAATGATGCTTCCCAACTCTAGTGCAGCTTCCGACCAGATTGGAGACCATCTGTCATCTTGCCAGACTCATTCTCTACTAGGAGGATTGCATCCGGACCAAAGATGGTGGCACTTCTTGGCCAGTAGGGCTTTGTCCCCCACACAGGGCTGGGAAAAGGTGAGTGTAGAGAGGGCACGGGCTTACCTGGGGCCCTTGGGATCCAGTTCAGTCTCCTCCCCTTCACCGAACAAGCCCTCCCCTTGTCCCACCCCCGGCCCCCACCAACCCACCCTGCCCTCTCACCGGCCCCAGACAGCGGGTTCCAGTTCCTCCATTAGGCCACACTCAGTGTCACCTCCAGGCCTTGACACTTGCCCCTGCCCAGAACACTGGCCTCCCCGCAACACACACATGCACACAAACCCCACACCCCCATCAATTTTCACCTGGATGAATCCAACCAGTCCTTCAGGTCTCGACCCAGCCCTGGCTCCATGGAATGTTCCCTGGCTCCCAAGACTGGGTTAGGACTCCTGCTGTGCACCCCAGAGCCCCCGGGCTTCCCAGAGTGGAGCTCAGTACCCTGGGTTGTGCAGCTGTTACTCGTTGGTCTCCCCGCCGTAAGACTCCGGGGCAGAGCCCGTGTCTGCCTGGGTCCCTGTCATAGCCCCGGTAACCAGCAGCGTGCACAGAGCAGGCCCTGGATAAGTGCGTGTTGTGAATGAAGGGGTCAATGACTTGGTAAAGGTAGACAGGGGCTCCACTGGGGATGCCCCATAAGCAGGAGGTTCGGAGGAGCCAGCTACCTCCCTACCCCTACCCCACCTTTGGATCTCAGACTTGACTCTTTCTTACAGGTTTTGTGTTTTCTTGATTCACTTTCCTGAGGTTTCCCTCTCCCTTGACGGAAGTACTTCTGTTAACGGCCCACGTGTCTCAGTCATGCTGAGGGGAACAGATGAGAGGGATCACAGTTGGCTGGGTCGGACCTGAGTCAAGGTGAGAATGGCAAGTCCCTGGGACTGAGGGTGCTGGTGGCAGCAAAGATGGATCGAGAGTCTCCAGGACTAGAGACTCCCCAAAGTTCAGGAAGATCAAAGCCATCCGAAGATGTATGAGTGTCAGAACCAGACAGTGTTGGAGCAGAGGAGTCCTTAGGGACCATCCGGTCCAAAACCCTCATCCTTCCTTAGTGTCATTCATTCATTCATTCCTTCAACAAGCTCAGACAAAGTGCCTTCATGGGGCAAACTGAGGCCAGACATCACAGAGCTTGCCTAATTATTTGCACAATTGTCTCAAAACAGCTCTTCTCTGCTCTTCAGAAGCCCATCTCTGACCTTAGAAAGTGCTAGAATAAACCATAATGGAAAAGAATATGAAAAAGAATATATGAAAAAGAATATATATATGTATAACTGCATCACTTTATATATATATATCAACTATACTTCAATAAAACAAGTTAAAAAAACAAGTGCTAGAAATTGTTAGAGGCCACATAGGCAGTACTAGGCTGGCAGCATTTGGAGCCAGGACAACCTTAGTGTGTGTGACTTGGGCAACTTACTTCCCTCTCTGAGCCCTGGTTTCCTCATCTATAAATGGAAACAACAATAGCTAACTCTCACAGGTGTTGTGAGAAATAATGAGATGTTACAGAACATCCCTGTCCCACACCCGTCATAGGAAGCGTCCCCCTGCCGCCATGGTCAGGTCAGGGGGCCTGTGTGCTTTCCCAGCCCCTGTTCCCTCCCATCACCGACTGCACACACCACATCGTCCAGCAATGACCAGGCTGCTTATCTGCCCCCAGCACGAGACTGCAAGCCCCATGGGGAAACAGACCTCATCTGTTTTGTTCACAGTTTTATTGATTTCCACCCCCTGACCCAGAAAAGGTACCAATAAATGTTCGTCGAATGAATCAACAGATGAATGAATGGTCTGAAGAAGCAATTAAAATAGAGACTCCAGCTAGAGACGTTCATAGAAGCACAGCCCCCACACCCACCTTTCCTCACCATCTTTTAACCTCACACTGTACTGTTGCTGCTGGGTTTTATTTGTTGCTGATGGTGGTGGCTTGTCCCCTTGAACTTTATTTCACAGGAACCCCCTCCGATAGTCCCAGTGGCTCTCAGTCTAGTAAGAGTTACAGAGAAGGGAACTGATTATGTTCCTGTTTGGGCCTGAGATAGAGAGAGAGCCTCAGGGCCCGGAGGCCCAGAGGGCCAGCAGCAGCCTCGACATGTAGCAGAGACTCGAAGGGGAGGGAAAAGCAGGGAGATCAAGGCACTCGGGGCTTATGAGCGTTGGAGTAACAGATGCTGGAGCCAAGAGGATTCTTGGAGACCATCCAGCTGTCACCCGCATTCCTCCACTATCCGCTCAGTAACCCGCAGCTCCCATTGGCCAGCACTGAGCCAGGGCCTTAGGCGGGGAATCTGAGGTCCTGGGAAAGAATCCGCGCGTGGGAAGTCACCCATCTTCTATTTTTTTTTTTTTAATAAATTTATTTATTTATTTATGGCTGAGTTGGGCCATTGTTGCTGCACGCGGGCTTTCTCTAGTTGCGGCGAGCAGGGGCTCCTCTTCATTGCAGTGCGCGGGCTTCTCATTGCAGTGGCTTCTCTTGTTGCGGAGCCCGGGCTGTAGGCGCTCAGGCTTCAGTAGTTGTGGCATGCGGGCTCAGTAGTTGTGGCGTGCGGGCTTTGTTGCTCCGCAGTATGTGAGATCTTCCCGGGCCAAGGCTCGAGCCCATGTCCCCTGCATTGGCAGGCGGATTCTTAACCACTGCGCCACCAGGGATGTCCGTCACCCATCTCCTTTCCAGCCCTTTGCCTCCCACACAGGGCACTTCAGACAAGCCTTTGCCTATGGGAGTTGTTTGTCTCTGTATTCAGTGGGGGCCTAATAATTGTTTGAGGACAGAGAGGGCAGGAAAAAGCACACCTGCTTTGAAGCCAGGCTAAACTGGATTTCAGTCTTTACTCAGTCACTGATAAGCTGTGTCGCCTCAGACACGTTACTTAACCTCTCTGAGCTAGAGTTTCTTCATCTGTAAAATGGGCATAATAACCCCTGCTTTGTTGGATCAGACGTCCCATATTCATATCCTGGTTCCACCACTTAGAAGCTGTGTGATCTTTTGGGCAAGTCATTTAATCCCTCTGAGCAAGTGTACTCATGTGTGAAGTGAAAATATAAGCAGCAGCGTGAGGTTGCTGTGAGGACTGAACAAAGTAATAGATATAAGGGGTTTACCACAGTGCCTGGCACGCAGTAAGCATTCAGTGAATGCTTGTCCCTGCCCATTCCTTTTGTGGACAATTGTTCTTCCTCTTGGTCGCCCAACTCCTTTGAAAAGGAATTCTCCATCTGGTGGCTATGCTTCCCATTGTAGAAGCCAGATATTAGCCTTCCAGCCTCCCTTGTCTCCGGAGCACAGACACGTGACATGACCAGGATCCCCCAAACAAACACATCACAAAAGCCTGCAGCTGGGAGCTAATGTCCTAAGAAGGAGGTGCTCCATGGAATCCCTCTGGCAGAAGTGGCCACAGAGACATCCAGCTTCCAGAAGCAGCAATGCCAGAGATGTAGCAGTAGCCACGAGTGGAACGTGCCGCCATGTCTGTGCCCACAGATGGTGGCACGAGGGGGGTTCCTCTAGCTGTGCAGTCTTCAAGCCTCGTTCTCTGGAAGTTCTTCCTGAAGATTCTAGGACTTACCTCACATCCCTTAACAAACTGGCTTCTAAGTGAGGGTTCTGATCTTTGTGGGTAAAAACGCTGATTGATACAGAATTTAGTAAAAGGAGTGATTGCAGGCAAGAGACACCTAAGAAATCTCCACTTGGGGGCCTGTCTTAGTCTGCTTGGACTGCCACAAAAGGCCACAGACTAGGTGGCCTACACAACAGAAATTTATTTTCTCACAGTTCTGGGGGGTGGAAGAAGTCTAAAATCAGGGTGTTGCAGGTTCGGTTTCTTCTGAGGCCTCTATCCTTGGCTTACAGATGGCCACCTTCTTGCTGTGTCCTCACACTGTCTTTCTCTGAGGAAGCACAACTCTGATATCTCTCTGTGTGTCCAAATTTCCTCTTCTTATAAGGATACCAATCCTTATAAGACTGATTGGATTAGGGCCACCCCAATAGTACCACTTTGACTTAATCTCCTTTTTAAAGGCCCTATCTCCAAATACAGTCACATTCTGAGGAGCCAGGGGTTAAGGCTTCAACATATGAACTTGGGGAGACACAATTCAGCCATAACATTGTCTAACAGACCTTGTAAATCCAGCATGTCCAAAACGGACTCACCTTGCACCCCAAACGCCTCCACTCACAGCCTTCCCATCTCGGTGGGTGGCAACCCCTCTCATCCAGTTCCTCAGACAACAGACTAGAGACATCCTTGACTCCTTCCTTTCTTCAAGAATCCTGATGGCTCTACCTTCAAATTACATCCAGAACCAACTGCCTCTGACCATCTCCACAGCAAGTGCCATTGTCTCTCACTAAGATTACCTCCATCCCAACCGATCTCTCTGCTTCTACCCCTGATCCCTCGGCCTCTTACCAAACAATAGCCAAAGAGATCCTCTTAAGACGTAACTTAGATGGGGCTACTTCTCCGCTCGAAGCCCTGTGCGCTAGTCATGCTTGGCAGTGCTAGTTGCTGTAACAACCTCAAAAACTCCACTGGCTTAACATGATGAACATTTGTCACTTGCTCACGTAAGGACTGTGTGATTGTTCCTATCTCCCCTCCAAGCAGTGAACTCAGGAATTCAGGCTTCTACTATCCTCTGCCATCTGCCATCTTGGAGTCCTTCACCTTCACCTGTGCCTTCGGTGGTTCCCCATTTCACTGGGCATAAAAGCCAAGTTCCTTAAAGGGTCCCACAAAGCCCTAAGTGAGGTAACCACTCATCTCTCTGACCTCATCTTCCATCACTTATTTCCTCACTCTCTCTGCTCCAACTACACTGGCCTCCCTACTCATCTCTGAACATATGAAATACGTTCCCACCTTAGGGCCTTTACACACCCAAGCTCTGTGCCTAGATTGCTCTCCCACCGTATACCCACCTGACTGCCTCCCTCACTCTGTCAAGTCATTGCCTACATTTCACCTGCTCAATGGCCCTGACCTTGGCCACCCTATTTAAGTTTGCAACCCTCCCCACCCCACCACAGCACTCCAATTCCCCCCACCATTCCCTTCTTCTCCTTGCATTTATCACCTTAAAATATAATAATTTATTTATGACACTTAGAGTTTTCCCCTCCCCCTACCTATATCGTAAGCTCCACGTAGGCAGGAATCTTTGTCTCTTTTGTCCATTGAACAGTGTCTTGCATAGAAGGAATTTAAGGTATATTTATCCAATAAAGTTTGTTGCATGAATGACATAAGAATCAGAAAGGTTATCCGGCTTAGATGGGCCTGAAGGCAGTGAAAATCCAGCTATTATTAAGATATGGGACTCTAGAAGCCCATGCATGCAGTGATAAAAGAGGGGTTGTCTAATTTCTTCTAGCTGCACTGGAGAATTTCCAGAAAGAGTAATTATACTCAAATTCCTAAGATCTGGACTCTATGGATGGTCACAGGACTGGGGACTTCCCGTGATAATAGAGAAAAGATCTCTTATTTCTTGTATTTACAAGGCTGAAGTAGCTAATAGTTCATCTTAAAGTTGACTTCTCCAAGTTGCTAAACCACAGCATCAGTTGAAATCATAATCTTGCCAAGTCTCTTATGTAAAATGTAGACCATCGATCAGGAAAGAGGGGCACCCACAGAACTGGAAGAGAAATATATGAGTCAATTTAATTGACTTATAGTACCCCCAAACTCCAAAATATCCTCACACTCCACCCTACCATCCTTTATCGTCTCCAAAATTATAAATCAGACCCCCCCAAGGGAAGAGGTCCATTATAAAGCCAAAGCTGAGAGAAAAAGGCTTACTCGCCAAGAGAATTTCAAGATGTTACTAATCTGTATCAGCAGAAATGTGAATACTGGGTTCGGGAATGGACCCTAATTTTTGATCAGGCTAAATTAATCAATATAGAGGCATTAACCAGAGAGTCACAATTCAGCTGCTAGCTTGAGTGTCTTAGGAGTGGGTCTAAATATCCGTTCAGTTGGGTGGCAGAAACTGAGCTCGGTAGTGGCCTATACAAAATAAACTTGAGTTTCCATAAAATCCTTGTTGCAAAGAAGGAAGGAATAATTATAAAGGAAGAGGAATAAAGAAGAAGAAATACAACCAGCCAGGGAAACAGAAATGTTGGGGTGGAGTTATCATGTAGAACCCATTCAACCAATTCCCAACTATGAGAGCCCAGAAGACACTGTCTAGACTCTGGCAATAGAGAAATACCTAGACAAGAGGGAACACAGTGTAGCAGTTGTTTGGGAAGTGATCAGAGTCATCAACCCTGAATTTTTTCTGCTACCAGAAAAACATGGTAGCGGTTGTTCTTTGGGGTTGTGGATGGGAGATGCTACAGTTGAATTAGCCTCCCTGATTTCTATAGAAATGGGGTCCCAGGTGGCAGAGGACAAGTAGGGACCCTTCAATGCTGGAGGGCTGGGATAGTAAGCAGAACCATAAGACCTGTTTAGATCCATATGATGATTAGTTCATCATGGATCTCGATGACCAAAAGACGAGGGCAGACCACCAAAATCCTGCTTCAGTGAGCATTCAGTTTAAAGTAACAGAAACAAATCTCACTTTCTTAACAGAAAGGAATTTAATACAGAGCATTGGCTGCTTACAAAATCATTAGAAGGCTGGAGGAGCAGACTCTAGACTGAGCCCCTAGGAAGGGCTCCCAGATTAACACCACAGAACCACCCCCCCAAGGGAACTCCTGGTCTGCCACAATAAGTGGCCCTAGGACCATATAGTAACTGGTAGATCGGTTCCAACAAAAAACACTTCCTTCCTCCAGATCTCTTTCCGCTCAACTCATGTCCCACAGAAGTGCATCTGATTGGAAAAACCCAAATTACACCTAGATCTGTAACTTTAAGGGAGTTTAGAAAAAGTAGGGTTAAAGATTATCTGCCTCTAGAGAATAGGAAAGTTCACTAGAAGGATGTGGGAGCTGATATGAGCAAGTCAGTCTGTCATATCTGCCATAGTTTCCTACCCCACCCCCCAAAAAGAAAACTTTAGGCCAGGAAGAGGCCTGTCTTAAGCCTTGTGATAGAGAATGACAGACTCTTATCCAGTTCTAAGACCAGAATCAGCTCCTAGACCCGGGGGACTTTGAATAAAGGGAAGTCCAGGTACCCTTGAGGGAGGGCTGTGTAATAACATCACAAGCAAGTACTGTACATCTACCTCCTAACTTTCCACATAGGAGCCTGTGGGCATTTACAAGAGTAGCTGTGTACTGGGGGAAGGAAAATATCCAGACCTTTGGGGATTACTGGACTCTGGCTCCAAACTAACTCTAATCTCTGAAAATGCAGAACAACACTGTGGTTCACCAGTTAGACTGAAAGCTTATGTGGGGGTAGGTTCTATCTGTCATTTTGATCACTATTCTTTCCCAGGTAAATCCAAAAGCTACATTTCCCAGCTTCCTTTGTCACTAAGATAAGCCAGGTGATTTAGGTTCTACCAATCAGGTGCACCATGTGAGACTTAGAAGGGACGTATGTGAAGTATGGGCTCCACTTGGGGCATCTAGTTTGCTGGCATGGATGGCAGAGACAGGGTTGTCCTGAAGCCCAAGCTGGGGAGGCTCTTGATTCAGAAGGCTGCATCCTGACTTGAAAACTTCCTAGTCTTGGCAGAGGCAACAACTCCCTTGGCAGACCCATTCTGCTGTGTCATTTTGGGAGATGTTAGAAATTCAGCCTAGGTCCTATTTCTCTAACCCTCCTAACGACTCTTTGATTTATCTAGAGCAGCTATGAATCCCTTACTTGTTAACATAGCCAGAGGAGCTTCTGTTGGTTGCAGCTGAGAATCTGACCATTACAGAGGATCACATGGCAAATGGAGTTTTGACCTAAGTCTGCCTCTCCTGATCCCAATAGTACCCTGGACCCAGCCTGTGTTTTTTTTTTCCCAGTCTCTGAAATGGAATAGAAGAAGACAGTAAATGGCTCCCTGATCCATGGAGTAAGGATTATTGTGGTGAGAAGTGTCAACAACACTACATCTCTAAGGGAATGAGAGAGATTAGAGCCATATGAAAGATCTGATAAATTCAGGGTTGATGGCTCTGATCACTTCCCAATTAACTTGTCATTTTCTCTGTGCAGAATATGGGCAGATGTTAGGGAAGGATTATTTTCCAACTTATTACATGTCTATTCTAATAGCAATCATTGATCCACATTGGATCACAATAATCCTTGGCCCCTGATATGGAAACCTCTTTTTTCTCTATCCCAATAAGCAAAGAATACCAGAATATGTTTGCTTTCACCTACAGAGAGAGCAGTACATCTTTTCCAGCATTCTCAGAGAATCAGACTTGGGGGTTATGCGAACGGAAGTCATTGCCCAAATCACACTAAATGATTGCTCCAGGAAGACACCACTGCTGGCCACAGACATTGCAGCTCGAACCACTGATGTTGGGCACTGCATATCCCTGCAGAACCACCGCTACTGTAGCCTTAATAAACTCCCTGTGTCTGTCCCAGCCCTGTGCCTGCCATATTAGATTCCACTCAGCGCTTCCTTCACATACAAATCAAAGTCTTGTGTAGGAGCACATGATTGGCAGAGCTATGCCACATGGCCATGCCCTAGCAGCAAGGGAAGTTGGGAAAACCAGTTCTTGGGGAGTCTCAGACTCCAGATGGAGCACTCCCCAAATAGAGATAGAGAGAAGATAGGAGAGGCAGAGAGCTGGTAGCAGGAAGAGAACCAGAGAAGATTGTCACCAGTTGCACATTAAGGGCAAAGCACTAGAGAAAGGATCACAAACTCTCGCTGCTCAGGCATCTTGCTAGAGCCATCTTGGACCCAGAGACACCATACAGCTTCCATCTCCATAAATCCCAGGATCTTGGGTTTTCCTGAGCTTCTGTGTTTGCTTAATGTCCTAAGTTTACCCTTACATAATCCCTCCCCCAATGATTCAGAGAGTCTGTGGCAAATAATGTTTTCCAAAGATCAATATATCTCATTCCACATGTTGTCCTTCAATGTGACATTGCCACTCCTCCATCTTGAGATGGGGTCTTTGTTTTCTATTTCTGCCAAGCAAATTACTGCAAATGTAGCAGCTTCAAAGAGCACCCATTTATTAGCCCGCAATTCTGCAAGTGTGACTGGATTCTCTTTGCAGGGTATCACAAGGCTGAAACCAAGGTGTTGGCCAGGTCGAGTTCTCATCTGGAGATTCTGGGAGAAAATCTACTTCCAAACTCTTTCTCGTCCTTGGAAAAACTCAGTTCTTTGCAGCTGAAGGGCTGAGGTCCCCGTTTCCTTGGTGGCTCTCAGCTCTTAGAGGCCATCCACAGTCCCTGTCTCATGCCCCCTTCCATCTTCAAGCCGGCAATGGAATACTGAAATCCTTTCATGCTTCAAATCTCTGACTGCCTCTTCTGCAACCAACCAGAGAAAGCTATGTGCTTTTAAAGAGCTTACGTGATTATGTCAGGCCCACCAGATAACCTCCCTATCTTAAGACCAACACAGTAGAGACCTTCATTAATTCTCCAAAATCCCTTCACAGCAGCACCTAAGTTGTCTCTGATTGAATAACTGGGATTATCTTAGAATTCTGCCTACTGCAAGGCCTATGCTTCCTCCCCTTGAATCTAGGCAAGCCTGCGAGTACAGCAGAAGTGACACTGCATAACTTCCAAATCTAGGCAATGAAGAAAAACAGCTTCTTCCTGGTTCTTTCTTGCTTAGAACATATGTCTTGGGAGCCCTGAGCCAGCATGTAAGAAGTCTGGCTACCCTGAGGCTGCCCTGCTGGAGGGATCACACTGAGAGTCTTCCTACAGAGATGCCAAGGAGCCCCTGCAGGGCCAGCCCCCAGGTTTGAGTGTTTCCAGCCCAGGGGCCAAACACGTGAGCGAGCGAGGCTTCAGATGGCTCCAGCCCCCAGCCTATGAGCCACGGTGACACCAAGTGGAACAGAAGTGGACTGTTTCCACCAAGTCCCCAAATCAACATTGTTCTTTTAAGCCTCTAAGATTTGGGGAGGTTTGCTACACAGCTGTAGCATCTGGAACGCAGGCTGAGGGCTCTGTCTGAATCTGTCTCTAGTCAGAATCCTTGGAGAACTGCTGCTGTCTTGTGAGAATGTCCCTCACTTTGCCTTGGAGCACTTTATTTGTGCCTATATGTTTCACCAGCTGTGAGATCTTCCAAAGCAAAACCCACATCATTTTTGTCTTGTTTTCCTCTGTAGGTAAGAGACCTTACACACTTCTGTTCATTATCCAGACTTGCTTGAGCCAGCTGGCTGGAGGATGAGAGTCATGTGGTCCTTTCACCCCTAACCAGTATGCAGCCAAGCCCCTGATGCAGAGCTACGCAGCTGACTTGGAGCTGACCACAGACGCTTAAAGGAAAATAGAACTGCCCAGTCCAAAGTGTCAACTGCAAAAGCACAAGCCAAATAAATGGTTGTGATTTTAAGCCACTAAATTGTCGGTTGCTTTGTTACAAGCAAAAGTTAACTGATAGAAAAGCTAACCAGCACTCTTAGAGTGGATTCACTTGATTTTCCCTTCACCTCCTTTCTGCCCCTTCTCAATCCCAAAGAACAAATGGGTCAAAGTCCAAGTTTGATTTGCAGTAAGAAAGCTTTACTGGGAAGTTGAGATAAGACAGGGAGTGGGTCACCCTCAGACCAGACAGAGGGAGAGAGGTCTCCCTAACCCTCCCAGAGGAGGGAGCCAATGGGCAGCCAGAGGAACGACATGCCCAGTCAGCCCAGTTCCAAATGGGCCTGGAGGCTTGTTGCTAGCTATTCCCAATGTCACAATGCAATGAGCAGGCTGCATCCAGGGTCTGCCTGTCTGGGGGATGCTCAGCTGAGGCGGGGCTGGGAAAGTTTACAGGGGCTCTAGTAACACAGCTGGTAGCCTGTGGAGAGACAGAAGGGAGGTGAGAGTGAAAAGAGAGGACTTAGAGCAAGAGACAGAGAGACCAGGACTTGGAGGAAGATGGGCAACTGGGAGCAAGGAGGCTAGAGCTCAAAGAGATGGAGAATCCTAAGATGGAAGGACCCTCGGGTCCTAGTGGGCCCCATCCAATTCCTGAAGATCTCCTGCAGCAGCTGGCAGATGCTCTCCCATATCTGAGGATGGAGGCTCATGAGGCAGCCCCCTCCTCCATGCAACAGTCTTTGTTAGTAAATCCCTTGCATGTTGAGGCAAAGATGGCCTCAGCCTCTGGCAATAGATGCACATCCATGGCCCTGCAGTGCCACCCGACACACAAAACCACACCAGACTCTAGAGGAGAGCAGCTCCCAGGCACCTCAAGGCTTCTCTGAGCCAAACATTCCCAATCATGTTACCCAGCCTTTTGCTACAACTTCATAGTAAATTTTTATTTTGCAAGATTCAACGTGCACAAGGGAAACTTTCTCTGACCTAGAGACCACTTCACCTGTGTGACTCTTTCTTGCATTTAGACTTTATTTTTAATATATGCTCCTTTTGGCAGTTTCATCATATAATTGGCTTGGCCAAGCCAACCACTGACTACAACCCCTGAGCCTCTTTTCTACCTGAACCGTGGCTGACCCAGGCGTCCCCATCCTCATGATGATTAAAAGTACTGGCTATGGGGCCCCACAGAGCTGATCTCTCATTTATGAGTTGTATGACCTCAAGTAAGTTACTTATCTTCTCTGAACCTCTTTTTCCTTACCTCTAAAATGGGGATAATAACAATACCCACCTCGTAGGGTGTGGGGAGAAATAGACAAGATAATACACCATTTCCAACTCATCTCCTATGCTGTTGAGACTTAAGCCACGTGTGTCCTAGCCTTACCTAAGGCTCTGTCAAAAATAATGATCAATTCAGAAACAAGGGCAAGTCTATGGCACTCACCAGAGACCTCCCTAAAATCTAGCTCTATTTAGAATATCTTTTCTCTCTAGAGAGAGGCTCAAGGATATTCACAAAGGGGTGGTACCTTGACAGGTAACCCCTGTTCCTCCCCCACCCCACAACCTAGAGTTGTCCCTTACCTTGTGTATCACAGCCACCAATATTGAGGAATAGGACGGGGGCTAGGATGTCCTTCCACATCCTCCTCCAGACCTACTTCCTCCACCACAGCTGCCTCCACTTCCACCCCTGGATCCACTTCCTCCTCCACAGCTGCCTCCTCTTCCACCCCGCATCCACCTCCTCGTCCACAGCTGCCTCCACTTCCACCCTGGCTCCTCTTCCGTAACTGCCTCCACTTCCACCTTGAGATCCACTTCTTTTGCCACCTCCAAAGCCAATTTGTCCAGCTCCATGAGATTCACTGAGAAGTAAAGAAAACACAGAGAGAAAATGAGTGACCTCCACATACATATACAAGGATGAACGTGGAGAGAAGACCCAAATGTGAGTCCTCCTAAGTCTTCCTTTCTGCGAGGCAGAAGACAGAGGCTGGGCTAGCACCGCAGCTGGGAGCGGAGAGCTTCCCTCTCGCTGCAACAGGAAGCAGCCCCTTCTCTCACTGTTATTATCATCCTCCTTTTTCAAAGCCCAAAGGCCCCAAGGTTCCCCCCATGGGATGAAGAAATCCTCAATCCATCAGACCCTTGTGTGACGGGAACTTTCCCAG
The DNA here is from genome assembly GCF_002837175.3 of Physeter macrocephalus. NCBI lineage: Eukaryota > Metazoa > Chordata > Mammalia > Artiodactyla > Physeteridae > Physeter > Physeter macrocephalus. Next base: position 116,475,653 of record NC_041227.1, read on the forward strand.
CTGCCTCTATCTAGAAGAACAGAAGTAGCATCAGGGCCTAGGACCTCTTAGGGGTTCCACAGAGCCCTGAGGCTCATACAAGTCCTCCTGGCCGCCCTCAAGGAGGCTGCGGTAGAACTTGATTTCCTGCTCCAGCCACATCTTGGTACTGAGAAGAAGGTTGTATTCCTGACTCTGGCACTCAGCCTCTGCCCGGATCTCAGCACGCTGGGCCTCCAGGTTACTGGTCTGCTCCTGGATCTGCTGCAGCTGGCCACAGTAGCGGATCTTTGTGTCCTCCAAGGATTTCTCCAGGGCCAATTTCTAGGGAGCAGGAGGAGGCACTGAGAGGGATGCTACCTCATAGCCGCTCCCCTTCCTGCCCCTGGGGATCGCGCCCAGCCTCCCGTGCCCCACCCGGGCAGAGGGTCCAGAGCAGGGCTACCAACCCTGCTGAGCTGAGATTGCTGCTCAATCTCCAACTCCTGGGCACTGTGTCGAAGCTTGGTCACCTCCCTGTTGTCGGACTCCACCTCCTGGCCACGACCTGTCACCTCCTGCTCAATGTGGCTCGTCTGCAAACAACAAAAGCCCATTGGGCAGCTCATTGAATGAAGAAGGTCCTTCCTCACTCGTCAGCACCTTCGCCTCCAGGACCAAGGCTGAGCCAACGCCGAAGACAAGTCGTCCCGAGTTCTGGGTCCCTCCAGCCGGGCAGCGTTGTCAATTTCTCTCAACTCAACATTCCCTCTCAGCAAGGCTTCAAGGCTCTTCATGCTTGGTCCCTAAACCACTTTTTAACCTTCTTTCAAAGTGCCGCCCAAACACGTGCACACACACACACACACACACGCACGCACGCACACTACAGATCGTGCCTTCCTTTGCCCACCTCTACGCTAGGTGCTGGAGACCCGGCAGGAAGGGAGTCATCACGGAGCTCGGTGCAGTGTAAGGGACACCTGGGTACCTCTACTAGAGTCTGACAGCACACAGCCTAACGTAAGCTGTTCATCCTCTGCCTTTGTTCACACATGTAATAAACACTGAGCAGCTTCTCGAGGGCAGTGATCTTGTGTGGTTCATCTCTGAGACATCAGCACTCCACTTGAAAGCTGGCACTGGGAAGCTACTCGATAATTCCACTTGTGGGCGGTGAGTTCATTTGAAGAAGGATGACTGAGAAGCCCAGCTGGGCTCAGAGATGGAGGGGCGGGTGGAGGAACAGAAGGATACGTGGACAGAGGGAGAAAAGGTTGAACTGGTGGCCCAGGCTGCTTACCTGAGTCTCGTGTTGGTGCAGAATATCCCTTCAGGTCTTAGCGCTGAGCTGTTCCTACTCCAGCACATGTCATTGAGGGTCTTGGTGACATCTCTGCCAGGAGTGGCGTTCATCTCCACACTGACGTCCCCGGTGCCCTGCCCACCTAGCTGGTGCGTCGCCTGCCAGGGAAGAAGGGGTATGAAGTCAGGGGGCTGGGATCCTCTCCATCACCTTTCAACCCTCTCCCTCTGCTCCCCCTGGGGTGCAAAAATGGGAAGGGACACACTTGTGAAGTACAAGCCCGAGCACCGCTGTAGGCCGGGCGTGTCCTCCTCGAGTGTGAGGGAGAGGGTGTCTCCCAGGCAATGGTCCAGAGCTCCCCTCCACCCCCAGTTGTCCCTGCACTTCGGTTCCTCCCTCCCCCCAACAAGTGGTAAGTAGCCAAGACCCTACATCCTCATGATTCTTCTTGAGGGCCACCAGCTCCTCCCCCAGAGACTCATACTGCATCTCCAGGTCAGACTTCTGCACGGTCAGATCATCCAGCACCTTCTGCAGGCCATTGATGTCAGCCTCCACTGCTTGCCGCAGGCTCTGCTCCATCTCACAGCCGCAGACCAACCAGGGGTAGGGCACGGGCGAGGGGGTACCAGCCCCTACAGGGACCTCCAGAGCACTAGGGGCTGGAGGAAGGATGGATGACAGGAGAGGGGGCAGGCCTCACTTCATCCTGCAGTCATTCAGGGTCATGCGACTGTTGTCGATGTCCAGGTGAATCTTGTTGCTGTCCACTGTGATGTACACAGTCTATAAAAGAGGAGACGGCATGGAACCCATGCACCCCTGCTATGACCCACCTCTGGGAGAGCAAGAGGCCGGGCAAAGCCATAGGAGGTGAGGATCCCATCCAGGAAAATGCCCAAGAGGCAGGAGGAGCTTCCAACAGCTGGTACATGGCACAGATCCCTCAGGCTTCAGCAGGCATGTTCAGTGTGGCCTTCATTCATTCATTCAACAAATATTTGAAGATCTACTACAAAGCACACTGCGGGGTTTAGAGATCAATGAGATACTCTGCTCCTCAAGGAGGTCACAGTAGACTACAAAGTCCAGAATATCCTGGAAGAGTTCAAGGAAAGGAGAGTTGACTTATGGCTACAGGAAATCAAGAAAGACTTCAGGGAGGAGGTGGCAACTGAATTGGTCCCTGAAGGATGGCTACGGCCACACATGAATAAAGAGATGGAAGAGGTTTGGGGTAGAAGAAACAAGATATCCAGAGGCTGTTCATCAGAAGCTGTGAAGGCAAGGGAAACAGGTCGAAACTGTGACTTAGCTAGACTATGAGCTCCTCAAGGGCAGAGACCAGGTCCGGGACATCACTATGTCTGCCCAGAGCAACGCTGACGGCACTCAGTCTCTAAGTTGAGCGGATAGATGGACGTGTGGATGGATGGATGGCTGAATGGATGGATGGGTGGATAGATGATGTCTACCCCCAGAGTTCTAGATCCTCTCCATCACTTGAACAGCTACCATGTGTATCTGGATCCAGCCAAACTGGAAGAATCAAGACAGGTCCCTATAGGAGCCCAGGAGAAGTAGGAAGCGAGAGACAGGATTTCTAGTTTTCCTACCTAGAAAGCTTTGACCTCTTAGGGGTTAAGAGGAGAGACAGGCACAGATGCTCCCCTCTCCTGAGACGTACGATCCACCTGTTTTGGACCACAGCATTCTCGTTTTATTTTCATAAGATTTCAGAAATTTTAAAGCAACAGGGACCTGAAATCTAGTCTGCCCATCCTCTGCATTAAAAGGATAGGAGGGACTTCCCTAGTGGCGCAGTGGATAAGACTCTGCGCTCCCAATGCAGGGGGCCCAGGTTCGTTCCCTGGTCAGGGAACTAGATCCCACATGCATGCCACAACTAAGAGTTCACGTGCCACAACTAAGGAGCACGCCTGCCACCACTAAGACCCGGTGCAACCAAATAAATGAGTAAATAAAAATTTTTTTTAAAAAAAGGATAGGAGAATAGGCTCAGACAGGGCATCGGGCTTCCCAACATCACATAGTGAATTGGTGTCCGACTCAGGACCGGGTTGCCCTATTGCTACACTCCCTCCACGCTGCCTCTGCATTCCCCAGCTAGGCCAGGCCAAGAGTTGTTTCTGATAAAAGTTAAAGTTTCCATGGAATCTAAAATATGACACAAATGAACCTATCTATGAAACAGAAACAGACTCACGGACATGGAAAACAGACTGGTGGTTGCCAAGGGTCAGCTTTTATATAGAGAATGGACACACAACAAGGTCCTACTGTAGAGCACAAGCTATATTCAATATCCCATGATAAACCATAATGGAAAAGAATATTTTTAAAAAGAATGTACATATGTATGTGTAACTAAATCACTTTGCTTTACGGCAGTAATTAACACAACACTGTAAAGAAGTAAACTTCAATTTTAAAAAAAAATTTTTTTAAGTTAAAGTTTCCAAGAGATGGATTCTCCAGCTACTGTCTAAGCTTAGAGTCCAGCCTCTTGCCTTTGGTGGGGAGATAAAGCATGTGAGTGAGTGTGTGAGCGTGTGTGTACACGTGTGAGAGAGAGATGGGGAGACAGACATCCGAGTTTCCCGGGCCTACCCGGTTCTTGAGATCCCGGATGGGGTCATAATAACAAGAGTAATCCTTTTGGACGGTCCTGGGCCCCTGCCTGTTGTATCATCCCAGATCTTACTCTAAAGGTCGGCATTGGCCTCCTCTAGTGTCTGCACCTTATCCAAGGAGGGGGCCAGCCGGCTATTAAGTTCCTGCATGGTGGTCTTCTCATCAGCAAGCAGGAGGCCCCCATCTCCGCCTTCAGCACCACCGCCAAGGCCACTCCCCACAACCCCTGGAACCTCCACCAAAGCCTCCACCAAAACTCCCAACACTAAAACCACGCCCAGATCCTCTGCCATAACTGGAGCCAGAACTGCCGTCACCTCCCCTCCCACAGGCCCCAGAGCTCCCCACACCATAGCTACTGGTAGAGCTGAATCGGCCCCCTCCTCCACCAGCCCCAGAGGAGCTGAAGCGGCTAAAGGAGGACCTCGTGCCTCCCCGACCCGGCTCCAGCAGGACGATGAGAACTGTCTGCAACTCACAGCACTGCCCGCAGCTTGTGGATGAAAGCAGTTGTAGGAGTGCCGCCAGCTCTGGAGGCAGGATGCAGAGCGGTCCCCGAGGCTGCCTACTTCTACCCTCCGTGATGGTGGCACGCCTGGGTGTGCCCGCTGTCTGCCCCAGTCTCCCCCAGACAGACTCCAAAGGAGGTCTGTGATCCAGGAGGTGTCCCGACTGCCCCAAGCAGCCCCAGGCTCAGCATCCTTTGCTGACTGCCTGGAGGCAGCCCAGCCTCTCTCCGTTGTGTGGGGTAACGTGACGATATTAGGCTGTCAGGGGCACCATAAATCAGCTCTGCCACCAAGAGGGTGACCTAGATCCTAGAGTTTGGTCTCCACTGGCCCGACGGCAGATCTGAGACTTAGCCCCTCTGGGATAGAAACTCCCAGGAACAGAGTCACCTCCCCCATTGAGGATCATTACTGTCCACACCCCTCCCCGCTCCCACTTGGTGCCCATTGTGAGCGAGCTGGGACCAGGCTACCAAGGAGTTGTTACAGAGGATGGGGGAGCTGTGGGTAGAAAGCCCGGCCCCTGGCCTCATGGAGCCACAATCTGATGAGGAGCCCAGGTCTTGCTCTCAGAGTCTCCAGTCCGATGGAAGAGATGAGTGGCATGGCAGAAAGGCTGAGACAGTTACAAAGCAGCGCGCCCCCCAATACTTGAAAACAGCAAGCAGAGTTCACACGAAGGAATTAGGAGAGAGTAGACTGAATAAAAGCACTGCTAACGCTAGCTGACCTTGGAGCAGGAAGGCAAGTGGCTCGACTGTCCTGGTCCTTCAGCAGGGCCCAGCAATGGGTATGGAATTGACCTTTCCCAGGTGTCTAGCCCATACAGAGCCCTGGGAAAGATACTGAGATGTGTGACTTATCCTGCCCTCCTGGAATTTACAAGCCGCTGTCCCTGGCAGAAAGTCAGAGCATATTCCGGTGGGCAAGGCAAGAAGAGAGCGGGCTCTGATGCCAGGCTACCTGAGCTCAATTCCAGCTCAAAGCTCACTAGCTGTTTGACTTCGGTAAGTTACTTGACTACTCTATGCCTTCGTTCACTCTTCTATAAAATGATGATATTAGTTGTCAGCCCATCTCCTAGTAAGAGACGCATGAGAAGCGTCCGAGAAATGTTAGACTGGCCTCTGCTCATTCAGCCCCCTGAGTCCCTCTCCACTCTGCCCTCACCCAGACCTTTGCCACCAGCTCCTGGCTGTTCTCCCTGCTTCTTTCAGGCCTTCTGACTCCTTCTCCACGCAAGAAGCGGAGTAGACTTTCCTATCTGACCGTCACTGACTTCCCTTCACCCCCAAGACAGGGTCCACATTCCTGGCATTCAAGGCCCATCCCGATCTTTCATTCCAGCCCCATCTCCCACCATTCCCCAGACCCCCTAACTAAACCATACAATGCTCCCATGCACCCTGTGTACCTCAGAGAATGTGCACACTTGCAGCTCCCTCCAGTTCCTCTCGGGACTTCCCTGGTGGCGCAGTGGTTGGGAACCCACCTGCCAATGCAAGGGACACAGGTTCGACCCCTGGTCTGGGAAGATCCCGCATGCCGCAGACAGGCTGGGCCGGTGAGCCATGGCCGCTGAGCCTGCGCGTCCGGAGCCTGTGCTCCGCAACGGGAGAGGCCACAACAGTGAGAGGCCCGCGTACCCCCCCAAAAAAAAAAAAGTTCCTCTCCTCTTTTCTACCCAGAAAACTCCTACTTTTCTTTGGCGACCCATCTATGTGCCCCCTCCTCCGTGAAGCCTTCCTGGTTCTCTCCCTCTGGCTTTGCGCTTCTCTCCGTTACAGTTTCCACAGTGTATCACCGTACCCCCAACCCCCGACCCCCCATCAACAGGATAAGTTCCTCTATGCCTCCGCTGCTCATCTTGAACTTGTTCTTGTGCCCAGCACTGTGTCTGGTCCAAATAGGATCCCAACAAATTGGATGAAGGAAACATAACTGATGGCTCCAGGTAGGAGATGCTAAGAGCCAAACAAAAGAGTTAAGGGTTAAGAAGAGAGAGGCTAGGGTCGTCTGCAATGACCTCTAGAAGAGGCAGTGACCTCTGGGCTGCAGCTAAAGGATGTTTAGGTTTCATAAAGGACCCGTGTTTCCTGAGATGCTTCTAGGTGATGCACAGAGGTTATGTTAAATTAGTATATCACTTGGTGAAAAAAGTATTTCCTTTCTCCATTTTTCAATCTTTTGCTCAGTCAAGGAGAAAATCTCAGATCCTAGGGCCTCTCCAACACCCTTCCACACTTGACAATCACCACATAAAACAAAACCAAAGCCAGTCTTGGACTCAGAAGTTTTAGGAGGCAACAGTATCTAGTTAGAAATTAAGTATTTATTTATATCATTCCCTTCTGTTTCTGGCAAGTGATTCTGATTTTCACTTTTTGGTAATAATATAGAAACACACGATTGCCTTCATAATACATCTTTGTTGAAATGAAAGGTGAGCTGATGTACCAAAATGCACTAAATAATTAAATGGCTAGGACTAAATAGGTTAAATAAAAAATTAAACAAGTAGTACAAAAAATATTGAAGGCATTTTGTGAATGCTTAACACCTAGAAAACTCTTAGACCAAGGTTGGTGGCAAGAGCATTGGTTGTAAAGCTTTCCCCAGGCTTCCGCCAAGCTCTGCCGGTGAGCCCAGCATCCACCTACAATGTGACTGGAGACCCTATCCCAGACCTGGGCCCACTTCTTTTGTCCTTTCTCTCTGTTGCCCCCATCCGCATGCTGATGTTGCCACACTGGGATGGAAACCCCAGGTCCTGGATGACTGAGCTAGATGGAGGAAAGTTTCGGCTGAGCGGGGGGGTGGGGAGCAAGAAAAACAGCACCTCTGGGGGCTTCCCTGGTGGCTCAGTGGTTGAGAATCCGCCTGCCAATGCAGGGGACATGGGTTCGAGCCCCGGTCCGGGAAGATCCCACATGCCGCGGAGCAGCTAAGCCCGTGAGCCACAACTACTGAAGCCCGCGCGCCTAGAGCCCGTGCTCCACGACGAGAGAAGCCACCGCAATGAGAAGCCCGCGCACCGCAACAAACAGCAGCCCCCGGTCACCACAACTAGAAGTTGTCCCTGCACTTCGGTTCCTCCCTCCCCCCAACAAGTGGTAAGTAGCCAAGACCCTACATCCTCATGATTCTTCTTGAGGGCCACCAGCTCCTCCCCCAGAGACTCATACTGCATCTCCAGGTCAGACTTCTGCACGGTCAGATCATCCAGCACCTTCTGCAGGCCATTGATGTCAGCCTCCACTGCTTGCCGCAGGCTCTGCTCCATCTCACAGCCGCAGACCAACCAGGGGTAGGGCACGGGCGAGGGGGTACCAGCCCCTACAGGGACCTCCAGAGCACTAGGGGCTGGAGGAAGGATGGATGACAGGAGAGGGGGCAGGCCTCACTTCATCCTGCAGTCATTCAGGGTCATGCGACTGTTGTCGATGTCCAGGTGAATCTTGTTGCTGTCCACTGTGATGTACACAGTCTATAAAAGAGGAGACGGCATGGAACCCATGCACCCCTGCTATGACCCACCTCTGGGAGAGCAAGAGGCCGGGCAAAGCCATAGGAGGTGAGGATCCCATCCAGGAAAATGCCCAAGAGGCAGGAGGAGCTTCCAACAGCTGGTACATGGCACAGATCCCTCAGGCTTCAGCAGGCATGTCCAGTGTGGCCTTCATTCATTCATTCAACAAATATTTGAAGATCTACTACAAAGCACACTGCGGGGTTTAGAGATCAATGAGATACTCTGCTCCTCAAGGAGGTCACAGTAGACTACAAAGTCCAGAATATCCTGGAAGAGTTCAAGGAAAGGAGAGTTGACTTATGGCTACAGGAAATCAAGAAAGACTTCAGGGAGGAGGTGGCAACTGAATTGGTCCCTGAAGGATGGCTACGGCCACACATGAATAAAGAGATGGAAGAGGTTTGGGGTAGAAGAAACAAGATATCCAGAGGCTGTTCATCAGAAGCTGTGAAGGCAAGGGAAACAGGTCGAAACTGTGACTTAGCTAGACTATGAGCTCCTCAAGGGCAGAGACCAGGTCCGGGACATCACTATGTCTGCCCAGAGCAACGCTGACGGCACTCAGTCTCTAAGTTGAGCGGATAGATGGACGTGTGGATGGATGGATGGCTGAATGGATGGATGGGTGGATAGATGATGTCTACCCCCAGAGTTCTAGATCCTCTCCATCACTTGAACAGCTACCATGTGTATCTGGATCCAGCCAAACTGGAAGAATCAAGACAGGTCCCTATAGGAGCCCAGGAGAAGTAGGAAGCGAGAGACAGGATTTCTAGTTTTCCTACCTAGAAAGCTTTGACCTCTTAGGGGTTAAGAGGAGAGACAGGCACAGATGCTCCCCTCTCCTGAGACGTACGATCCACCTGTTTTGGACCACAGCATTCTCGTTTTATTTTCATAAGATTTCAGAAATTTTAAAGCAACAGGGACCTGAAATCTAGTCTGCCCATCCTCTGCATTAAAAGGATAGGAGGGACTTCCCTAGTGGCGCAGTGGATAAGACTCTGCGCTCCCAATGCAGGGGGCCCAGGTTCGTTCCCTGGTCAGGGAACTAGATCCCACATGCATGCCACAACTAAGAGTTCACGTGCCACAACTAAGGAGCACGCCTGCCACCACTAAGACCCGGTGCAACCAAATAAATGAGTAAATAAAAATTTTTTTTAAAAAAAGGATAGGAGAATAGGCTCAGACAGGGCATCGGGCTTCCCAACATCACATAGTGAATTGGTGTCCGACTCAGGACCGGGTTGCCCTATTGCTACACTCCCTCCACGCTGCCTCTGCATTCCCCAGCTAGGCCAGGCCAAGAGTTGTTTCTGATAAAAGTTAAAGTTTCCATGGAATCTAAAATATGACACAAATGAACCTATCTATGAAACAGAAACAGACTCACGGACATGGAAAACAGACTGGTGGTTGCCAAGGGGAAGGGGGCTGGGGGAGGGATGGACTGGGAGGATGGGGTGAGCAGATGTCAGCTTTTATTTATTTATTTATTTTTGTGGTATGCGGGCCTCCCTCTGTTGTGACCTCTCCCGTTGCGGAGCACAGGCTCCGGACGCGCAGGCTCAGCGGCCATGGCTCACGGGTCTATCCGCTCCGCGGCATGTGGGATCCTCCCGGACCGGGGCGCGAACCCGGTTCCCCTGCACCGGCAGGCGGACGCGCGACCACTGCGCCACCAGGGAAGCCCCTAGATGTCAGCTTTTATATAGAGAATGGACACACAACAAGGTCCTACTGTAGAGCACAAGCTATATTCAATATCCCATGATAAACCATAATGGAAAAGAATATTTTTAAAAAGAATGTACATATGTATGTGTAACTAAATCACTTTGCTTTACGGCAGTAATTAACACAACACTGTAAAGAAGTAAACTTCAATTTTAAAAAAAAATTTTTTTAAGTTAAAGTTTCCAAGAGATGGATTCTCCAGCTACTGTCTAAGCTTAGAGTCCAGCCTCTTGCCTTTGGTGGGGAGATAAAGCATGTGAGTGAGTGTGTGAGCGTGTGTGTACACGTGTGAGAGAGAGAGAGAGATGGGGAGACAGACATCCGAGTTTCCCGGGCCTACCCGGTTCTTGAGATCCCGGATGGGGTCATAATAACAAGAGTAATCCTTTTGGACGGTCCTGGGCCCCTGCCTGTTGTATCATCCCAGATCTTACTCTAAAGGTCGGCATTGGCCTCCTCTAGTGTCTGCACCTTATCCAAGGAGGGGGCCAGCCGGCTATTAAGTTCCTGCATGGTGGTCTTCTCATCAGCAAGCAGGAGGCCCCCATCTCCGCCTTCAGCACCACCGCCAAGGCCACTCCCCACAACCCCTGGAACCTCCACCAAAGCCTCCACCAAAACTCCCAACACTAAAACCACGCCCAGATCCTCTGCCATAACTGGAGCCAGAACTGCCGTCACCTCCCCTCCCACAGGCCCCAGAGCTCCCCACACCATAGCTACTGGTAGAGCTGAATCGGCCCCCTCCTCCACCAGCCCCAGAGGAGCTGAAGCGGCTAAAGGAGGACCTCGTGCCTCCCCGACCCGGCTCCAGCAGGACGATGAGAACTGTCTGCAACTCACAGCACTGCCCGCAGCTTGTGGATGAAAGCAGTTGTAGGAGTGCCGCCAGCTCTGGAGGCAGGATGCAGAGCGGTCCCCGAGGCTGCCTACTTCTACCCTCCGTGATGGTGGCACGCCTGGGTGTGCCCGCTGTCTGCCCCAGTCTCCCCCAGACAGACTCCAAAGGAGGTCTGTGATCCAGGAGGTGTCCCGACTGCCCCAAGCAGCCCCAGGCTCAGCATCCTTTGCTGACTGCCTGGAGGCAGCCCAGCCTCTCTCCGTTGTGTGGGGTAACGTGACGATATTAGGCTGTCAGGGGCACCATAAATCAGCTCTGCCACCAAGAGGGTGACCTAGATCCTAGAGTTTGGTCTCCACTGGCCCGACGGCAGATCTGAGACTTAGCCCCTCTGGGATAGAAACTCCCAGGAACAGAGTCACCTCCCCCATTGAGGATCATTACTGTCCACACCCCTCCCCGCTCCCACTTGGTGCCCATTGTGAGCGAGCTGGGACCAGGCTACCAAGGAGTTGTTACAGAGGATGGGGGAGCTGTGGGTAGAAAGCCCGGCCCCTGGCCTCATGGAGCCACAATCTGATGAGGAGCCCAGGTCTTGCTCTCAGAGTCTCCAGTCCGATGGAAGAGATGAGTGGCATGGCAGAAAGGCTGAGACAGTTACAAAGCAGCGCGCCCCCCAATACTTGAAAACAGCAAGCAGAGTTCACACGAAGGAATTAGGAGAGAGTAGACTGAATAAAAGCACTGCTAACGCTAGCTGACCTTGGAGCAGGAAGGCAAGTGGCTCGACTGTCCTGGTCCTTCAGCAGGGCCCAGCAATGGGTATGGAATTGACCTTTCCCAGGTGTCTAGCCCATACAGAGCCCTGGGAAAGATACTGAGATGTGTGACTTATCCTGCCCTCCTGGAATTTACAAGCCGCTGTCCCTGGCAGAAAGTCAGAGCATATTCCGGTGGGCAAGGCAAGAAGAGAGCGGGCTCTGATGCCAGGCTACCTGAGCTCAATTCCAGCTCAAAGCTCACTAGCTGTTTGACTTCGGTAAGTTACTTGACTACTCTATGCCTTCGTTCACTCTTCTATAAAATGATGATATTAGTTGTCAGCCCATCTCCTAGTAAGAGACGCATGAGAAGCGTCCGAGAAATGTTAGACTGGCCTCTGCTCATTCAGCCCCCTGAGTCCCTCTCCACTCTGCCCTCACCCAGACCTTTGCCACCAGCTCCTGGCTGTTCTCCCTGCTTCTTTCAGGCCTTCTGACTCCTTCTCCACGCAAGAAGCGGAGTAGACTTTCCTATCTGACCGTCACTGACTTCCCTTCACCCCCAAGACAGGGTCCACATTCCTGGCATTCAAGGCCCATCCCGATCTTTCATTCCAGCCCCATCTCCCACCATTCCCCAGACCCCCTAACTAAACCATACAATGCTCCCATGCACCCTGTGTACCTCAGAGAATGTGCACACTTGCAGCTCCCTCCAGTTCCTCTCGGGACTTCCCTGGTGGCGCAGTGGTTGGGAACCCACCTGCCAATGCAAGGGACACAGGTTCGACCCCTGGTCTGGGAAGATCCCGCATGCCGCAGACAGGCTGGGCCGGTGAGCCATGGCCGCTGAGCCTGCGCGTCCGGAGCCTGTGCTCCGCAACGGGAGAGGCCACAACAGTGAGAGGCCCGCGTACCCCCCCAAAAAAAAAAAAGTTCCTCTCCTCTTTTCTACCCAGAAAACTCCTACTTTTCTTTGGCGACCCATCTATGTGCCCCCTCCTCCGTGAAGCCTTCCTGGTTCTCTCCCTCTGGCTTTGCGCTTCTCTCCGTTACAGTTTCCACAGTGTATCACCGTACCCCCAACCCCCGACCCCCCATCAACAGGATAAGTTCCTCTATGCCTCCGCTGCTCATCTTGAACTTGTTCTTGTGCCCAGCACTGTGTCTGGTCCAAATAGGATCCCAACAAATTGGATGAAGGAAACATAACTGATGGCTCCAGGTAGGAGATGCTAAGAGCCAAACAAAAGAGTTAAGGGTTAAGAAGAGAGAGGCTAGGGTCGTCTGCAATGACCTCTAGAAGAGGCAGTGACCTCTGGGCTGCAGCTAAAGGATGTTTAGGTTTCATAAAGGACCCGTGTTTCCTGAGATGCTTCTAGGTGATGCACAGAGGTTATGTTAAATTAGTATATCACTTGGTGAAAAAAGTATTTCCTTTCTCCATTTTTCAATCTTTTGCTCAGTCAAGGAGAAAATCTCAGATCCTAGGGCCTCTCCAACACCCTTCCACACTTGACAATCACCACATAAAACAAAACCAAAGCCAGTCTTGGACTCAGAAGTTTTAGGAGGCAACAGTATCTAGTTAGAAATTAAGTATTTATTTATATCATTCCCTTCTGTTTCTGGCAAGTGATTCTGATTTTCACTTTTTGGTAATAATATAGAAACACACGATTGCCTTCATAATACATCTTTGTTGAAATGAAAGGTGAGCTGATGTACCAAAATGCACTAAATAATTAAATGGCTAGGACTAAATAGGTTAAATAAAAAATTAAACAAGTAGTACAAAAAATATTGAAGGCATTTTGTGAATGCTTAACACCTAGAAAACTCTTAGACCAAGGTTGGTGGCAAGAGCATTGGTTGTAAAGCTTTCCCCAGGCTTCCGCCAAGCTCTGCCGGTGAGCCCAGCATCCACCTACAATGTGACTGGAGACCCTATCCCAGACCTGGGCCCACTTCTTTTGTCCTTTCTCTCTGTTGCCCCCATCCGCATGCTGATGTTGCCACACTGGGATGGAAACCCCAGGTCCTGGATGACTGAGCTAGATGGAGGAAAGTTTCGGCTGAGCGGGGGGGTGGGGAGCAAGAAAAACAGCACCTCTGGGGGCTTCCCTGGTGGCTCAGTGGTTGAGAATCCGCCTGCCAATGCAGGGGACATGGGTTCGAGCCCCGGTCCGGGAAGATCCCACATGCCGCGGAGCAGCTAAGCCCGTGAGCCACAACTACTGAAGCCCGCGCGCCTAGAGCCCGTGCTCCACGACGAGAGAAGCCACCGCAATGAGAAGCCCGCGCACCGCAACAAACAGCAGCCCCCGGTCACCACAACTAGAGAAAGCTCGCGCACAGCAGCGAAGACCCAACACAGCCACAAATAAATAAATTAAATAAATAAATTTATTTAAAAAAAAAAAAAAACCGTGCCTCTGGGACCCTGCATGTAGACTCCCTGCAAATGCATTCATGTTGGGGGACCCTAAGAATGCAGGCCTGTCCGGATCAGGGTAGTCAAGACCCGCCTGACTGACCAGCTGGCTCTCGTGAGAAATGGCCTATTTCCAGCCCTGGTCCCAAGCCTACCAGTCCCTCCCTACCTTCAGCCACCTCCTGGCCTCCCCACCCTCCAGGCTTGCCCTGACTCTCATTCAGCTCAGAGCAGCAGCCCCAGTCCTGAGAACTCTATTGCAGCTGCCCTGGAAGGCTGACTGCCCGTGGGAACCACCGCACAGCAGGCCCTCTCCCCACACCCCCTTCCCAGGGTCAGCGAGACGAGGACCTGACAGTTTATTTGCTCCGGGTTGCTTGCTAAACCTGACTGTCCCCTGAATTTTGGACTTCTCTGGCTGATTCTCTGCCCGCATGGAGGGAGCCCTGACCACTGCCAGCCCGCCTCCCTTCTATGAGAGCTAAGGGGGCGGGGCCTTCCTCCCACCCTGACCGTCCCTGCGCATCTGCTCCAGTGCCTGCAGCTCCTTCCCAAGGCTGCCTCCGGTCTCACCAGCTGGCCCTCCCCACGGGGGCTCGGGGGAGAGAAGGAGCCGCCTCCCAGCCCCACTGGCCCTACCCCTGGGGCCTTGGCCTCAGTTGCCGCACGAGAAGCTGCTTCGTGCACAGCTGTCAGGGGCCATAAAGACAGTGCGTGTGAGGCCTCACCTGGAGGGGCCTCTCGATGAGTGGCCACTACTCCCCATGTGCCGCCCTGCTCCCCACATCTGTCAGTCCTCTCCACATCTGGCCCTGCCTCCAATACAAAAAGGAGCTTTCAGCGCTCACAGCTCCTATGGCGCAGAAATGAGGTCCTACTCCTGTCAGACCTGGGAGCCGTCCTTTCCCTTCTCCCGAGCTCTCTGTCTGGCTCAGGGAACCCGACTGGGCAAGGTAGGGTCAGGGATGAGGGAGGCTGGCAGAGCCCTGGCCTGAGCCGGCAATTTCTTCTAGGCCATGTGATATGGCTCGCTCCTCTACCCTCTCAGGGCTCAGGGGCTGCCCTCTGAGCCCACCTCCAACACCCGCCATGGGAAACCTCCAGAGCGTGAGTGAGGAACGGCACACACGCAGCTCAGGACACCCTGGCGCCTGAGACCCAGGCAGAGTCAGCTGCCTCTGCAGCCCCGTGGGCAAGGCTGCAGCCAGCACCACAGTGCAGCCAGCATCCACCGTGCCGGCCATGCTCTTGGACTGCAGAGCAGCACACAGAGAGAAGGGGCTTCAAGGACTCAGGCAGACAAAGGACAGAGAGGGAACCACACAGTTCCACCTACAAGGTATCCCCAAAGGACGGAGGGTATGGGGACTTAGGGGACAATGACAGCCTTCCCCTGGCCGCAGGGACCCCGCTGCTTGCCTGTAGCCAGCTGCTCACACCTCCCACTTGCTCCCCCCGACTTGCAGTCTGTCACTGAGCCCAGGAGGGGCCCAGGGAGGGCCCTGAGTCATCATGTAGCTGGCTGCTGGGGGAGGGAGGGCAGCCGCGGTGCGCAGGCCTGCCCCTCCACTAGCCACCTAAGCAGGGCCAAGGAGCCTGCACCTTCTGTCAATGCTGAGTCTTTATTCACATGTTAGGCGCCTGCCACCACCCCACCTAGCCAGACTTCCCCTCCTCCAAGACCAACGGGCAGGGGCAGGGGCAGGGGGGATGGGGTAGGCCCTCAGAAGACTCCTCCCCTGAGCCTGGAACACCCCAGCCTTGTGTCTGCAGGTTTGTCCTGCAGTGAGCGGGAGCTAAGATGGGCACAAGGCCCGGGGCTCCCTCTCTCCACCACCAGCCTCCTCACTTTGTCTCTTTCCTTGTTCAGTCTGTCTCCATTCATCCTTAGGTTTCTCCACACCTAGAAGACTAAGGTTCAATAAATACATATGAATGAATGAATGGATGGATGAATGAATGAATGAGCCTCACTACCTTCTCCTAGCCCAGGGCCTTCACTCTTATCTTTCTCCGATTCTGTTTCTGTCTCTTTTTCTCTGACTCCTCTCTCTCTCTCTTTCTCTCTCTCTGTCTATATGCATGTCTATTTCTCTCCATCTCTCTGTGTCTCTTTTCACCCTGTCTCCCATGCCGTCACCCCAAAGTTCATCAGAAAAAAGGAAAAAAACCTTCTTTCCCAGGCCTGCCCTACAGCTGCTAGTACTGCACTGGGAACCCCATCAGGAAAGTGCTGGCCTGGCAAAGGGCAGCTCGCGGAGCTGGTGCCTGTCTTGTGTCTGCCTGGGTCCATGCATTGCCCTGGAAGTCCCTAGCGCCGCCCCCTTGACCCCTTTATGGCAGCATCCGAGCTCAGTGAGGATCAGGTCAGGACGTCGGGACCACCATCCTCGTGGGCTTCAGGCCTCCTTGGGGCTGCCTCGTCCAACAGCAGCCCACGGGACTAGCTGGCTACATTATCCAAACCAGATCACCTGCTGCCATGAGGACGTGCCCTTCACCTGATCAGAGAACCATAGGGAGCTAGACCACCTGTTGCCTGTACAGGCCCCTGGACGTGTTTGAGGTCTTTTCACAATAAAAAGGAGCCCCCCCCACCCAAACTAAAGGAGACCCAGAATATCAAAATGGACACTATTCCATGAAACAAAAACCTTGGAGTCGACTAGGAGAAATTCATCTTGGTCCTGTTGGGCTCTCAGCTTCATCCCGAGAGACTACAGAACAGGAATGAGCACAGGCCCGACCAGGAAGCGGGGCTGGGCTTAGCCACTTTCCGTCTGTAGGACCTGGAGCAGGCCCCGAAGAGGAGGAGGTAGGAGGAGCGATCTCGGCAGCCTTCCAGCACTGCCCTTCTGTGCTGTGTTCTGAGGGCAGAGAGAGGGTCATCCTTCCTAATTGCTTTGGGGGAAGTGGAGCCAGAGGGGCCCCGTGACCGGCCCCAGGGCTCCGAGAGGCAGTTTCTGATGCCTGCACTAGACTGCGCTATGAAGTCACTCTCCTAGTTTCCCGTCATCTAGATCTGGGCTGACGAGGGGGTAGGCGGCCTTGCCTTCGTCAGAGGGAATGACCCAGGTCTTTAGCTGGGTGGGCACCTGTGGCGCCAGGGCCTGTGGGCGAGAGCTCTGCAGCTGAACACAAAGTGCTGGCTTCACTCCCCTAGTGGGGTATGGTGGTGAGCCAGTGGGCTCCGTGTGGCACCCTGAGACACTGGACTGTCTGCCCCTTCCCTCTAGGGCCCAGCGTACAGGGTGCAACCACCTCAAAGCCCGCTGCTTGGGCTTCCCTGGTGGCGCAGTGGTTGAGAGTCCGCCTGCCGATGCAGGGGACGCGGGTTCGTGCCCCAGTCCGGGAAGATCCCACACGCCGCGGAGCGGCTGGACCCGTGAGCCATGGCCGCTGAGCCTGCGCGTCCGGAGCCTGTGCCCCGCAACGGGAGAGGCCACAACAGTGAGAGGCCCGCGTACAGCAAAAAAAAAAAAAAAAAAAAAAAGCCCGCTGCTTGACTTCCTCCCCTCCCACTTCCTGGCCTGCTCCCTGCCAGGCGGCCCCCAGCTACACCTTCACCGTCAAGCAGCTACTCACAAGGAGAGGAAGCTCACCCCGCTGCAGCCAGGTCTAAGAAATCTCACATTTCTATATTCCTCTAAAGCAGATCTCTCTCCTGTGGGGGTGGAAACTTTAATCTGGCACCACTTCCAAGGCAGAGGGACGTCTGGGGATTCTTAACGCAGTCCTCATCGGTGACTAAGGATATGTTTTGCTCTCTGCCCGGGCCCATGTGGCCTCCCGAATGCGGACCACTCCCCAGACTCCATGCCACTTGAGCTCATGGCCCAGCTGAGAACGCTGGTCCCCAGGGTCCAACATCCCTAGGAATATCACGCAGCCCCTCCCCACCAGGGTCCTATCACTTTTAGGGCCATAAAACCATCCCTTCCAGGTCTCCGAGGAAGATCTTTCAAACCTCCCGCCTCCCTGAACTGTCCCCTCGTTCCTCCAAAACTCTGTCACTCACCTCCAGAATGGCCCACCCTCACCCAGAGGTCACCCCAGATAAACCCATTTTAGAGCCAAAACTCAGGTAAAAAGACATCCCAGAGTTTTAGGCCTCCTTTCCTGAGGTGAAAATGAGGTCAAAGAAACCAATATTACTTCATTCCTTTTCCTAATAACTCACACTCTTACACTTCCATTTATGGAGCGCCAGCTGTTTGCCAACTGCAAGGCTTAAACCCATTCCTACGTGAGATCATTTAATCCTCCATGACCTTATGCAGTGAGGGTTTGCGTTGCCTGTTTTGCAAAAGAGGATCTTGCCCAGATTCTTCCAGGCTAGTCAGTGCAGGAGCCGTGACTCCAACTCAGGATGTCTGATTCCAGCCCAAGCTTTTAGTCCCCTTACCTTCAAAGACTAAGTCTTTTCTTTAACCCTAGTCCCACCCTTTGACCTCCCCTTCAAAGCTTCATTCATGAGGCTAAACGAATGAGCTGTAGAAAGTGACACAGTTACTAGTCATCTCTTCCCTAGCTTGGGGAGGTGAGCCCTCCCCACCTCACTCAGGCGACATCCTCCCCTTCCTCCTCTTTTTCCAGCCCCCCAAAGAGAGGAAAAGACACTCCCCACCAGGGGAGGCTCCTACAGCCCCGGCTCTTGATGTGCCTTCACTCACTGGGTTCCCATATGAACTCCAAGAAGCAGAGTTCACCATGCTTCCTGAATAAATGGGGAAACTGAGACACTCCAAGGTCATGGAGCTGATTCAGAACAGAGCCAGGCAGGGCAGGAATAACGACACAGTCAGCTCGATGTTTTGTGACCCCCCTAGAGGGGTGGGATAGGTGAGGGTGGGAGGGAGACGCAAGACGGAGGGGATATGGGGGTATATGTATACGTATAGCTGATTCACTTTGTTGGACAGCAGAAACTAACACAACATTGTAAAGCAATTATACTCCAATAAAGATATTTTAAAAATTTTAAAGAAGAACAAAGCCAGGGTTAGAAACCAGTCAGCCTGTGCCCAAGCCTCTAAAAAAGGCTCTCATTATGGACGAGAGTCACCATGGACAAGAGGTAGCTCACACAGTATCACTCACACAGCCGTGCCCTGAGCCTGCACTGTGCCAGGCACTGTGGGAGAGGCGTGACATGCCAATCCTCACAAAAAACTCCCGGGGTAGGTACTGTCATTGTGCCCTCCTTACAGATGTGGAAACTGAGGCGTGGCCATGCTAATCAACTTGCTCTGTGTCAACTAAGAGCAGGCAGGATTCAGACCCAGCTGTGGAGGCAAGGGCAGGTGGCGTGGAGGGAGACAAAACTCTCAGTAAAACATGAGTTCTGACTGGGTTCATGGACCTCAACTGATGAGCTCTAGGGGACCCGCGAATCTCATGAATTATATGCAGATGTGTGTATGCTTATTGGAGGTGGGAAGAGATCGACAGTTTTCCATATATACTCAAAGGAATCCCTAAAGACCAAAATGTTAAGAATCCCTCACCTAGCACAGTGCCTGGCTTACAAAAGTCACTCAGTAATATCTGTTGAATGAATAAGTAAATGGATCAGTGAGTAAATGAATGCATGTTCCTCCATGCCCCAGGAGACACCACAAATGACCTGGTACACACATCTATCTTCTGCGATGGCGAAAGCAATCTTGCGACCTGAGCCTGATCTGCCCCCAGGTCCTTTGTCCCAGTCCCGGATGCCGTAGTCAGGTGCTACGAGAGCTCCAAAGAGACGCCTCCTCCGCTTTCTCCCCACCACCCCTCCTGACAATGACCAGGCAGAGGAGGGGGTTGTGCAACTCAGATAATGAAGCTTTATTGTTTGCTGGGAGGGGCAAGGGTGAAACAGGGCTCAGGTGTGAAGTGCTTGAGGTGGGGGGGTGGGGGACAGGATAGAGGATTCCCCCGGTGAAATCTGCGTCCAGATGGGGAGCTTTCTAGGCCTGAACAGCGCAGAGCAGCTTTAGTTCTTGGTGCGAACGACCTGCTCGTGGGAGGACACCACCT
The DNA here is from genome assembly GCF_002837175.3 of Physeter macrocephalus. Taxonomy (NCBI): domain Eukaryota; kingdom Metazoa; phylum Chordata; class Mammalia; order Artiodactyla; family Physeteridae; genus Physeter; species Physeter macrocephalus. The sequence goes on from NC_041227.1 coordinate 116,495,413, forward strand.
TGCCATCGTGCATGTCCAAGACTTTGGTGCGAATCTGACGACTGGAGGAGGTCACTGGGGAAGAGGGGAGAGAGGGCGTTCTCAGCGGCGGATAGGCACAGGAGAAATCGGGAGTGCGAGGGCAAGAGGCCGAGGGCACTTCAACAAACTGTCTCCCTGCTGCCCTCTCCCCTGATTACCACTTCACCCGCCGCTCTTGCCCCGGCACTGATATCATCAGCACATTTCTTTCAGACTCGAGCTCCCTAAGGTCAGGGGCAGAGTCTGTGTTTCAGACTGGAGCTTCCCAATAACTCAGCCCCAAATGGTTCCATCCAGATCTGCCCAAATGGACTGGTCTCGGTGGGAAGACCCATGTGGGGCTCTGTCCCTGATGCTGACCAGCAGAACTATGGGATCTGCCACAAAGAGGGGGCCACCAACTCCTCGCCGTAAGGAGGGTTTAGAAAATGGCTTCTTCAAACACAGAGGTGCATGAGGGACACTGGGTGAGAAAACCCTAGCTCAACCCCTCCAGAAGCCGCCATCTAACATCCTAGACATGCTGGGAGACAGGGGGTGGTCTTGAGTCCAGGCTTGATGAGGAGGAAAGTCTTACCATCTCTGGTTGACTGAGAGCCAGAGGAGAACTGGGAGGAGGAGAGGCTGTGAAGACAGAAAGGGGCAAGATGATCAGACACACAGGGGACAGTGAGTGAACAGTGGGGGGCAGGACGGGGGGGGGGGTGGGGGGGGGCCGCTCACTGGGTGTCCTCGCCCTCCAGCAGGCGGCGGTAGGTGGCGATCTCCTGCTCCAGCCGCGTCTTCACGTCCAGCAGCATCTGGTACTCCTGGCTCTGCTGTTCCATCTCGCAGCGCAGCTGGGCCAGCTGCTCCTCCACGCTGCAGATCATCCCCTGGATCTGGGACAGCTGCATGCAGTAGCGGCCTTTGGTCTCCTCCAGGCTGTTCTCCAGGGATGTTTTCTGTGAGGGAAGGAAAGAAGATCAGGAATCAGTGAGGGTGGTCATTCTCTCCCTCCAGGGCCCTGGGCACCCCCCCCCAGGCCTGGCAGCGCCCCTACCATGCTGAGCTGGGACTGCAGCTCGATCTCCAGGCTCTGCAGGGTGTGCCGGAGCTCTGAGACCTCGCTCTTGCTGCTCTGCACCAGCTCGCTGTTGGTGGCCACCTCGCGGTTCAGTTCCTCTGTCTGCAGACA
>NC_041227.1:116496708-116512369 GCF_002837175.3 Physeter macrocephalus
CTATTTACAATAGCCAGGTCATGGAAGCAACCAAAATGCCCATTGACAGACAAATGGATAAAGAAGATGTGGTACATATATACGATGGAATATTACTCAGCCATAAAAAGGAACGAAATTGGGTCATTTGTAGAGACGTGGATGGATCTAGAGACTGTCATACAGAGTGAAGTAAGTCAGAAAGAGAAAAACAAATATCATATATTAATGCATGTATGTGGAATCTAGAAAAATGGTACAGATGAACCGGTTTGCAGGGGAGAAATTGAGACACAGATGTAAAGAACAAATGTATGGACACGAAGGAGGGAAAGCGGTGGGGGTAAGGGGTGATGAATTGGGAGACTGGGATTGACATACGTACACTAATATGGATAAAATGGATAACTAACAAGAACCTGCTGTATAAAAGAATAAAATTAAATTTAAAAATTTAAAAAAAGAAAACGAAAGAAGGAGGCAAATGACAAAAGTAAGAACTAAGACTTGAAAGTGGGAGGTAGGTATGGAGGTGCGTGACACCTGGGAATGTCAGCCTGGGAATGGCTCTTTTTCATAAAAATCTAATTATGTTCTACAGACATAACTTTGATTTTGTTTTGTTTTGTTTTGTTTTGGCCACGCTGCATGGCTTACGGGATCTTAGTTCCCCAACCAGGGATTGAAATTGAACCTGGGTCCCGGCAGTGAAAGCGCCGAGTCCTAACCACTGGACTGCCAGGGAATTCCCATAGCTTTGATTTTTTAATCAAAATTTTAAAATATGAAGGCATCCACAGCAAGTGAGAAGTGCGGTACACCTCAATAGCCAAGTAGGGTGGATTCATGGGGTGCAGGGCAGGGGGTGGGGAGAGGCACCACGGTGGGTTGAGACAGGAAGGCCAAGCATCCCAGGAGAGAGGGAACAACACAGGTGGTTGAACGGAGGGGTCCTGATGGCCTCCTTATTCTTGATCTGTACCACATTCTCGTTAGAAAGGCCCTTAGGTAGAAGTGAGGGTGGGGGAGATGGACAGCAAGGGACTCCAATTAGTAGGCTGGGCCCAGCTCTAGGGAGTGAGGAAGCAAGTCTGATGGCGGCAGTGGCTGTGGGTATGAAGAGGAAGCAGGGGTGACAGATATTTCTAGGGGACTCGCTGGCACACGATTCACTGGCTGAGGGGAACGAGGAAGAGGAGGGAGTTGATGGGAGTGATGAGGGGGAGCAGGTTGGAAGAAGAAAGATTCAGTCCTAACCGTGGACACCACCCCCAAGGCAGAAGGCTCTCCCTCCACCATCCAACGCTAAAATCATTGTGTGCAAAGGTGAGGCTCCAAGGGGTAGAGTTAGGAGCTCAAGCTTGGGAGTCTTGGGTTAAAATACCTAAAAAGATAGAGCCGTATAAAAGAAAGGCATGGACTTTGCAGCTGGACAGACCTGAGCCACAGTTGTGCCACTTCATGTCTGTGTGACATTAAGCACCACGATGAGCCTGGCCACAGCCCCCTCCCAGGGTCGCCAGGTGAGTCGGAGGGAAGAGCTGCTGTAAAACGTCTCCCACAGCATCTGCCAACACGAGCGAGCTCCCTCCCATCCTATGTCCCAACTCCCACTCCCCCGACAGCATGCAGGTCTTCGAGGAAGACCCTACAAGCTCTTCTGAGCTTGGCTCTTTCCTGCATCCCTCAGGCTGTGAGGTCCCAGAAGATTCCTGGGAGGCACCTCCAATTCCCCTCCCATCAGCTCAGGAACGGAGACCACACAGGATTGATGCATCAACCAGAAAGTCAGCTTTATTAGCCCACCACCAGCAGAGAGGGAGGGAAGACAGCTGGGGCGAGCAGGGGCTGGACCCAGGACTTCAGGTGGTGAGGCCGGCGGGTGGGCAAAGGCGGCTCCGGGACCCTCAGGAGCCTTACCTTCGCAGGAAACATAGTCCTGGCCGGATGGGTGCTGGGAGGAGAGGCTGTAGGGGAGGAAAGGTAGAGCGGTTAGGTGTGCTGGGAGCAGCAGGGGTGGGGCTGAAGGGTCTGTGGGGCAGGACGGGGGGGCCCCCCACTCACTGGGCGTCCTCGCCCTCCAGCAGGCGGCGGTAGGTGGCAATTTCCTGCTCCAGCCTCGTCTTCACGTCCAGCAGCATCTTTTACTCCTGGCTCTGCTGTTCCATCTCGCAGCGCAGCTGGGCCAGCTGCTCCTCCACGCTGCAGATCAGCCCCTGGATCTGGGACAGCTGCAGGCAGTAGCGGTTCTCTGTCTCCGCCAGGCTACCCTCCAGAGATGCTTTCTGCAGGAGAGAGGGAGGGGCAGGGGTCAGAAGGGTTCTCAGTGCCCCCTCCAGGGACCTGGGCGCCTCCCCCACACCCCCGAGGCCTGGCAGCGCCCCTACCATGCTGAGCTGGGACTGCAGCTCGATCTCCAGGCTCTGCAGGGTGTGCCGGAGCTCTGAGACCTCGCTCTTGCTGCTCTGCACCAGCTCGCTGTTGGTGGCCACCTCGCGGTTCAGTTCCTCTGTCTGCAGACAAGAAAACATCGTTGGCACCGGAAGTTCCAGGGAGGCAGGCGTCCTGGGTCCCTTCCACTCCGAAGGCCACCCACCTTGGTGAAGAACCAGTCCTCGGCATCTTTGCGGTTCTTCTCCGCCATCTTCTCGTACTGGTCGCGCATCTCGTTCAGGATGCGGCTCAGGTCCACGCCGGGGGCGGCGTCCATCTCCACGTTGACCTCCCCGACCACCTGGCCTCGCAGCACAGTCATTTCCTGCACAACCAAAGAACGGTCCACAGTCAGGAGCCTCACTATGGCAACAGATTAGGGCTCCCTAGTCAGAGGGGTTCCTGGTCTGAACATTCCTCTCCACCATCTCTTCCCTCCCAGCTAACCCTCTAAGCTGGCTTTTCCATTTTGCTCTCACCTCCTCGTGGTTCTTCCGGAGGTAGGCCAGCTCCTCCTTCAGGCTCTCGATCTGCATCTCCAGGTCGGCTCTGGACAGGGTCAGCTCATCTAGCACCCTGCGTAGGCCGTTGATGTCGGCCTCCACGCTCGCGCGCAGGTTCAGCTCCGTCTCATACCTGGAATGACCCAGGAACAAGGGAATGAGACACCCTCCCTGGTCACACTGAAGGCTCTGTTCTCTTCCCCCTGCAGCTTCTGCCCATAGTTGGCATACTGTGGGTGGTTTAGTGAGCCAGTCTTGAAGATGGCATGGATGGACACAGAGCCCGTCATTCCTCAGATCTGAAATTCTGGGGAGGGGGACAGTGCCAAGAATAAGACCGTTGATCGTGCTGTAGAATTCACGGAGGGACGATGCTTCTGGCTTCAGCCAGCCAGTAGCACCCAAGACGTCCAGATATGACTACCTCCTGCACGTCAGGGGCGGGCGGGGAAGTGGGGGCTGCCCCTCCCTAAAGCAGTGGCTCCCTGATCTGGCTGTGGATCAGGATCACCCAGGTAGCCTATTAAAAATAACTGAATCACAAAAAGTCATAATAACTGAATCAGAACTCCAAAGGTGGGGCCCAAGGGTCTTGTATTTTTACAAACACCCCAAGGGGTTTTCAACGCAGCCATTGTGGCACTTGCCAGCTCTGTTCAGGGAACACTCCTCCAAAAACGCCCAACCCAGGGGAGACCCTGATGCTCTGAAGCACCACCGCAGACTCACTTGGTGCGGAAGTCATCGGCAGCCAGGCGGGCGTTGTCAATCTGCAGCACGACATTAGCATTGTCCACAGTGGCCGCGAGGATCTGCAGGTGGAAAGGGCACAAGTCCTTGGTCCCTGGACAGCACTAGCCAGACCTGACTGCAGCCTGCATCGGGACTTTGCTTTCATGCTTCTGCCTGAGTCCCTGCTACTCCCACGGCAGCCTAAAGGATAACTCCCAGCGGTCCAGATTTGACCCAGGCCTTGGCTACCCGTGGTCAGCAAAATGGGCAGAAAGAGCCCTGACCTTAGACGAAAAGCCCTTGAGTTCTGATCCTGTATCTACCACTGAGTTGTTGCAAAACCTGAGATGGGTCTCAGGCCCTCGAGTGCCCTACCCGCAGAGGAGGGGAGTGACCGGGCTCTCCAGAGCCCCTTCCTAATCTGAATTCTCCTCTCCCTGCACAAGTCAGCCCTGCCCAGTCCTCTGTAGGCACATACACTCCTTTTCAAGTCTTCAGAGCACAGGACCTCAAAGTGGGGCTTTCCCAAAAGTTGAGAGCCAGCTGGCACAGGGCATTCGAAAAGAAGAAGCAAAAGGAAGGCAAAAAAAGGTAGACTGAGCCCTGGACTGGCTAGAGTTCCCTCCCCCATCATCTAATTTCCCTAATCCGCTCAAAGCATCAGAGCCAGACGCCAAGGGAAGCAGGGTCAGCAGACTCCTGGAGTGACATGGGAGCAAGGAACAGGGGCTGGAGTCAGATGACACAAGCCCCCCAGGCCCTCTCCTATGCAGGGCACGTAAAGTGGGCCACCAGTGATTGTCTCTGTGGGTTTTCCGTGCCCTCCTGGCTGTGGGGAGGGGCCACCCGTGCCAGGGCGCATGGTCAGCAGCCGCCACAGCCCAGACTAATGAGCTAACGAGTGGTTTGGATGTCTAGCCTGGTGCAGTTCGAGCCTCGCTCCTCCCCTGTGCTGGAGAACGGGTTGCTGCCTCCTGTACTGGCAGGTGGGGCACAAGGGCTTTAGCCTTGGCTCGGCCATTAATTTGCTGTGTGACCTCGGGCAGACAGCCCAAAGCTTCAGCTTCTTCCTCTGTAAAATGTAAGGGTAGGAATCCCTGGTCTCTTGCGGTCTGAGAATCTGGAGCTCAGAGAGACATGAGCAAGATAGGGGAAGGGAGACCATCTTCTCATAGACCGGCTCTGCTGGGGGCATCCAGAGCCAAAAGAAGGGATCTGGAGCTGGAAGCTATCCTGTCTAAGCGTCCCAAGCAACCAGTGACCTGAGGCATCCATCGCTCCTAAATGAGCTGGCTGGAACGGCCCCTCCTGCTGCCTGGCCCGCGCACCTTGTTCCGCAGGTCCTCGATGATCCTGAAGTAGTTACTGTAGTCTCTTATCTCAGTGGGCCGCTGCTTCTGGTACCAGTCGCGGATCTTCACCTCCAGGTCAGCGTTGGCCTCCTCCAGGGCGCGCACCTTGTCCAGGTAGGAGGCCAGGCGGTCGTTGAGGTTCTGCATGGTCACCTTCTCACTGCCCCCCAGCAGCCCATCACCACCACCCAAGCCACCACCCAAGCCACCACTGTAGCAGACACCAAGGCCACCACCATATCCTCCACAGACGCCACTACCCAGACCCCCACCAAAGCAGCTGCTGCTGCTGTAGTTGCCGCCATAGCTGCCCCCCAGCCCGCAGACACCCCCGGAGGAGTAGCGAGAGGAGGAGACAGACAGGCCCCCGCTGGCGCTGGGGGCCCGGCAGGAGCCTCCGGCCATGACGAAAGACCCGAGGTTGGAGCCACCGCCGATGCCACAGGAGCCCTTGATGGAGCTGGAGGAGGTGAACTGGCGGCTAGTCATGGTGCCAAGGAGGGAGGTGAGCGAGCGAGTGAGTCTGCAGAGAGGAGAGAAAGGTGCTTAGGTGAGTTAGGAAAGGATGCAAGGCTTTATACTCCTGGGTGAGGGCGGGTCTGGCATTTTCCATTCCCCTTGGCTTTCATCACCCAGGGGACAGTGCCAACTCCCAGGCAGGTCCCTCCTCTCCTCCGCCTCATCATGTCTGTCATATTTTACTGGAAACTCACTGTTCGGGGTGTTTCGGGTTTCTTGTCCCATAGGTGTGATTCACAGGAGGAGGTATGGGCCTGCAGGCTACACTTTCCCTTTGGGCCCTGGCAGCACAGTCCTCTGCATGCTGGGCTCAGCCAGGTGGTGGGAGAGGAGAGGGTCTCTGCACCATCAACCTAGTGACTTCTTAGTCCCCATTAACTAGGTGGGTCTCTGACATCCACCTAGAGGAAGCCCAGCACTCCATGTTCCAGGAGGAACACCAGCATGGCAAGGTCACACGGGACACAGAGATGCCCCCTCAGCATTACCACCCATAAAAAGAAACAAGGTTTGGGGGCCCTCCCAACTCTGACCTGCTGGGCTGTGCCACGTGGCCTGTCACATCCCCGAAACATGCCCAGCCAGTAGTCAGGTGGCTCAGGCTTCTAACCCGACACCCCCAGTAAAGGGAAATGCAGGCAGCTCTCCCCAGCCCTAGGCACAGACCCTAAGACCCTCCACACATCTGTGGATGGGCCCATGGCACTGGCTGCTCAGCCTGGCCAAGGGCAGGTGGTGTCACAGGAGACACTGGGAAAGAGCATGGAGTCAGGCTGAGTCCTGACTCTGCTATTTACTCCTCCGTGACCCAGGCCCTGACCCTCCTCAGAGTCTCAGTTTGCTCATCTGTAAAATGGGAGTACTGCAGAGTCAGCACCGAGAATCCAACGTGGCGATGGACGGGAAAGGGTTTTGTAAGCTGAGTGTGGCACAAAGTCTGGGTAGCACTGTTGTAGCCCAGTCTGGGCCCCACCGGGGGTGAAGCAACACTACTGGAACAGGACTGGAGGGAGCCTGTTTGCTTCCAGCCCCAGGTGTTTCCTCAGGCCCCCAGGGCAGCCCCTCGTGGGAGGGTCTGGCTCAGGCACACTTGTTTGAGCCCCTTGTGGAGCTGACTCAAGGGATGTTTGGGGTTTGTTCGTTTGTTTTCGGTGGCGGGAGGGGTGCAGGCACCTGAAAGTGAACTCAAGGGTCCCGGACTACTGAGGACCCGAGGGTCAGGGGACATGTCCAGGGGTCCATCAGGTTCTGCCTCGGAGGTTTGTATATGGGGACCTCAGCTATCCCAGGTCTCCCAGACAACCTCCAAAGGCACCCCCTTCGGCCTCACCCCGCCCTCCTGCCACCCCTCAGCCCCTTGGACCCCGGCAGGCACGTTGGGAGGAATGTGGTCATGTCTGGGGCTGCCTGACGCGTCCCATCTCCCCAGACAGGTCCCAACAGCCCCCGCTGGAGGCTCCAACACTCCTCCTAGGATCAACTGCTTCCTGAAGGGAAGCGGAGCCTCCCTCTCCCCTGCCCTCCCCGCCCCCTGCCACTGGGGCTCAGAAGACAATGCTGAGACAGACACTCGAGGCTGTGGGCTCCGCAAAACTGCCATGCTGAGGCCGTTCAAGTATGTGAGTATGTGAGTGAGTGACCACGCCTGACAGAGACCCGTAATCTCCTTCCAGACGATGGTCCCCCAGTCCCGGCCCAGCCCTACATCTTCCTCAGTAAGAGGCAGCAGGGATTTGGGCTGAAGGAGGAAGCTTTGGCTAGAAGATGCTGCGGTCGGCTGTGGGGTGGAGCAGGGGTGGGGTGCTCTCCAGAGAAGAATGCAGCATCCAGAGGGAGCCGGGGGGCACCAGTGGGTGCAGAGCCCGGCACCCACTTCCCCTGTGCCACCCACCACCCTGTCTCTCTCCACCACAGGGAACCACGGATAGAATCCCTGGAGCACGGGACACAGGAAAAGCTCTCTTTCCTCTCACGTGATTCAGTGGAACCCAAAAGAGGCTCCGTCCTTGCCCCTCTGCAAGGGGAATCCAAAAGACAAAGAGCGTAGGGAACCCATGAAATACAAATTCACTTACACCATCTAGGAAGAGACCTTTGCCAGCCCCCTCCCTACCTCCATGGACCCTGGAATCCCAGCATGGGAATCAAGTCTGATCTCCTCCCTCACCCAGGACTAGACCCTGGCTCAGATCCTAAGGCCAGGCCCCTTCCCCCTGCACACAGGGATCTAGATGCAAGTAGCCCAGCCCGGTGTTCCTGACATTTTGAAGAGAGGCAGCTTTCGGGGGCAGCCGTGGCTAATGTGATGGGGGGTTGTCTGTTGGAGCTGGAGTACCCCCCCACACCTCTGGAGTCCCAGGCAGGCTTTGTGTGGCATGTCAGGAGCCTGGGGCCGTGCATCTGTGGTTGGTGAGTCTCCTGGCACCAGCCTGTGGTAGGGTGGGCCAATGCCAATCCAAACTGGTGAAGGGGCAGGGCGATGCATCCCCCACAGAGCTCACACTGTGTGCTGAGGACCACACAGGGGATGGGATCCTAAGGAAGGAGGGGACCTAGGGACAGCCCAGTCTGAGGAGGGAGGCACAGCCCCTGCTCTCAGAGCCCGGTCTAATGGAAGAGACTGTCTCTTTGGAAGCCCCCAGCCTGAAAGGAAAGAGAGGGCTACACATCAGAATTACTGAAGATATGAACAAACATAAGAAAAGTGTAATTCGTGTGTATTCATTTCCTGGGGCTGCAGAAGTAAATTATCACAAACCTGGTGGTTAAAAACAACTGAAAATCTTCTCTCACCGTTCTGGAGGCGTGAAGTCTAAAATTAAGGTGCCACACTCCCTATGGATGTGCTGGGAGAGAATCCTTCCCTGCCTCTGCCAGCTTCTGGTGGCTCCATGCGTTCCTTGGTTTGTGGCAACAAAACTCCAATCTCTGCCTCTGTCTTCACGTGGCCAGCACGTGTGTCTCTGTGTCTCCATGTGTCCTTTTCTATCTAAGGACACTCATTGGATTTAGTGCCCACCCTAGTCCAGTATGATCTTCTCTCAATTCTTACATCTGCAAAGACCCTATTTCCAAATCAGTTCACATTCTGAGGTTCCAGGTGCACATGAATTTGAGCGGGACACTATTGAACCCACTACACCATGTAACAGACCCGGCACTATCCGTGTTGCAGAGGCAGTGGTGAAAACTTTTTGGAGGGATGGTTGTGATGAGATGTTGGCAGGGCCAGTCCGGAAGGCTTCTGGGAGCAGCTCTAACTCAACATGTAAAGGTGCCGGGAAGGGAGCATCAGGGAAGCACAGAAGTCTCAGGTCTCTGATCCACACTCCCCATCACCCAGTTTCTCTGACTCCTTCACAAATAGACAACGGCTCTGGGAGAGAGCTCTTAATTTTTTTAACTTTTTATTTTGACATAATTTTAAACTTTCAGAAGAAGTTGCAAAACTTGTACAGAGTCTATGTGTACCCTTCACCCAGGTTCCCCTAATATGAACGGGTCACATAAACATTATACAACGATCAAAACCAACACATTAACATTGACCCAATACTGTGAATTAACGACAGACTCGAACTTCACCCGTTTTTCCACCAATGATCCTTTTTTGTTGCAGGATCCAATCCGGGATTCCACTCACTTGTTGTCATGTCTCCTGCAATCTGGTGACAGCCCCTCCTCGTCGTTCCTTGTCTTTTAAGACCTTGACGCTTTTGAAGAGCACTGGTCGGTTATTTTGTAAAATATCCCTCGGTTTGGGTGTTTCTGCTATTTTCTCAACATCAGGTTGAGGAGATGAACTTTGGCAAGAAAAGCGCAGAAGTGTCGTTGTGGTCTTCCCAGTGCGTCATCTCAGGCATCCGCGCGTTAATGTGTCTTAGGGCTGGTGACATTAACCTTGTTCATTGGCTAAGGTGGGGTTTGCTAGGTTTCTCCACTGTAATATTATTTTTCTCGCTGAAACTAATAAACACTTTGAGGAAGATACTTTGAGACTACGCAGCTTATCCTGTTTCTATTTAAACTTTCACCCACAGGTTTTTGAATCCATCAGTGGAGGAAAAGGACTCTTGATGCCCACTGGCTCTAGAGCCTCATTTATCCATACTTGAGGGACTGTGGCTTTTAGGAGAGATTGGGGGAGTTGTCCAGGCCCAAGAAAGAACTCTTTCTTCCTCTCTTGTCCAGGCCCAAAGCCAGCCTGGGCCCCCTCAAACCATCCCCGTGCCCTAAGGTATTCCCAGGCCTCTTCCCTTAAGAGATACCAAGTGTTTCTCTAACCACTGGTGTCTAGAGTCTTTTCTCAGCACCCCCACCAGCCATGGGGGAAAGGAAGGGACAGTCAAGGTCCTCCCCATGTCACATGTAGGAAGTCTGAGGTCCAGAGAGGTTCACAGCCAAGTAACCAATTGGAGCCCTCCTTGCAATTCTCAGACCACCTTGCCCTCCAGCGTCTGCCCAGGGCTGGGCTTCTCATCTCCTCCTGGCAGAGTCCTATGCCCCCTGCCCTTCCTTCCTCATCTCTCCACACTCTCCCCTGCCCAGGCCCCTTCACTTTGCCCATCCATCTCCCCATGTCCCAACCACCTCTGTACAGCAAGGGTTAAGTCTCCTAGAGCTGAGGGCTGTCACTTCTAAGAATGACAAGCTGGGACCTGAACCGACCTGGACCTGAGTGTCTGTCGCCAGAAATGCAGGGCTAGCACGGGGGTCGGGAGCAGGCTGGCAGGTAGGATTGCAGGCCCAGGAGGCAATCAGGAGCCTGGAACACCCGGGTGCCCTGTCCCCTAGAAAGCTCTACCACCCGCTGGTTTCCCAGGCCAGCCTGCCCGTCTGGGCCAAGCATCCTGTGAGAACCTGCGCTGACACAACAGATAGGCTGATTCAAGTGTTTCCGTGTCCATGGGCCCGTCTGAGCCTGCCAGCTGCTAGAGCTGATAGAACAGAGACTGACTCTACTGCGTTTTAGATGCAGAAGTTTCAGAGGTTGAGGAAATTCTCAAGTGTCCACAGCAAGGAAGCTTCTCGGCCAGGATTCAATCCCAGCTCTGCCTGGGCTGTAAGCCTCACTTTTCAAAGACAGGTCCCCTCCTGCCAGAGGGTCTCCAAAAGTCTGAGCCAGAAAGGTCCTCAGGGGTCATCTAGACAAGTCTCTTAACTTTACAGATGGGGAAACCGAGGTCCAGAGAGGAGAAAGGTCATGTTCAAAGTCACACAGCAGAACCTGCTTTGAAAGTGCCAAGTGTTTAACAATTGTTAGCCAGGAATCTGAGCTAGGCAGGGTGAGAATGTATAGGGTGAAAAGAGCTGTGCCTGCACCCCAGAATCACATTCGGGTTGTTAAGAACATTAATGGTTAGGTAACCAAAGGCCAGCAACAGACGGATTCACTAACCCTCTATTAGCTCCCTGTTCAAGAAAAATAAGGCTTAAGTTCTCCAGCCAATAACCTGTGATGCCCAGTGCAAACTGAGCTCCGCCCCAGCAGCCCAGTTTTCTCGCTAACCCCTACATCCCCACTCATCTCCCAGCCTCTGCCTGAATTTCCTCTTCTGTCTTCTCTTTCTGCCCAACTCTCACACTCTTTGAGGCCAAGCCTCAGCTCAACAGACAGATTTAAGGTATGATTTCTTTTTTTTTTTTTTTTGCGTTACGCGGGCCTCTCACTGTTGTGGCCTCTCCCGTTGCAGAGCACACGCTCCGGACGCGCAGGCTCAGCGGCCATGGCTCACGGGCCCAGCCGCTCTGCGGCATGTGGGATCTTCCCAGAAAGGGGCACGAACCCGCGTCTCCTGCATCGGCAGGCAGACTCTCAACCACTGCGCCACCAGGGAAGCCCAAGATATGATTTCTGTAGACTGTGTGGCATAAAGTAGGTGCTCAGTGAAAGACAGACAGAAGAGAACGAGAGAGGGGCAAGGAAGGGAGGAAGGGAAGAAGGGAGGAAAGGGAAGATGGTAAGGAAGTATGGAAGGATGGATGGATGGATGGATGGATGGATGGATAGATGGATGGATGGATGGATGGATGGATGGATGGATGGATGGTTGGATGGATGGACTGGCAGGTGAGTGGGCAGATGGATGGATGGATGGAAGGATAATGGATGGATAAATAGAAAAATGGAAGGTGGGTGGATGGTGGGTGGGTAGGTGGGTGAAGGATGGATGGAACACAGAGAAAGGGAAGTCATTCCACCCATCCCAAGGTGGGCAAGTATCCTAGAGGAGTTCTTAACTTAGCTGAACCTTGATGATGAATAGATGCTAAGCAAGCTAAGGAAGTGAGGAAGGACATCCCATTTGCTCAGGGAAGCACCTGAGCAAAGACACATAGGTGTGAGACATGGGTCTGTTGGAGAATGCAAGCACTTAAGCATTGCTGGTGCACGCTGCTGAAGGCTAGATCTGCAGGATGGAACTGAGAGAAGAGGCTGGGGGACAAAGGCCGTGCCAAGGAGCCCAGACTTTATCCTGACAACTCTGGGGGCACTGAAGGGTCCTAAGAAGGGCAATGACACTGTCAGGTGTGTTTACAAGGGCTACTCTGGCGTCCGTGTGGAACACACTTTGGGAGAGGGGGAAGCAAAGGGAAAACGGGGAAGGAAGATGCCGCTTGCCCTTATCCAGATAAGGGACGGGTTTGGCGGACTTCTCTCCCAGGGAGTCCCACCCCCTCACCTCAGATCACCTGGATTTCCCCTTTGTCAGCGCCCCCAGTACTTCTATGATCTGTGCACCCCCCATTATAGTTTACTACATTGCCTTCAGGGGCCAGCCACAAAGTGTCTCTCTCATGTAGTAGGTGTTCAGTGTGTTAATTTACTGTAATTACTCTGGTCTGACAGGGGAGACACAGCCCTTATGCTTGGGAACATCCAGTCTAATGGGGGAGGGCAAATGAGCCCAGAGCCTTCTCTGCTCTGTAGGCTGAGGGGAGCCCAGAACCCAGGAGCCGCCGGGGTGGGGTGGGGGGTGGCGGGGGTGGTAGCACATGGACGCCTTCTTGGAAAGGTTTGACTCAGCTTTGAAAGAAGGAAGATCCCTGGATGGGTGGAGTGGGAGCCAGCATTCCCAGGTAGGGGCGTGGCTGTGAGAACTCCAGCGCCAGCAAAAGCAACGTCAGCATCTGGGAATCACAAGAGCTGTGTCAGGAGCCTTGAGCAACAGGCCCTGGGAGAGGGTACGGGAGACCCTGCAAGAAGGGCAAGGCTTTCCAGCCTGAAGGGTAGAAAGAAAGGAGCAGTTTCTACCAGTCAGAGGTGGGGGACCAGGTTCAAGGCCGTGCAGCTCACCCCTCCCCCCAGGCTGAGACACGGAGGGACCGGGGAGGGAGCAGGGCCTCCCAGGAACTTGGGGTTCCAGCCTGGGCTCCCCCACTGACCAGCTGTGTGATTTTGGACAAGTCACTGCAGCCCTCTGAGCCTGTTTCCTATCAAACGGGCAAAATAACAGTTCCTCCCTCGCAGGATTATTGAGAGGAGTAGATAATTCACGGCAAGTAGCCAGCATGGTGCTTGGAACAGAGGAAATTTTTAGCTAAAAACTTACTTTAAATGAAGCCCTAGAGGTCAAGGGCGGGCAGGGGGTGAGCACAAATGGAAAACAGGTATCAAAATTCAGACGCAAGAGGGAAGAGATATGGGAACATATGTATATGTATAACTGATTCACTTTGTTGTAAAGCAGAAACTAACCTACCATTGTAAAGCAATTATACTCCAATAAAGATGTTAAAAAAAAACAAATTCAGGCAAAGAACACAGAGGAGTCCAGGAGAGCGCTGGGGCATCAGAGTGACAGGAGGAGGGCGGCCTCGGGAGAGCTGCTGAGGCCAGCAGGCCATGGTGATGAGCTGCTGAGTCTGGGAGGGCCTGGCCAGGGCGGAGTTTCTGGGAACTGGCAGATACAGAAGCCCTGCCAAGGAAGAGTCAGCAGGACGGCTTGGGTGTGAGGGGAAAAGGCAGGGGCCCACATTCTGAGGTTGGAGGTCCAGCACCGTCCACCCCCACACACACACCACCCCACCCCCCGGCCTGGGAGTGAGGGAGGCAGGGAAGCAGCAGCTCAGGGATTCCAATGAGGCCCCGAGACCAGGGAAGTCCTACCAGTCACTCGGCATTACCTGGTTCTCCAAGCAGCCCTGGCTGTCGGTGCAACGGGGGCAACATCTGTCCTCAGACACACACATATACCCATTTCTATGTCACTCACCTCCAAAAGAGGGGACTGGGCAGCTTATGAGAAAAGACACATGTACAGCACAGCAAAGGAAACCATAAACAAAACAAAAAGACAGCACACAGGCTGGGAGAAAACATTTGCAAACGATGCAGCTGACAAGGGGTTAATTTCCGAAATATACAGATAGTTCATACAGCTCAATATCAAAAATCAAAACAACCCCATCAAAAAATGGGCATCATCAAAAAATCCACAACAGTGAGAGTCCCACGTACCACAAAAAAAAAAAAAAAAAAAAACTAAAAATAGAGTCACCCCTATGATCCAGCAATCCCACTCCTGGGCATATATCTGGAAAAAATGAAAACTCTATTTCGAAAGGATACATGCACCCCAATGTTCATAGCAGCAGTATTTACAATAGCCAAGAAGTTACTCGGACACAAAAAGAATGAAGTAATGCCATTTGCAGCAACATAGATGGACCTAGAGATTATCATACTAAGTGAAGTAAGTCAGGCAGAGAAAGACAAATATTATATGATATCATTTATATGTGGGACTCTAAAATATGATACAAATGAACTTATTTACAAAACAGAAACAGACTCACAGACATAGAAAACAAACTTATGGTTACCAAAGGGAAAAGAGGAGGGGGAGGGATAAATTAGGAGTATGAGATTAACAGATATAAACTACTATATATAAAATAGATAAGCAACAAGGATTTACTGTACAGCACAAGGAACTATATTCAATATCTTGTAATATCCTATAATGGAAAAGAAGCTGAAAAAGAATATATGTGTATATATATATATATATATATATATATATATATACATGTATAACTGAATCTACTTTGCTGTACACATGAAACTAACACAACAGGGCTTCCCTGGTGGCACAGTGGTTAAGAATCTGCCTGCTAATGAAGGGGACATGGATTCAAGCCCAGGTCCAGGAAGATCCCACATGCCATGGAGCAACTAAGCCCGCATTCCACAACTATTGAACTTGCGCTCTAGAGCCCGCAAGCCACAACTACTGAGCCCCTGTGTCACAACTACTGAAGCCCACATGCCTAGAGCCCCTGCTTCACAACAAGAGAAGCCACAACAATGAGAAGCCTGCGCACTGCAAAAAAGAATAGCCCTCACTAGCCGCAACTAGAGAAAGTCCACGTGCAGCAACGAAGACCCAACACAGCCAAAAATAAATAAATAAAAATAAATTAATTAATTAAAAAAAGAAACTAACACAACATTGTAAATCAGCTATACTTCAATTTAAAAAAATGAATTAAAAAATTCCCAAAATAAACAAAATGATATAATGTCCAAATACTAAGTTTGATGAAAAATTCAATTTATAAGTCTAAAAAACATCATGCCTCAGTACATCATTGTCAATTTCTTCAATCAAAGATAAATCAAACATTTTAAAAACAATCGGGAACAAAATACACATTACATACAAGGGGATAATGATAAAAACACCTCAGATCTTTCATAGGCAATAATAAAGCATAAAAAGTGGAACTACATCTCTAAACTGACAAAATGAAAGCAAATCTCTTGATGTAGAATTCTATATCCAATGAAAATATACTTCAAAATATTATTTTTAGATCAATAAAAACTGGGTGAATTAGTCATTAGCAGACTTCAAATACAAGAAACGTTAAAGAATATGATTGTATTGTGGGTGGTTTATAAATATGTAGAAATAAATTGTTTTACTATAACACAAAGTGTAGGAGAAACAAATAGTTATACTGTATTTTTATATTAATATGTAACATAGTGACATATTAATGTAAAGTAGACTGATAATTTAAGAATGAATATTTTAATCCCTCTAAAATGTAAAAAAGAAAAAGCATAGCTATAAACAAATAAAAGAGTTAGTCAGTTAAAAAAACTATTCAAAAGAAAGCAGGAAGGAGAAAAAA